>NC_134882.1:26041698-26156698 GCF_041734735.1 Babylonia areolata | reverse complement strand
TTTACACACTGTTGAATTGCATGGTCATGTTGAATTGCGTGTGTGTATGTATCTATATAACAAATACTTGTAATATTTCTTCAGTTTATATACTTATCGCTCGTGGATTAATCTTACGTTTTATGACTGAGCACAATATTAGCTGTAAGCTTGTTGCTCATCTGTGTTTCGCACAGGATACGTATTTTGTAATTCATGGGTTCTGATCAAAGATTGTTTAAACCAATTAATAGGGGTGTGTAGGGGTGGGGCTGCATGCGCGCGTATGTGTGTGTGTGTGTGTGTGTGTGTGTGTGTGTGTGTGTGTGTGTGTGTGTGTGTGTTTTCGCTCGCTCACTCACTTGCTCACTCGCTTAATCATACTCTCAAACACACAGACACACGCGCACTCGCACCATCCATTTATCCATCCACCCACCTACCCACCCACCCACATAGATCTAAGCCGTAGTGTCTTCATTCTAAGTTTGAAGAAATTACTGGAAAAAAAAATCTATAAACAGATATATAGGTAGGCACAGGCACCCGTCAGTTTCAATTTATTAAGGAGGCGTCACTGCGGTCGGACAAAAATCCATACACCACATATGCTACGCAGAAGCCTGACCTGCAGCATAACCCAACGTGCTTAGTCGAGGCCTTGAGGAATGTGGCAGAATGGTTAAGACGCTCAGTTGCCAATATTGAGTGTCTGTGATGGTATGGATTCAAATCCCACTCTCGTCCTCTCTCCCAAATTTGACTGGAAAATAAAACTGAGCGTTTAGTCATTCTAAGGAGACGATAAACCAAAGTCCTGTGTGCAGCGCGCACTTGGCGTACTGAAAAAGAACCCATGGCAACGAGAGTGTTATCCTCTGGCAAAAATCTGTAGAAAACTCCGCTCTGATGGGTACACAAATATACGAGCATGCATCCATCAGTCTGGAGTTGCGTTTTGTGTGGTGATTGATAGAGCGTTGGGTGTGGCTGTGATGCAGTGTGTGTGTGTGTGTGTGTGTGTGTGTGTGTGTGTGTGTGTGTGTGTGCTGTCATACAAAGCGTCTGTCACAGCAGATGGGTGTGTGTCTGCCAGCACGGATCACTTCTCTAGCAATCAATCAGCTTCATCGATTTTCACCCACCTGTCACCGGTTGTGGTGCGTGCGTGCGTACGTGCGTGTGTGTGTGTGTGTGTGTATGTGTGCGTGCGTACGTGAGCGTGCGTATGTGCGCGTGTGCAGTGTGTGTGTGGGGGGGGGGGGGAGAGGGGGTTGTGGGGGGTGGGGTGGGGGGGCGTGTTCGTGTGCGTGTACGTGCGTGCACTCTTATATGTATGTGTGTGCGTGCATGTGTCACCTATGAAGGAACTTCTGCGTTTGAGGACATTGTATATTTGCACTGCAGTCACTTGCCTGCAACAGTGTGTACAGAGAAACCTGGAACCGACAGTATCACCCCACTTCACCTCCCCGGTCAGTTCTGTCACTGAGGCCGCGTCCTTAGAACTGATGCACCGTTGATGATGACTCTTACCCACTGTGTCCAAGGCTGGGCACCGGAAGGCGGGGGCCCAGTGCTCCCTTTCCGCTGATTCTAACCCTCCTCAACCCAAGTCAGGCGCCCATTCATAGCTTGTGGGTGGAATGATGTAAATCGGAGTGAGGTGCCTTTCCCAACAAGATCAAACCCTGATGACTGGTGACTGACACTAGGATCACACGACCAACCCACTAATTACCGAGTCTGACACGGCGCAGCCACTGAAGATGTCTGACGTAATATAAAGCCAGGGTCTGTTTCTCTGGTCATCTGCTGCTGTGGTCAGTCTGGACGTGCTGGGGCACAGGACATGTTGATTAGCATGTCGGAAAGCAGTGTATAGTGTGTGTGTGTGGGGGGGGAAGATGTTTGGGGGTGGGGG
Source organism: Babylonia areolata (assembly GCF_041734735.1). Lineage (NCBI taxonomy): Eukaryota > Metazoa > Mollusca > Gastropoda > Neogastropoda > Buccinidae > Babylonia > Babylonia areolata. The sequence continues at coordinate 26,154,795 of NC_134882.1, read as the reverse complement.
GGGGGATGGCAGTTGCGTGGAGGGGGGTGGGGAGCGATGCGGGAGGGGGGAGTAACGGAAGCACAGACGAAGTTGATTAGCGGGCCATGGGGTGCAAGGTAGAGGGGGGATGGAGGGAGTGGTTGTCACACCTCGCCCATGTGTGTGTGTGTGTGTGTGTGTGTGTGTAGTAGTAGTAGTAGTAGTAGTAGTCGTAGTAGTAGTCTTCAAATTTACGTCTTTCCGCTCATAGCGATATTGGACGGAAAAAGATGTGTTTTTGGGGTGGGGGAGTGGTGTGTGTGTGTGTGTGTGTGTGTGTGTGTGTGTGTGTGTGTCTGTGTCTGTGTGTGTGTGTGTCTCTGTGTGTGTGTGTGTGCGTGCGCGTGCGCGCGCGCACACCGAGTGCAGGCTGGCCCCACTATCCAGAATTTTCATAGCTACACATGGAGCAGGTTACTTCCAAAGTCATGTCAAGTTAGTAATTTCTCAGAACAAAACACAATAGAAATAATGTCCAAACATTTACTTTTATTCAAAATTGCTAAATCCCTATTACATCGTCCAGTGTGATAATTTCTATGATGCGATCAACAGATACTTTTTTCTGTTTTTCTTGTTGTTCTTGTTAAATCAATTGCTGTTACACTTCGACATTTACGGATTGTTGATTCCGCTGTTCTAGTTTAGTCTTTCTCTGAAAAACCTTCATTGATCTCCATCCCCTCACACACACATACACACATGACATGTCTAATATCACTCAAAGTGAAAAGATGTTTTAATTAAAGAAAGAAACAGGGAGCAACGTATCTTCAGCTCCACGGACCTTTATTGTGAATGCCGGGCTGTTCTCGCGTTAGTCTACAGTCTGAAACAGTGTACCAAAGGAAAGTCAAAGTTCTCAGTCAAGGAATGTTGTTTTCCAGCTTTTGACCAGTCACATGACTGCGCATACATATATTTGTCTATCAAAAGATACAGGCTAAAAACAGATATATATAGATATCTCTCTGTGTGTGTGTATATATATATATATATATATGTGTGTGTGTGTGTGTGTGTGTGTGTGTGTGTGTGTGTGTGTGTTGAAAAGATATCTAAACTGAAGAAAGAAAAGACAGAAAGAAAGAAACAACATTTTCTTCTCCTGTCTTATTTGGCTATGAGCTTGCCTCACGATCTCTCTCTCTCTCTATCTCTCTAAGGCCCGCGCGCGCGCGCGCACGCACACACACACACACACACACACACACACAACCTTCTGCACATGATAATAATATGGATACTTCACACACACACACACACACACACACACACACACACACACACTTCTGTACATAATACTAATATGCATATTCAAACAGAGCCTATCCTCGGTCGGAGACCAAGCTCTAAGCGCTTTACTAACACAGGGTCATTTACACAACAGGCTGCCTACCTGGGAAGAGCCGACTGACGGCTGCCATTGGGCGCTCTTCATTTGTTTCCTGTGTCATTCAATCAGGTTTCAGTGTCGCACATATATACACATACAGATTTGCAACAGTTTACGTGTATGACCGTTTTGTTTATTCACCCCGACATGTAGGCAGCCATACGTAGTGCGTATGTTCTTGTCTCCATAAACCACCGAATCCTGACATGGATTACAAGATTTTTGACGCGCGTAATTGTTCTTCTGCGTGCATATACACACGAAGGGGGTTCAGGCACTAGCAGGTCTACACATAATTATGTTGACCCTGGGAGATCTGAAAAATCTCCACCCTTTACCCACCATGCGCCGCCACCGAGATTCAAACCCGGAACCCACAGATTGAAAATACAACACTTTAATTAAGTACACGGATATAGTGAACTGCAGCTCACAGCACAGGACAGAGTGAGTGACGTGTGTACAGATATATAGTGTTCAGTATAACGTCTTTCCACTGCAAGTGACAGACGGGAAAAATTGGCCATATGTGTGTGTGTGTGTGACTGTGTGTGCGTGTGCGTGCGTGCGTGCGTGCGTGTGTGTGTGTGTGTGTGTGTGTGTGTGTGTAGCCCCATGTCGAGTTGTTGTGTGCTAGAGAGAGAGAGAGAGAGAGAGAGAGTCCAAAGGCATTACAACAGCCTTCACACCCGAACGACTTTCCAGGGGTTGAATGTAGACGTGGGGTTTTTACTTTGTTGTCACTTCTTCCATGGCTGTATGTTATGATCGTTGCCCTTAGTTACCGCGGGGGTGGACGTGTGGTGGAGAAGAGACTTGATCGAGGTGGTGGGGTGGGGGGGAGGGGGTAAGTTGCTGGGTGGCTGGCTGGTTGGCTTATGGTCGGAAGATGTGTGCCGATCCTGGAGTGAACACAAAGTATTGAGTTCCCACCACAGACACCTGATAAAGAAAGAAAGAAAGAAAGAAGAAAAAGAAGAAGAGGTATATTCGCTTCCACATCTTTCAACATATTGTTTTTCTGGTGGCGGTGTGAGTGCAGTGTTAGTTAGGTCCATTCCCCTTGTATCATCAGTGTATCTATCTGCTCTTTCTGAAATGTGGGAGCGTGATCAGGGTTTGTGTAAGTTGTGTGGATCTATCGACTTTGGTCTTTGGTCGCCTGTTTATCAACAAACATGTCAGCAAATTTTTCGCTCTCAGAATGATAAAGTATTCTTGTATTGGATCAGCGTCTTCCGAGACTAAGCTCTTCTGTCCTGCATTGTTGTCAATGGAAACATCAACAGCAACAACAAAACAGTGACTGTGTGTGTGTGTGTGTGGGTGTGCGTGTGTGTGTGTGTGCCGTGTAAGTGGGTGAATGGCAGAGAGAGACACAGAGAGATTCAAACTTTTTCAGGCAGGCGTTTTCTCAGGAATTACGTTGTAAAATGTCTTTTCCAAAATTAGCATCTCCGCTTCCTGCATGGTGGCCTCTGTTGCTCTCCTCCTCAGCCCTCCACGTACAAATTAATGGAGCCTATAATATTATATATGGCATAAAATTTGAAATCCGGTCTCCAATGCTTTGTTTATGACCTTCGAATAAAAAAGGATAATGAATGATTCAGTAATTAGTGGAAATGGAATAGGCTGCACTTTGCTCCTCATATCATTGACTGATGATGTTGAACACAGGGCAGACAGAGGAAGATGCTTTCTCAAGCCCCATAACCCCCTTCCTTCCTCTCCCCCCCCCCTCATTATCACGTGATTCAGTTATTTACATTATTCAGTTCTCGTTGAATTAATTCAGTATTATTTCAGTCCCCCCAAAAGTAAGGAGAAACTAACTGACAGACACTCACTGAAGTCATCAATCTTCAATGAAAACAATGCAAAGAGAATATTCAAACAACAGGACTTTGTTTTCCTGTGCCGCGCACAGAGGAATATAAAATAAGATATTGTAGTTGTCACGGTAAAACTGAAGTACACATTACAACCCGCTCTCATACCTGACTTCCTAACACTGGGGCTTAACGACGACCTAATAATTTTAGCTAACAACAGCTTGTCACGGAACACATCACTTCAAGTTCAACGTCGCTGTTTTCAGCTCAGTGATTTCGACGGTGTGTTTCGTCAAGTCTAAAAGGGACCACACACTGACCTACATTTCAAGACATCGCCCGTTGAAAGTATGGGCAAGGGTTCACTCACTGAGTGTTGTCTGACGTTCACTGATGCGTGGCTTTGTACTCACACTGGACAGAGCTGGGCACAAGGTCTTTTTCTTTTCTTTTGGGTGGGTGCGAGTGTCAGTGATTTTTTTTTTTTTTTTAACAGATCAAATCAGTCACAGGGCATGATTATTTAACAACTGCCCTATTGAATAGAATGTCAAAAAGGTTCATTTTGAACTGATTTCCTTACCACCACCACTACCACCACCTCCACTACCTTTGGGGTTGGACCAAGCCTCGCTCATTATTCAACTCCACCTCTTAGCACCACATTCCATTGGAGGAAGGGTGGGGTGTGGGGGTGGAGGATGAAGGTCTATCTGCGGGCCTCCAAACCCCCTCCCCTCCTCCCCTCCCCCATTACAAGCCTCCTCCCACCTTCACCCTCACCTTTTTGTTACATAACGTTTCGAGAAGTAGGGCAGATTGCAGACAATGCCAGCCCCAGTTCAAATCAAAGTGGGATATGCGTGACACGAAAGAGGGCGTCCACAGGAGAGACTGGCCACTTCCAGCTGAGCTATGTGGAGGCTGTGGAGGCAATCTGAATATTCTGTAAAATCTACCACATGTATAGTTTTGAGTTTGATGTGTGTATCCCAGGGGCCACATTCCCTGAACTAGATCCCGGTCTGACTAAAATGACTCGTTAGTTGTATTGTGGTTGTCAGCTGTCAGTGGGAAAAGGAGCTTCAGACAGGAATCCTGGCAGGCCTGTTTATGTGTCTGTATACATGTATTTGGACAGACTTTATTTTTCACAGACCAAAAGGACATGATTATTACTTCAAAGCAACTTGAACCACTGGAGTACTCATAATTAGATTATCCATTCGAGGTGACTCATCATTTTGATCCTGATCGACATTTTGTTGATCCTAATTTAAGAAGGGAAAAAACAGGGAGAAGAAGATAAAGACGGTTAGGGATTACGAATGTAGATTTCATTCTGCTAAAGATACTGTTTTTATAGGTGAAACAACAGCGCATGATATTGATACAGATTGCAAGATTGCAAATATGAATTATCACATCAAAAAGAACACAAAATATACTTTAAACACACACACACACACACACACACACACACACACACACACACACAGAACCCGAACACACACACACACACACACACACACACACACACACACACACACACACACACACGAGAGAGAGAGAGAGAGAGAGAGAGAGAGAGAGAGAGCAAGGGAGGGTACTACCCAAATACACACACCACATGGAGACTTCATTTGGGAGGAAAAAGAAAGGGAGTTTGACAGACGACTGTGCCTCATTACATTCATAGACCATGTTGGTTGAAAAGATACGTTATAAGAATTGTTTTTAAAGTGGATGGACTCAGAAAGTGACGTTACACCTGAGAAATCAGACCGCAGGACCTTAATGACGGGGAAAGACCCACTGCCAAAATGGGTTTCAGTGATGTTAAAATAAAGAGTTAGACTTTGGGTACTCGAAGGAGCTTTTCTTCAGAACACCTGAGAGGGAGTGTAAATGCATAGAACAGAAGACGAATATAGCGGGAGAGATCCTTCGAAATGACTGCAAGCTAATATGCCAATTCAAAACCGAATTCTGCATAGGATAAGTAACCAATGAAGCTGACGTAAGAGAGGGGTAAGTGATGTCTATTCTGGTCTGAACTTTCTGAAAATGGCTCTTGCAGGATTGTTCAAGACCACGGAAAGAAGTGACATCAAAGCAATAGCCAAACCAGCAAGTGATGAGTTGCAACAGTCAACACGACTCACCGAGAATCAAGAAACAGACAAGCAGATTGAGTAGCATTGTTGCTTCAACTACATTATGAAACTGAACTAAGTCCAAGCCAAAACCTCCACGATTCACAAAAGGTCAAGGCCAAAACGGACGATTGTTAATTGTGTGCTTGTTTGGACATGGGTTTCTCAATACTGAAGTTAAGACCACTGTCTGCATGGATGTCAATGTTTGACTTAAATTCACGATTTAAGCCTTCTGTTGTTGACGTTTTCTGGTGGAGTTGTGGAAGGGGTAGGGGTTGAGGAAAAAGAGTTGTGTAATGAGAAACACTTCTTTACTGTAAAACTACTTTGTTGTTTGTTGAATTAAATGCAACAGACATCTTACTTTGAATTGAAAATGAACTAACTTCTGAGAAAGAATTAGCCGCAACTATCTTAAAAGAAATCACATCTTGTTGATATTTAAAATGTGCAGTACTATTGCCCGGAAAACGAAAGCATTACAGCCACTTGAATTCATCTACGACAAACATTTAGACATTAGAAGTCCTATTTTCCCACTGTTTCAGTCGAGTCATACAGAAAAGAAGGTTTTTTTTCCTCACTGTCCTCTTGTCTATTTAGAAAAAAAATTGTCTTTTTTTTTCAATGTTTTTTTTTATTCAAAGGTTTGCAGATACAAAATTATCACGTTACTTTGTGCATTGGGAGGTAAAGTCATAATTTGGTATGTTCCATAGCTATCTTAATAGCATACTTGTCTGCTTTTTATGCGTGTTTGAGATCTGTGAAGAACATTAGTGATGCTGGCTATACTGACTATACTGGTATTTATATACATCAATGAAATATGTAAGAAACATCCATTAGTTTTTATGTTGTCATGTTCAGAAAGCACCAGTGCATCATAAAGCGAAAATCTATCACAGTGTAAGCACTTTTCTTTTAAACGTTTAACAGATTATGTCCCAAAAGTTATACATGATTACATACTCCCATATCTTATTACTTCTTTCTACAGATATTAAGTGCTGCAGTGTACGATATGCTAGTGATGAAGAGCACACACACACACACACGCGCACGCGCACACACACACACACACACACACACACGGCACACACACACACACACACACACACACACACACACACACACACACGCGCGCGCGCGCGCGCACACACACACACACTCACTCACTCACTCGGTACCCACATCCCCACCCCCACCCACCCCCACACACGCATACAAAATAGTGTAACCACACATAAAACAACAAAGCTGGAACGGAAAAAGAATTTCCATCAATAGGTAAATACACATTTTTCTTTCGTTGACTGTGTACACTTAATTTCAATCAAATTATCATTTAGTTTTGCAGGCTTTTATAGCATTCAGTTGATGAATGTGTAAAAATGGGGGGAAATGAGGTTGGAGCCCTCCCCGCCCCCACGTCCACCACCACCCCGCCCCACAGAAAAACATTTTTCTTACCATCAAGAACTTCAATAACTTCTTACAGTAGAACACTTTTTACCTCGGCGCAAGGGAAGGTTTGGATAGTTGCTTGTGAGGAATAAGGGAGAGCGTGAAGGGGAAGTTTTATGCGAGAGAGAGAGAGAGAGAGAGAGAGAGAGAGAGAGAGAATGGATCGTGGAGTTTTTGAGTTGGGAGTGGAAGTAGGGGAGGGACAGTGTGTGTGTGTGTGTGTGTGTGTGTGGTTAAATGTTAACTTACTCTTCTTTAGTTCATCTGTTTCTTACACTTGCAGTTGTCGAACAATGAATTTCTGCACTTGTGTATATGAAACAACAAACCAGCATGTCGGAGTCTTGAGCCTTGACTGAGTTAACAAAAATAAGAAGATATATCAAGCACCAAATACTGTGACAAGACCAATAAGAAGGTCATTTATAAACGCATGTGTAAAACTGGTGACTGTTGGACTTTGTCAATGCACACTCCAGCTTCGTTTTTGTCCACAAACAACTAACTGTCATCACTCCCCAACTGTTGTCCCTTGTGACTGAGCAGCGTTTACCCACGCCAAACAGGCCACGCCCATAGGTCCAGTCTGACAACTACCATCACTTGCACAAATGAACCAATGACAACTCTGAAGGCGCGCGGCTCCTGTCAACAGCGCGCGTCAGTCAAATCGTGCTGGTCAGTTTCACTGCCACCACATGACTTCTGTCTCAAACGACAGCAGACAACGCGAGGGTATAAATAGAGAGCTCGTCGTAGAATTCTCTTACCACTACGCGTATTGTGGAACGTTCTGCGCGGATCGGAAAAGAGCCCGAAGACGAACAAAGACTAGATCATGGCCACCGCGGCACTAAGATCGAGCGTCCTCAATGCGGACTTCACTTCTCTTGATACCGGTTTGCAGGTAAGCTAACGTTTCGGTTTTCTCTGACAGTGGTTTCCAAGACCTCAGCCCTGATCGAGCAACGTGACGATGGTGGACAAGCTAGAATACAGTGGAAGACTTTCAGAGGGCCTCATCCTTTGATTAACACGGACTGAACCAGCGTACATGAAATCAGAGGCAGAGCTAAACCTCCACATTTCCCCAGTTGATGTTTAGTAAGCACAAGCAGCAACAGTGAAACATTACCAGCTTCAAGATGAGTAGCCACAACCGATATGCTGAGTTTTTCTTGCGACTTTTTGGTTCACAATGGTGTAATAAATATTTCAAAGTTTCTTTTTGACTCAGTTTTTAAATGTAAAACCTATGCTTTATAAACTTTTAAAAACCACTTTTATATCTTAATGATTTTTCTTAGGCATACCATTGGGAAAACCAAATAAAACATAGCCTACCGATTTTCGTACCATCGTGTATAATGTCTTTTAATCCCATAGCAATATTATATGAATACTGCCAAGAATCTGCCAGTCTGTTTCTCTGTGTGTGTGTGAGCACGTCAATTTAGGTCAGTCCACAATTAAAAGAAGTACAAGGCACCCGATTCCTCGGTAGCATTTGTTGCTTGCGCGATACTGCTCCGTCCGATTATCTGGGAAAATCTCATGGTGAATTTCTCTGTCTTCTGTTGTCACTTGTGTATCTGTACACTGCCTCTTACGGTGATTGTCGAGCAAGAGACGTGATTTCCGTATTTGTCACGGTAAACTGTAGCCGGTCGTGTCAGTTTCAGGTAAGCGCCAATCAGTAAAGCAGCCGGTGAGTGGGAGAGAACTTACTGTTGACTGACTGGGTTGGGTTACGTAGTAATAGTAGGGTGCCCGCAGTAGCCTCGAGAAAGACTGAGGTAAACTGACAACGCTCATCGTCTTGATAAATAGCATATCAGTGTTTCTTTAATAGGCAGACATCCCTTCATCTCCTTAACATGTCCCCATCCTACCTCATCTGTTTGTCGTCGCTTTCCGAGTCAGTGTAGTGTTGGTACTGAGGTTCAGTTCCCCGACGTGGCCTGATTAGGGCCGCATATCATGGTCCAATGAAGCGAAGCCGGTCAACGAGTCAGACGAACACCCCCGGCACCCCCCGCCCTCCAGGCCCCTCAGTCCCTCCCCCTCCTTTATATATATATATTTATTTTTTTTTAAATTATTTTTAATTCATAAACAATAATGACTATGTTGTATTTTAGTGCTGTATTTGGGTCACTGAGTCTGCACGCCGCTTCCACGCCTCCTCAAGGTGAAACAAGGTAGGATGATAGACCGTAAAATCAGTCAGTTTAATTTACGGTGGCTGGAGCCACCCAGACTACTGGCCTGGAACTGGGGCTGAGTGAAAGATCTCGTCCACTGACGTCAGCCTTGTGACCTGGAGATGGAGAGGAACACTCAAAAACATAATGATTGAAAATAGGAACTAAAGAGAACAAATTAAAGTGGGGAACTGAATACACCCCTTCCCAAAATGCTCACCGCTTTCAAGTTATTCGTTGCCCTCAAAAGGGGAAGGCATATCAGTGTCAGTTGGGTCTGTGGGATGCAAAATAACGAGAAAACAACAGGCCTGTTAAAAAAAAGTATGTAAAACTATTCCTGGACGACTGAATGGGCATGACACAAACGCTGTGATAGCTTTGAAAAAAGTTTCAGATTAATGAATTGAATGATCGTTTATTATTAAACATAATCGATACGGAATAAATCCACTGAGCTACTCGTCAGTTGGCATTTTCCTAATACAAACTACTACTACTTTTTTATTTTTTATTTTTTTATTTTTTTACAGCTATGTTCGTTCGCATTGAAATACGAAGCAGTTATTATTTCGAAGCTTTCTCGATGATCACAGATGAGAGAGGAGAAAAACCTGGCAGTTTTGGCGGACTCGTTTCGTTTCCCATCCACGCGTTTCCGCATTCCAGCCATAGTGAACATCGTAACTTGACGTAATCAGCCGACGGGAGTTGATCACATGACTGATGACGTTCCTATTTCGCGCCAGTCACTGAGCATGCGTACCAGCAGCAGTCCGTTGATCAAACATGACGGGAAGGTAGGACGACCCGACGACTGTGTGGGCTGAACATATTTTGCTTGATTTTGATATCGGATCTAAAACGAAGGTAACTGGTTTTGACTGTGCAATCGTTATTGTTCAACACGACTTAAGCAGTGGATAAATTTAGCAAAAACAGTTTTTTACTGTAGAAGATGTATTTTGCATGTTGTGGAACGTGACCTTGTGTCTGCGCAGTGTCGGATGCAGTTCCTGGTAACGACCGAATTCCATTTTATTTCAATACTTTACCTGCTTTTGCCAAGTAGCTGATCAGAATATGTATTTTATTTGTGAAAAAGACGATAAATGAGTGTTTTTGTGTTGATAAATTACCGGATACTCTGGAATCATCAACAAGTGTTCATTTTTCAGTATAATAGGTTTCGTGGGCGGTTGGCTGCGTGCGCATCTCAGAACCGTTCTTGCCTTCTGCAAATTACAATTGATGTTTTCAAGTATATTTCGTTTAAAGATCTACTATAACCTTTGCATTGCATTGTTTGCATCATTGCTTTTGATTGGGCTGACTTTATAATGTATTTTCATAGTCTTGAATCGCGCACGAACTTGCTGTGACGTGTAGAGAACAAGGAGGAAGTTCGCCAGTGAGGAGACTCGATGTGTAGATCAGTCGTCTAAGATTTTACGTGAATTGGTGGAGGTTTCGGAACAGGTGGTTCCATGCCGCCCCCCCCCCCCCCCCCCCCCCCCGCACCCTCTCACCATGAAAGAAAAATGATGGCCCAAGCCACATAGCATTATTCGATGTTTATTGTGAAAGATATTCACTTAAGGACGGGTTTTGTCAAATTGGTAACATTGGCCATGGAGCTGATCTTGTAACACTGAATTTCAAGGCCTTTTTATGAACTAAATTTTGTGGTGACACTGCAGAATTCTTATCCATCTAGTGTTGACAAAAATAAGATATTGTTTGAGAATTATTGTGATAAACTGCACATGATTGTTACCAGACCTTTTCAGTTCTCAAAACTGGCTCAGACCCCTCCCATGACAGTAGGTACTATTATGAATATGACTGGATTCAGGACTGGTTTTTTGGGGTTTTTTTTAAGTCATAAAGTTTGCATTGGAGTATTTTCCAGTCGGCTGGATGAAATGAGATAAAACATTAGACAAAAAATTCTTTGAGGTGATTTTACATTATATAGTTAATTCTCACACACAAAAAAAGTCAAAAGCTTGAAGTACCAGCAATATCCACATTTTCCCCTCCCCTCTTCTGTGTGACTGAGGGAGTGAGCGTCTATGCCTTGTTGTAAACTGTTGGAATGCTCTGAATATTGTTTTTGGGGTAGAGGTTCATCCAATGGTCAATGGAATAACTGCATGATAACTTATTGGGAGCATTGTCTGTGTTCAATGATGACCAAATTCAGTTTGAGTGTGAACTCGCTGTGAAGAACTAATGTTTCAGCTTTGTCTGACTGAACACAATATTGCTGCTCCAGTACTTTTTTTTTTTAATTTTTTTTATTTTTATTTTTTTACATGATATTTTGGAGTATTTTCACATTCCAGTTTTAATTATATTATTATAGGTTTTTTACGTCCAGTTTTGTGATAAAACATTTGGAGCTGTTTATAATTTAGAATATATTATTTTTGAAGATGGTTAATTTTTATTATCTCATCCTATAAACAGTAAAATTATAGCTATTCCTAGATTGTGTGGGTTATTTGTGTGCGTGTGTTTGTATTTTGTGTGTACACGGTCACATATATAATGTCAGTGCTCCTTCCTTCTTCGTTTGTGGGCTGCAACTCCCACATTCTCTTGTATGTACACAAGTTGGCTTTTATGTGTATGCCTGTTTTTACCCTGCCCAGTACGCAACCACACTCCGTCTTTTGGAGGGGGTGCATGCTCGGTACGTTCTTGTTTCCATAACTCACCGAACACCGACACAGATTTAAGGATCTTTAATGTACATGAAGGGGGTTCTGGCACAAGTAGGTCTGCACATATGTTGACCTGGGAGATTTGAAAAATCTCCACCCTTTCCCACCAAGCACCATTAACAAGATTTTGACTCTGGGCTATTGTGCCTGTCCGTGCTCCTTACAAATTTTCATCATTGAGTTTCTAGTACTCTCGTAATATGACATTCTAAAAATATTATTTACATTAACTCACTCAGTACGGCCAGTCCTCTCTTCTCCTCTACACAGACCCCTCAGATGTCCAGTGGGTGTCTGAATGACCCAACCTTTAGCTTCTGTCGTCAGAACTGTGGTATTCTTTGTCAACATTCACCTCTTCAGTATAAGAGCCTTCCACTTGCAATATTTTGATGATGGTAATTGGGATGAAACGCTGTTAACGTCGTCTCTTTCGCCGTTCGTATGGAGAGAGTTAGCATTTTAACATTTGTAAGGTTAGATTGTCTCCTTAACCTTCCACCCATTAATGAATGCAGATTTCAGTATGCAGATGTGTTTGTGTTTTGTCACAAATCTGTTCAGTGTTCCTTTGACTATTGTGTGAATAGGTTTTATCAATGATAATCCTTGTTTTCCAGGAAGCTGACTTTTTAGCAATGGCGACAGAAGAGAAAATCGAAGAAGTCACGGCCTCATCCCCTGAACTTGACCACAGTCCGAGCAAGGAGTGCGACTTAGAGGGTTGCATTGAGGACACCACTGAGGCTGAGCTGACATGCAAGATTTGTCAGGAGGAGCTGAAAAACCCTAAGATTTTATCATGTTTTGACACGTTCTGCCAGGATTGCTTGGAACAAAAAGTGTTGACGGACAGTGAAACCATTGATGGAGAACCAATCAAACCCGTAGAGACTGTGACATGCCCTGTAAGTAACATTGAATTTTATGAGTACAGTTTTTATTTTGGACTTGATCAGTGTGCTGAAATAGTGAAAAACAGTTGCAGACAGTATGTTCACAGGATTCAGCAGTATTTTCTCTGTGTGTGCATGTGTGTGTACTGAATTTTTGCTGGGGTGCAACTAGTGCAAGTTTGTTTTGATACTGTGGAAGTCTGGTTTTAAAAGTGCCATATCACTTATTGTTAAGCAGAATCACTGTTCTTGTCTGGTTTGCAAGTATAGTTGTGTGGCAGAGATTTTAGATAAGTTATTTAACATGTTGCCTGTCTGTGTCTATGTGACGCAGTTTTTGAAAAGATATTTATTTAACTTGTTGCCTGCCTTGGGATGTGAGACATGCATCCCTTTTGTTACACTGTTGTATATCCACAGGACGTAATTTTGTCCACTTTCCATCAGCAGTTTGCGGTTGAGAGTTAAAGGGAAACAACCCATCTTGTTTCTCCCTGTCTTAACATTATAGAGAGAGTTGTCTTATAGAGTTGTAGAGTGTCGAAGACTGTGTACATCCCTCAGACTTCTGTGGTCTGTAGTGTATGAGACACAGTTGATAAGAATGGTGCTGTCGAGCGAAGATTGATCTTGGCTTGTTTTTCAAAGGTTTACAAACTGAGAAGTGGCTCTGGAAATGATGAAAGATATGGACAGTGGGGAAGAAGAAAGCCTGTTTAGTGGTGAGGGTGATGATTCAGGTGCATATTTGGATTATAACAGTAACAACCCACTTTGTGACACATTGTAAAAGTAACAGTGATATAAATTATGTGCTGGAGACTGTAGTCTGTGTCTAGCAGGCCAGGAGTGAAGTGACAGTGAATGTGAACCAGTTGACAGCATAAGCACATATGCAGCTGGAAATGGAGGGGTGCGGGGGGGGGGGGGGGGGGGGTGAATGGAGGGGTGGTCAGTCAGGCCCACCAGGTGGGGAGGGAGGGTGTATTATGTATGTTAGCTGGTTGCCAACACACAGATGGGTGGCAATTTTTTTTTCATCAAGCTTTGATGTAATACTGGGTCACAGGCACCTAATGCGACCAAATTTGACTGGGAATCCTGGAATTTATTGTTACGCAGAGTATTTGACCTCTTGATTTGATGGAAAAAATTTTGACTCCGACTTCCAGCAACAGTATGAAACAGCAGTTAAAACAGTTATTCAATGGAATTATGATAACTTATTAATCTATTTAAAGTACAATGTTTGAGAAATCATAACGCAAAATTTCAAGGAGATATTTTTGTATTTCAGGAAGTATTGCCTATTTTTTCTCTCTCAGGTGGAAACCCAGAGTTTTTCCTTGGCACACAGGAATGACATAATTAACCTATTCAACCTTGGGGAGTTTACAGCCTTGGCAGGCTTCAAAGCCATATTGATGAAGAAAAAAATACAGAAAATGCACTGATTTTCCTCCTCATTGTGTGTGGACATATCTAGAAATAATGTGGAAGTCGGTCCCCTTTCTTTGCTTTTTATGCATATATAGGAATGTGAAATGATTAATTTTTATGCCAGAGGTGTGCTCTGATGCAGGGCGTAATGAGTTAAAATGTTTGGCAGGCAAGGGGTTAATGTGCACATTTTTGTTCTTTCAATCCATATATTTTAAAGATAGAATTGGAATATATACATGGTAGTGCCATGAGTTGGGTTGGTTAAAAGAATGTATATGGGTAAAAGGATGTATTATGTTTTGACATGTCTGGTTGGTGTAAAGAGCCGGAATATATGCTTTGTCTCCTTTGAAAGGTATGTGAGCAACGGACGCCATTGCCCAATGGAAAGGTGGAAAATCTGATGGGAAACTTTCCGCTTGAGGATCGCATGAACCCTTCTTCCGAAAACACAGTCATTATCTGCTCCAGTTGCAAGGCCAAAGAAAAAGCGGTTGCACACTGTGCAAAGTGCCCCAACTTCCTTTGTAACAACTGCATGGCAGCTCACCAATTCATGCGATGCTTTGATGATCATGTGGTGAGTGGTTCATCCATGAAGAATGCTGTGAAGGCATTTGTCACATGATTAATGGTTAAACTCTATACTATGACAGGATTTTTTTGACAGGACTTGGTGTAAGATTTTCTAGTTGTCCTATTTATCTATAACTTTGGTGTATTCCAAATAAAACAATTGTTTTTAACCAAATGGAGTACCCCTCCAGCTGTCAGCGATCCCAGCCTTGTGTGTGTGTTGCCATAAAGGAGGGTGTTTTTGGAATGTGAATCAGTGTTAGACAGGTTGTTGGGAGACGAAACAAAATGTGGGTAGTCTGGAGACAGCTGGTCACATAAGGGACATAAAGGGACATTAACTGTATGTTTTGCTCTTTTTTTTTTTCTTTTTTTTTTCATCCTAAGCTGATCTTCCCATAAGAAATGCAGGTTGGAACCCCTCAGCAGGGTAGTAATCAGGAATCTAAGTTTAGAATGGTTTGATTTTTGTTGTTTAATATCGTGAAATATGAAATAACAATATCAGGAGCGATAGGGAAATAAATTTTCTCTTTCCTTCCCGTAGGTGGAGTCATTTGAAGATATCATCAAGAATGGTGGCACCATCGCTCACCAGAAGCCAGTACTGTGCAGAAAACATGCTGAGGAAAACCTTGTCAGCTTTTGTAACACTTGCCAGGTATGTCTTTTGTTTTTTGTTTCTTCTGATCATCAGAAACATAGACTGCATGCTATGTATACATAGAAACAAGTTTGCATAGATGTCAACTGTAACGATTTCACCCTATTTTGTTTTGTTTGATCTCAGTTTGTTCCAACTTTGTGTGTACGTCAAAATTGTTCCAACTTGTTCATTTTCGACTTAATAGCATGGTCATATGCTTTCCTGATACCCAGACGCTCTAGACCCATCGATCACAAGGCCAGGGCGGTCACTACTTAACTTGGTCTCATGTGATGCTGCTCAGCTAATTGTGTGCGTGTTTACATTGAAACGGCATTTAATTACACATGCTTAACCGTGACCCACTAATGCAGACTCTGGCAGGGGTCTGATTCCTGTCCTGTGGAAACTACTACCCGCCTATGTGGAGAAAACGAAAGTAGAATGTATGTTACTTAAACGTAATTTTAGGAAGAAAATTTCCTTTGAGTAGGTACCCGCAGCCTCACCTGCTAAACTGAAGCTAAGACTGAAAAGGTTGATTTTGCCCGTTTTCCCCAAGCCTGTAATGTGAGTGACGTTTAAGAAATATAGATGTTTTATACAAGAATTAAGATTAATTTCTCCTCTTTCTTATGCTGTCCTTGTTTTCCATCTATGTTTTGTCTTTGAGTAAATGAGTAAAAATCATGGATAGTTGGAGGGCTTTTTGCATGCCTTGACATAGATCGTGTAGATTTGTGGGTCGGTCTTTTTTTTTTTTTCGTTTCATTTGTCTGGATTCTTTTTACCTACTAGGCTATTTTTTAACACTACTGTGTTCGTATAAGCCAGCGCTTTTCAGCAGTTATTGGTTTGGCATAATAAACTGCAATTTGCGAATGTAGGGCTTGAAAAATGATTTTTGCTTTTTTTTTTTTAACGCATATATTTCACAAAACGGGAAAAAAGGTTTGAATAAATGCCTGGTATGAAATGAAAACATTAAATTTCCTTTTGAATGGTATACGAAGCTACAGCTTGTCATAACTGGTGCAGACAAGCTCCATGTTGAAAGAGCGGCTGTGCATCATTCAGATGCAAAAATGGCAGCTACCGCTGAGCTAAGATGCGCCTAACTTCAACAACAATCTTGATCCAGAACCTAATAGGCATGGAAAACCTTCAAGATTGAGTGATTTTACCATTATGCTGTTGTTGATATCAAAGATAAACATTTAAGAGGGGTATTTTTCATAAATGTGGGCATGAAAGTACTTGATCACTGGGAACATCCAATGAAATGCAAAAAATCAGACCATGTCTGTTCGATTTGAGTGACAGATCGTTTCTCTTATTTTCAGAATACAACTAATATTAAGTATATAAGTTGTTGGTTGTCGAAATAAAAGATTAATCAGCAGACACATTAGGGTAGTGGTTTTATTTTTTTAATTTGCAAAGTACTGTTCAAATTTAGATTTTTCCAGAACATTGTTATGCCTACAACTTGATAACGAGGAAATACACAGGAAAATGTTTGCTGGATGCGACTTTTAAATAAGGGAGAAAGAAAACAGATGCTATTGTCATGTGTGTGTGTGTGGTTTAAAAAAAAAAAAATCATTTATTACGGATCACATCCAACAGATCTGCTTGGTTTTAGCGTATGCATATGCGTTGAATATTTTGTGTGATTCACTGACTGGAAGCAAATTTGTATATATGTGCAAGTGTGTAAGAAAAAAAGACAGAAAAAACACCAAAATCAGACATTTCCATTAAAAAAAAACAAAGTTATAATGATAATCCCAATCTTTTTACCACATGTATTTGCTTTTAAATGTCCCATCCCTTCACAAGTTCATTTCTCTTTGTTTCACTTGATCTTTTGCTGTCCTACACAAAGTACTGTTTTCATGCTGTATATATTACATAAGCACATTAGTGTATGTGAATCAATGATATGATTTATACAGCACTATGCTATGATCATTGAGCACTATCTTTCACTTCAGTCTTGTTTATAAAAAATGAAAATATCCCATGCCAGTACTCGCATGCATCCACCTCCCCTCTCTCACAATTAATTGCATTCTGATTTCATCAGATGATCTGGTCTGGAGCAGTGCCATTTGATAATTTTTTTTATTAGTAAGTAACTGGTTCATGAAAATGTTTGATAAACACACACACCTTATAAACAGATCTGTTGATCTTCATTGCTATTCTTCTCCATCAATTTCTTGAAAACAATCCTGGAATTTTTGCTTTGGACACTTACCATTGGCTTCCTGTGTGATTCAATCTGATTTCAGGCACTAATACACACATAGACGTAACATTTATGTGTTAGGCAGTTTTGTTACCCTGTCATATAGGCAGCCATACTCGTTTTTTGGGGTGTGCATGCTGTGTATGTTCTTGTTTCCATAACTCACCAAACGCTGACATGGATTACAGGATCTTAAATGTGTGTATTTGATCTTTTGCGATGAGTATACACATGAAGGGGGTTCAGGTTCTGCACATGTATTGACCTGGGAGACCGGAAAAATCTCCACCCTTTCCGGAAAAATTCCACCCTTTCCGGAAAAATTCCACCCTTTTACCCACCAGGCACAGTTAACAGGATTTGAACTCCAGACCCCAATTGAAAGTCCCAACACTTTAACCATTGGGCTATTGCACCTGTCGGTGCTGCTTACAGATTTTCGTCATTGAGTTTCTTGTACTCGTAATCTGACATTCTAAAAATATTTACATTTACATCGTTAAGGCAGTTTAACAATTTGTAGGTTTCGATTGTCTTCTCTTAACCTTCTACCCTTTAATGAATGCAGATTTAAGTATGCAAGTGTATTTGTGTTTCGTCACCTACCTTGAACAACCACATTTTGCATGGTAGGAGGTGTCTTACAATTTCCTTTTGCATATTGCAAACTGTTGGTGAAGTGATAAGGTCCTGACTTGACCATGAGGAATTGATGGGTTGCAGGTGGCTGTGTGTCAGAAGTGTATAGTGCAGGAACATGTACTACCAGAGCATCAGTGTGTCTCACTCAGCGAGGTGGATGGCTCTACTACAGAAGGGCTGAAGGCACTGGTCAGCAAGGGTCGCAAGCAGCTGCAGACATCCTGTGAAGTGAGCCTGAGCCTGACCAACTACCTTACGGAGTTGGAAGAGCAGAGAGTGAGCGCACATACCCAGATCATCAAGACCTTTGAGAACTTCAAAGCTTGCGTTGAAAAAAAGAAGGTGAGAAATCTGCACGTCCTAAATGCATGGTCTTGCGTATGTGCAGCAGCGGAAGTTAAGGTAGAAGTTCTGAAAAAGCTAATGAAGCCTGTATGTACTGGCCAGCATTGACAGGAGAACCAGAATAAATACAGTACAAACTACAATGTTGCACAGAACTGATGAACTTAGCACATAGTTTAACTACCCATTCAATGTTATAGAGTTTACAGCCTCAGCAAGCTTCCCTGCCATATTGATACAGAAAAACTCAGAAAATTATTGAATATGATCGATTTTCCCTCCAAATTCACATATATGTGGATACAGCCTGAAGTTGTTCTGGTTGCAGTTTTTGCATATGTAGGAACATGGAAACCATTTTCATGAAACATTTTGATGGCTGAGCAATGCTTGAGCAGGCATGCAAGGTTTCAGTGAGTTAAAACTTTCAAAGTCCATTGCACATTTTGCATGTTCATGATTGTTGACACCTGAGCAGTACCTACCAGAAGAGTTGGTCATAGGTTCCTGCAAATGATTAAATGGAGCCGAGTTATTCATTTGAACTTGTCAGTACCTCTTACGCCAGATATCAGGAAAAAATATAAAATTGCAACACACTTTGTCTCTAAAGAAGAAGTATATGTTTGTAATGATTATGATTTGCCATTTCATATGTTTCAGGAGAAATTTTTAGCTGAGCTTGGAAAAAAGCATTCCATGATGGAAATGACACACATGGAGTCAAACCATACTCGTGAACTTTATGAGATGAGGCTTGCAAACGTCTGCAAGTAAGTACTAACTATACAGCAGCAGTTAACATTGTCATACAGTAGTAATTAGTGTTATTTAATCTTTGATCTAAGTGTGCTATAATTATGTATCACAGTCATGCCAGATAAGAACAGTGGATTATAATGCATGTCAATGAAGACGAGCCCCAAGACACATTTCAGATTTGATTTACCTAAAATGCTCATTTAATTACTAATACTTAACCGTGACCCAACTAGTGCAGACTCCGGCAGGCTCATTATTTGCAAATGTACTGAAAACACGATGAAGTTTGAATTTATGACACCATGTTTGCCTCCTCGTTTTGACAGGGCCACTCCTCTTGAGGGAGTCTAGCCAATTTAGTAAAGGTACAAAATGATGGCCAAAAGATGACCGTGTTGGTTTACCTTGTAATGTTTCAGTTTCATTGAGAAGCTGCTGAACGGAGAGGGTGCTGCTTACTTGCCAGTGTACAAGAACATGGCAGAGACTCAGCTGATGTCTTTAATGAACACCCAGTTGAAGACCAGCATCAGTGGTACTATTGAGTTCAAATCGGATGTATCCGTCTTTGAGAATGTTGTCACTCAGACCTTTGGATGTTGGAACAATGAGGAAACTAAGGTAAGTTGTTATAAACTTATATCAGATTAATATCAAGACTATATTGAGGATTTATTGGTCCTTGCCTGTAACCTTTAACCACAGTTCACAATGTTAAAGCATGTTAACTAAAGGGTAATGCTAGCATACCAAATAGCAGCTAAGAGTTTTTCCCATTCACTATTTTTCTTTATTTGGATATCATCTTGAGCACTGTTTTTGGTGCGGATTCTTTGATAAGCAGCTTTCATATTGGCTCCAAAGAAACAGTCCATTCACTCAGCACTGTAACAGAAAAGTTCAGATGCACGATAATCCTCCTTTTGGTGTCATATACTGTACCATGTCAGACTGATGCAAACTAGGCCTATTGGTTTGCTCTGCTGGGCCAAGTTTCGTGCGGCTAACAGTGAAAAGACGAGCCGTCTTGCCTGGTCTGCTCTTAGCTAATCAAACGCCTCTAAAAGCTATAAGTGCTGAACCATTCCTTTGGCCAAGGCTCTCCACGCCATCTTGTCAGGTTTACGCGTCTCGTCTTAAGCTCCTTTTTTTGGCTATTAAGCGTATTCATTTGGCCTTACTTTGCTGCATGTGGCTTGTCTGTATTGTATTCTTACATTCTGTGTACTCGATTCGACTCGGCCCCCTCGATTCGTTCGTTTTTCTCTACCTTTAAGTTAATCCTGTCTTTCCTTTCTCTGTTGGGGGTCGGATTTTCGCTGTGTGCCTAAGCGCAGGTACCATGCCTCGTATGCCATCCCACGAAGGCAGGGATCATGATGCTGGGATTGAGACTCGGCAAGAGACTCTCCCAGGCCCAAAGCTCATGATTCCTCCTGATACGGACCGCAGGGATGTGTCTTTAGACGCTGATCGCGGAGGCGACTTTCGTACCAGTAAAACGGTCATGAAGGGGACCGGGGGGAAAGGGGTATGAGCGTCGCCTCCTGAGGTGTCCCAGTGCGAGGCAGGGAGAGGGGGGAGTGGCAAGTTCTCTTGGCGGTGGCGACTCGCAGCTAGGCGCGAACTCCCAAGGGGAGGCCGCGCCCGGCCATTATCCGGCTGGTCTCCCCTGCTGGGGGAGGCCCGCGCATGTCAGGCGGTTTTGGGCAGTCAGCCCACTCGTCTTCGGGCGGGACTGACACCCAAGTTGGACCTGACCTCCCTCCGACCAGGTTTTTCCCTTCATGGAGGTCAAGGTGCCAGTGACCCTTGGGGTTCGGGTCACAGTATGGCTGGTGCCCACAGGTGGTTACCCCCATTCTACCTGTACTGGGGCGCACTTATGGTGCACGCTGGGTTGCCGGGAGTACCAGGGGCCAACCCCTTGTCCGCTCCCCACCGGACCCAACCCAGCACATCTCACAGGGTGACACACACAGCCCCGACAAGTGGGATCGTCTTCTTGTCGGTCAGGTCGAGCTCCTCGACCAATATTGCCACTCTGTCCACAAATCGGTCCTCTGTCAACCCACAGGTTACCTCCATGGTCACAATGGCCTCCTTGTCAGGACCGACGGCTGCTGAGGGGCCCCGCTTGGCCCGGGGGAGCCTGCAGTTCCCACCTACCCAGCCCTCGGTCCTACAGGGAGATGAGTGGGTGTTTGTCCCCTCACGGCACTCGTGGGTCCCTCTTGCATCCAGGGACGCCCTCTCTGAGAAGGTGTGGCACCCACCATCCCAAGCATGGTTGGACCTACGGTCCACACGCTCCCCACCCGCTTCAGGCGTCAAGGACACAGCTGTGGCCATGGTCCCGGCTCAGGATCGTCCCAGCTCATCCCGTTGGGCTGACCACAGCTCACAGGACGCCCCAGTGGGTACATCCACTTGGGATGGCACCCAGCAGGGGATGGACTGCGAACAAGAGTGGGAGCCCCTGTCTTCGGATGAGGACGAACAAGGCGATGAGCACTCTTTGCCCACATCCCAGGGGGACAGATTGAGCCCACGCCTCCCAAGGGACCAGCCTGAGCCAAACTCGGACTTTGACAAGCTCGAACTGACCCTCCCCAATAGGGTCACATATGCCGAATCAGTCCCTCAGGCTACTTTGTTACCCTTGACCCTCCTTACGCCATGTGACTCTAACTCCAGAACCACAAGGTGACTCAAGAGTGCCAGAAATGGCACAGGAATGGCTTAATAAGCCAGCCCGCACTGTCAGGTGCTGCTTTCATCCCTCCTCCAGGTAGGGAGTCCCTCTCTGCCCTGGGTTCTTTTTCCCCGGGAAAGTTCCATAAAGATTCCTCCAAGGGAGGGGTGTGGTCCTGGTACACACAGGACCACCCTGCCTACAGGGAAGCAGAGCCCTCCGCGCAGGACAGGATGTTGGTCTCACAGCGCACCACCTTCCCCACTTCAGCTACCCTATCCTTTAAAACGTTAGCAGAGTGGGACAAATTGGCCCACCGCTGCCTCCTCGAGGTTTCCACGGCTTACACCTTCTTCGACGCGTTCCTCCACAGGGCCAAGGAGCTGTGGGAACAGTGTCCGGTTAATTAGGACACAGGGTCTCCTTCTTCTGTCCCGCCTGGCCTCTTCACCGACCAGAGGTAACGCTTTTGGCAATGGGGTAGCATCTGGTCTCACGGCAGCTGCAGACACAGCTTCCAGCCTTCTCTTCAATACTGTGCTAGCGCGGCGTGATGCCGTTCTCCGCCTCTCTAACATTCCTGTGGAGGAGAGGGCTGTCCTGCGGTCCATCCCAGCACAGCAGCACTCCCTCTTCGGCCAGTATGCACCCCATTTTGTCAGCCACAGGGCAGAGACAAACAGGGAGGTGGCCTCATATTTGGCCCACACCTCCCAGGGGCGCCAGGGTTCTATGCCATTGAAGAGACCGGCCACCAGGGCCCCTCCATATACCACGCCACTTAAGTCAAAGTGGCGTGCGCAGAATCAGTGGCAGAGGAATAAACCACCTCATGTCCGTCCAAGCCGACCGGCCATGCCCAAGGCCAGAAGGCTGCACCCCCAATGACTGGGCCTCGATTCAGCACCGCCAGTCGTTCAGCCCCTCCAGGTAGGAAACTTGTCCCGGCATGCACACCAGTGGCGTGCTCTGGGACTCAACGACGGGATTGTATCGGTGCTAGAGTCGGGGTACATGCTGCCTTGGGCGGAGGACCGCCCCCCTCTAAGATCCACTCCTCCTTGCGTGCCCAGCTCGACGGAGCAGGAGAGCGTCTTAGAGAGATATCGCACCTACTCCTCATAGGGGCGATATCTCAACTCTCGGTCCCGGGCCCATGTTTTTACGGCCGGTTGTTGGTGATTCCAAAGGTCTCAGGAGGGGGGAGACCAGTTTTGGACTTGTCCCCCCTCAACAAATTCCTCCCCAAAATCAAATTCAAGATGGACACACAGGCACAGATTCGGGAGACCATTCAATGGGGCGATTGGGCTACCTCTATCAATCTGAAAGATGCTTATTTTCATATCCTCATCCATCCGGCATCCCGTCGGTACCTGAGGTTCGTGTGGAGGGACAAGGTGTTCCAGTTCTCGGCCCCTCCATTTGGTCTGTCCCTTGCCCCTTTCCTGTTTACCAAGGTGGTGCGGGAATTGGTGTCCATCATCCGGTCGGAATCCATTCGTCTCTGTGTGTACCTGAACGACTGGCTTATCCTGGCCCAGTCACAGGCCCTGTGCCAGAGTCATACGGCCAGACTTCTAGACCTTTGCTCCCAACTGGGCTTCCTCACGAACCAGGAGAAATGCGATCTGTCCCCAAGTCAGTCCTTCGACTTCTTAGGGATGAGATTCGACACGTGGTCCATGATAGTCTCTCCGACGCCAGATCGCTCGGACCATTTGGCAGGCCTCCTCAGCCACTTGCGCCGTTCCTCCCAAGCAACAGCGCGGACACTTTCTTCCCTCCTGGGCATGATGGAGTCCATGGCACCTCACATTCCCCAGGGCAGGGTTCTCAAGTGCCCTCTTCAGAGGGCACTGAGGTTACGGTGGTCCCAGAGCACTCAGCCATGGGATACCCAGATATGTCTGGGCGAGTGGTTCCTCAAAGTGACATCAGAGTAGTTAATCACCCCTCTTCGGACACAGGGGGCTGGGGAGCCCACATGGACTCGCTCCATGCAGCAGGGATTTGGTCCCTGGAGGAGCGCCTATGCCACATCAGTGT
Organism: Babylonia areolata; assembly: GCF_041734735.1. Classification (NCBI taxonomy): domain Eukaryota; kingdom Metazoa; phylum Mollusca; class Gastropoda; order Neogastropoda; family Buccinidae; genus Babylonia; species Babylonia areolata. The sequence goes on along the minus strand of NC_134882.1, from coordinate 26,130,676 downwards.
TCTTCAACTGGAGGCAGTTCGCAGGGCTCTCCTGCACTTCCTGGGGGAGGCCACTGGCAAGACCATCCGCTTGTTCATGGACAAAACGACGGTCGCATGAACAAAGGGGGCGGGGGGGGGGGGGGGGGGGAGCGCACTCAGCAGACATCTCCCTGCAGACTGAGGCTCTCCTCCGTTGGTGCCATAGCAAGGGCATTGCACTTTCAGCGAGACACAGCAGGAAAAGCCAACATCTTGGCAGATGCTCTCAGCAGGTCCAAGAGTGTCATCCACACAGAGTGGACCCTGGACAAGGACACCCTTCAGGGGATGTGGGAACGGTAGTTTCGGCCGATGGTGGACCTTTTTGCCACAAAGTTCAACAAGAGACTTCCCACTTCCGTCTCTCCGGTCGCTGACCCAGAAGCGTGGGCAGTGGATGCTCTCTCTCTAGACTGGAGCAGTCTGATTGCCTACGCGTTTCCTCCCTTTCCAATTCTGTCCAAGGTGATAAGGAAAGCCAGATTGGAATGCCTGCAGCTGATCCTCATTGCGCCAAAATGGCCGGCCCAGCCCTGGTTTCCGGACCTTCAGTCCCTGACACGTGTTCCACCCCTGGAACTCGAAACCAAATCTCATCTGCTGAGGCAGCCTCGTTCGGGCATTCCTCATTCCAATCCTCAACTGCTCCACCTGCACGCGTGGCTGGTGTGCGGTCGGAACTGTCAGCATCACCATTGAAGTCTTCGACCCCTCGTTTGGCCTCTGTGTCGGCTGCGCTGACCCAGGGGGATGCCTCCTCTGACCTCCTCTCCATAGTCACCAAAGCAAGGAGGGAGGGAACGGAGACTTTGTATGACTTTCGCTGGAAGAAATGGTTGCGGTGGTGTACAGCTCAGGACATTCCCCCTACTAACCCTATGAGCAAGCAGCTGGCCAACTTCTGGCTCACTGCTCCTCGGTTCTCAACCTGTCTGCTAGTTCTGTGCGAGGGTACAGGTCTGCCATCTGTACCACAATCAAACAGCTAGGTGGTCCTGCCTTTGAAGCGGATTTCCTGCTCAGAGAGGTGGCTAGGGGCGCCTCTCTGAAGGAAGCTAGAAACCCCAGAAGAGTGCCCCCCTGGGACTTGTTCCTGGTGCTGGATTTCAATCGAAAACAGCCCTTCGAGCCATTGGGGACTATTCCTTTCGACTTGCTCACCCTCAAGACCACTTTCCTTCTGTTGCTGGGCACAGGCCGTCGTAGAAGCGAGATTCATGGTTTTAGTGGAATGCCACAAGATCTGGCCTTCCACAAAGATGGTTCCATCACTCTTCGTTTCCTTCCAGAGTTTCTGGCAAAGAACCAAGACCCCGAGGTCCCTTCCCCCTCTCAGAGGGTCAGACCTTTGACTGATATTCTTGCCCAAGATGATGAGGATAGGCATCTCTGCCCTGTTCGGTGTCTCAAATACTATTGGGATAGGTCTCGCCATAGGCGTTCTTCTCAGAGGCGTCTTCTCATCTCCCTCAATGAGAATTACAAGAAAGACATCGCTGCAGGCACCATTTCCCGCTGGGTTTCCCAAGTCATTCATAGAGCCTTCTCTCATGCACACAGGGATATGAGCTGTCTTAATCCCAGAGCACACAAAGTGCGAGCCATAGCTACTTCGGCTGCTTTCCAGCACTCCGTGTCACTGCAGCATGTCTTGGAGGCAGCCTTCTGGCGGTCTGAGAATCCCTTCATCAACTTCTACCTCCGGGATTTCCGTATGACCAGGGCTGACGGTTTCAAGGGGATTTCCTTTGTTGTGGCTAACACTGCCGTCTCGGTTACAAGGGCTCCCCATACGAACCAGTAGGCGTTGCCCCCCTCCATTTGCTTTAAATTCTGCATCAGTTTGACATGGTACAGTATATGACACCCAAAAGGAGGAGTTTGTATTGTACTCCATGTTTGGTGATACATATACTTACCATGTCAAACTTGAATGCCCGCCCGTCTGTCCCCATGTCTCCGCCGTGGTTCTCATGGGGCATTTTCTTCGATGGCCACGGAATGGTTCAGCGCTTATAGCTTTTAGAGGCGTTTGATTGGCTAAGAGCGGACCGGGCAAGACGGCTCGTCTATTCACTGTTAGCCGTGCGAAATTTGGCCAAGCAGAGCAAACCGACAGGCCTAGTTTGCATCAGTTTGACATGGCAAGTATATGTATCACCAAACATGGAGTATAATACAAACTCCTCCTATTTGTAAATGAACTTTATTTTGAATCATTGAAAATTCCTAGAGAGAATTATTTTCCCACTATAATGTGAATAAAGTCAGTGGAGCATGTTAACATCTCCCAAGGTCCCCTGTTAAAAGTGGCAATACTTCAGTTTTAATGCATCCAACCTCTCTCACCCTGTCATAAGTATTTGTTGGCTTAGTCATCTTGGTTCAGTGGCTGAAACTGACAAGTAGGATGTATTTTGGCTGTTGCAGATGTCACCTGTCCAACCCTCCTTTGAAAGCAAGCCAACTTTTAGTTCCATGGCTGTGGTTCCCAGTATGATAGCAGCAGAACAACTAGTGGGTCACGTGGCCACTGATGCTGAATTCCTGGCTCCCTCACTGCCCACCATGAGCAACGTGAGCCAGCTGGCGGCGCTGAGCAGCACCTTTGACTCCCTGCCCCCCATGGCCAGTGTGGCCTCTCTAGCCAGTGCGCCGCCCATCCCTCCTCTGGACCCAGTCTCCCGCACATCCCTTTCCCCGGCCATGTCGGACAGTGGCATTTCCATGGAGAGCAACAGTAACAACAGCGCCACCATGATGAATATTGCTGCCATGGCAAAGCTGACATCTGTGGGCCTCAACGGCCAAGGTCAGTGCAACAGATTTTTTCTGTGTGTGTGGTCTCTTTCGGATGGATTGGTTGTACATCCTTGTAAGCAATGCTGTGTTCAGAATTGAATTATCCAGTGGGTATATAGAAGACAGAGAAGGAGGGAGGGAGGTGTAGAAAATACAGCAGGAATAAAGCAGTGTTGAGGGGGTTTGGGGAAGTTACAGTGATTTTGGTGGTTCTGGAAAGGAAGTTAGATGATGGGGTGTGGGTGGTGAGAGGAGCATTGTTCATTTGAAAATGTAAATAGTTAGCCTCTTGCTGTTGACCATTTTGCATTTTTTGTGTGCTTCCTTTTTTGCACTAACTTGAATGCTTATAAAATGAGTGATATTAGATACTGAATTGTTTGAGAGGAGGGAGATGGATCATTGAGTGCATTCAAAAGTATGATTGAGTCAGTGGTACTGTGAGGTAAGAATCTGTGCAAAAGAAATGGATGGCTTGTGCACAGCTGCCAGCATATAGGTGACTGTGTGTTTCACAGCCATCATGGGCAGCCCCCTGACGGAGGTGAACACAAGTGCAGCAGGGAGCGTGGGCAGTGGGTCCACCAGCCGCACCCAGACCCCAATGGGGCAAGGTACAGATGGTATACAAGGCATGCTGGCGGTGTCCCCTACCCAGCAGGTGCAGACGGACAACCTGGAGCAGCTGGCCTCTCTGCTGCACAGCCAGCCCCCGCCCCCCTCTTTGCCCTTCAACACCATGCCTACCATGGAAATGCCTGCTGTCACAGGTTGGTGCTGACACTACTTTTTGTCATTAATTTTTTCCAGGCGACTAGACTGACTACATATGACTAGTGCAGACTGGTCTCTGCTATGTCCATGCTTAATTAACCCTCTTACCCCCAGTTCACTCAGTACTAATCACCCATGAAATCCCATGCCAAGGGGAATAACTTGCGATTTTTGATAGTGGGTAATTATAAACATTGATTATAAATATAATTACCTTCTATTGTTATACATATTTATTTTTCCTGCAACATACTCGTAATAAAGTTGCAAAAGAATTTTAGTTTCAAGGTTCATGTTGCTTTGTATTTACACAAAAAAATAAAAGTGCTAAATTTGATGATCAGCTTTGAAAAAAATTCTTTTAATTACAGGATGATTTTCTTTGAAATAAGTTTATCAGGTCTGCAGTGTCTTCTTAGATATCTTCTTTGTATTCTTTTTGTTACTCAACTTGAATTGCAACAATAAACATGCTGATTTTTAAGTTCTTTTGATTTTGATGTTGTTATGTATTCCAATGATGGTGGAGAAAAACAACAGCAAACAAACAAAAACAAACAACCTACCTCACATTTAGTTTCTCCATATTGAAAAGAAAAATGTAATCCATTGAACTAGCAAAATCAGGAAGATGGTGCAGAACGCCAATAAGTATCGGTGCAGTCAGTGACTGACAGTATCTATTTCGATGGTCTGGCAATCGATTCATGATTTTAGAGGTCCGATGATCGATTCATGATTTCGGAGGTCTGGCGATCGATTCACAGTTGCAGAAGTCTGGCGATCGATTCACACTCAAGTACCAACTACACTCTCAATATTGGTAAAACTCAGTGGATGTCTTGGTCACTCAGTACAGTTGACTTTTACCAAAGTCTCATGCAGAAATCATCTTCAGAATAGTCGTTCGGATTACTCAGCTACTCTTGACAGTCATTAAACTCATCTTGCAACTTTGAAACTTAGAACTTTGGTGAAACTTAACCAAATCAGTAATGTATTCCATTGAACTTGCACAATCAGGAAGATTGTGCAGAATGCCAATAAATATCAGTGAAATCAAGACTAACTCACTGACTATCGATTTCGAAGGTCTGGCGTTTGATTCATGATTTTTTGGTGCTGGCGATCGATTCACATTCAAGTGACCAACTTCACTCTCATTGTTGGCAAAACTTGGTCAGTCGACATTTAGATCACTCAGTTCGATAAATTAAAAAAAAAATTTTTTAATTTTTTATAAGATTCTCACTTTGAAATCATTAAAACAGTTCAAAATCATCTTCAGCATTGCCGTTCAGATAATGCTTAACCTCTCTGCAATCATCAAACTCGTCTTGAAACTTCAAAAATTCACAACTTTGTCAAAGTTAAGCAAATCAGACTCTGTCAGGCGCAAAATGCATGGCTATAAGTGCCGAAAAAGAGGCTGTGAATCTTGCGACAGTCTCATTTATGTAAACAACAATGGCTGCACCCATCGTAAGCACGTGTTTAACGGGCAGTACCGGGCATGTTCGGGTGTTTCACTGCAAGTGGCTATAGGGCAAGTATGGTATATAATGGTTAACTCTTTCAGGATGACAAGTTTTCTGCTTTGCTTTTCCCCCACAGATGGCCCATTTGTAAGGGTTTGGAAAAAAAAAATTACAAAAAATAAAAAATACTGAATAAGAAATGAAACTTTCAGAACTGGTGTTTTATGTGTTAGGCTATTATATATATATATATATATATATATATATATATATATATGAGAAATTTTATTTTTTAATATATTATATATATATATATATATATATATATATATATATATATATATATATAATATATATTAAAAAATAAAATTTCTCATCTTATTATCAAATTTCTGATCTTGTTTTCACAGTTTTGCCATAATGTAGAAAATAATGCCAATGCCACACTGAATCACCATACCCATGCTCGTTTTCTGCACTTAATTCAGTCTTCTTCGTCATCATCCACCTCTACAATGTCTGACCCTTCAGTTTTTAGCTTTTCAAGTATTTCGGCAACTCTAAAATGTTGCTGTCGCTGCCTTTTCGCTCCACAACGTTTTCAGAAGAACCCGATTTGCTAACAGGCCGGCACACGAGCGGACGACCGGTCAGTGACTTTGTCAGCGTGTGTGCCAGACAGGCCACACATGGCAGGCTGGCCAATCATATCATTCGGTTGCGGAGTGCCCCAGAATAGCACACACTGCTTGGTTAATCACAAAATCGTGTGCACAGTGCGTGTTGGATTTTTTACTCTTGTGTAAACAAAGTGAGTCTATGTTTTAACCCGGTGTTCGGTTGTGTGTGTGTCTGTGTGTCCGTGGTAAACTTTAACATTGACATTTTCTCTGCAAATACTTTGTCAGTTGACACCAAATTAGGCATAAAAATAGGAAAAATTCAGTTCTTTCCAGTCATCTTGTTGAAAACAATATTGCACCCCTGGGATGGGCACAAAAAAATAAAAAATGAAGCCTAATTATATGCAAACTACATTTACTGTTATATTTATATTTTTTGTATTCTCTAAACTTGGCACTTTGATCTGATATTCTGACTCAACAACAAGAGCAGTCATTATTATCATTTTTTGTTCAAACAGGAACTTCTTTTGCTGAGCATGGAAGTTTTATTTATTTTGCAAACGTTTTGGTGCAGATAGTAAAAAAGGGAAATTACTCTGTAATTAATGCTAGGAGACTTAATTTGCTTTAAACTGATCTTTCTCATCTTAAACATTACATTTTAAAATTATACTCAATACATAAAAAGCTGGGATTTTTTTTTAAGTGTATCACAAGTGAGTCTTGAAGGCCTTGCCTCTCTTGTTATTTTTGGAAAATGCTATTCCATTCTGTTGTCCGAAACTGAATACATTTTATGTAGGAATGCTCACGCATTCCGTCGTACGGAGAGAGTTAACTCGAAACTGGCCACATGCAGTCAAAGAAACATTAAGTATTCATACACTAGTTTCTATTTTTATAATAAAGATATATATATAAAGTAAAAACCACCAAAAAATCACAAAATAAAAACACGCCTTTAACCAGTTCAGTGCCAGAGAATTTTGGAAAAAAAGAAGAAAAAGAAGTGCTTCTCTTCGCCATGGAATGCAATGATTCATGGGTAATAATTGGAAGAAAAAAAATTTCTAGCACAAAAACAATGAGATGCAGAACAAAAGTAAATTTAGTTTTTGTGAAGGAAAAGAACTGGATTTTAATCTGGGCTTTTTTCTCAATTATTTTGAAGCTAGATAACTATTCAGGCATTTCAAAGTGAAGATAAGACAGAATGACACTTACAAAGAAAACAAAATACAACTGGAAATAGCATGCTGATTGTCTGATACATACCATTAAAAGAAAAGATAGCGTAGAAGTTTTTGATAACAAACACAACACTTGTAGTCATTTAAGGGAATAACTGATCACGTTCTCAGAGAGTGAGCTTTTGAGCTTTTCTTACACCAAAGAGCACCCCCCTTTAGAACAGACTGCTTTGATAATATACCCTTTCTCCTGGTTGTGACTGGCCTGACAAAGTTTCCTCCACAAAAATATTGGTCAACTTGATCAGTGACAAAAAAGCGTGAAAAAGTAAAGAACATGTGATTCCCGTCTTATCGATCGGATTTCAAGAAAATTATGGATTATTGGCTGTTGCCATCTCGGCAGTTGAACACTGAAAAGACAAGCTGGACCACACCTACTTCAATCTGCCCTGTTGTCTTACACCACTCCTCTTTCTCTCCTTCATCTTTACTCAAATCGTGTGAAAATTCTGCACCTTCACTGTCAGTCACAGTCACTCGTTCAGAAATAATGTGTAATTGGATTGATAGACTGAAGAAAGAGTTGGATTTGTCAGTGTCATCACTGTTGTCGTCATCACCTTCAGGTTCAAACCAATCATAAGGCAAGACATATCCATCTCTCATCACTAAACTTAAAACATAATCATCAGCACAGCTTGCAAAGTTATGTAAATCTGCTGATTGGGACCACTGTCTTCACTTGACGAAGTGTTCGACACCTTTTTGGCATGATGCAAAACCCTCATTACACATGCCCTCGAAGTGGCCCAGTTAGCATATCAGTATTGAGAAAAAAGTGGTGTTTGAGACTCGCGTCCCTTTGTTGTTCTGTTGTGCGCCTCCAGGCATCAGCAATAAATAGTTGATGGTTAAAAGGAAACGACCTACTTTGTTTCTCCCTGTCTTCTAGAATGTTTGGAGGTTGTTTACATTCCTCAGACTTGCATGGTATGTATGGTATGACTCATTGGCGGTGGGGAATTCCGAAGTAACTTGAAGACGCAGTTGGTCGAAATGGTGTCTAGCAAAGATCGACCACAGCTCATTTTTTAAATTTTTACAGCCTCAAAGTGGCTCAGCAAATAATGAAAGATATGGACAGTGAAGAAGAAAACCTTTGTAGTGGTGAGGGTGGTGTTACAGCTACAGATTTGGTGTATGATAAGTCACAACCCACTTTGTGACACGGAATGAAAGTAGCAGTGATGCACGTTTTGTGCCCTGACTGGTCTACATCTGTATAGTACACCAGGAGTGAAGTAACAGTGAACATGAACCAGTTGTTACTGTCACTACATGTGTAGCTTGTAATGGAAGGGTGGTGGGGACAGGCAAGCTGGCTACCAGCCGTTGGAGGGAGGACTGTCTGATGGGTGCCAGCACACAGTTGGGTGGCTCAGGCTGCTATTTTGAACACTTGAAATACTGGGCCACAGCCACACAACTAAAATAAATTTGACTGAGAAAATCATGGAATAATTGTGAGGCAGTTATTTTTTAACCACTTGATTTCATGGATATTTTCTTTGATATGGGTTTTAAACAACCAGAACAATTCCAACAGAATTATTATAACTTTATAACCCTCTTAAAGTACAATGTATGAGCAATCATCATACAAAATTTCAAGTACATATCTTTATAGTTGAGGAAGTAGTGTTTTTTGCATTAAGGTGGAAACCCTGAGTTTTTCCATGTCACACAGGAATAAAGCATTGTTAAAATGTTAGCAGGCAAGGGGTTAAATAGTATGTTTATAATCCAGACACATTAAACTGACCATTCCAGATTCTGTTGATTGTACCAAAATCAGATGAAGGAAAAATCAGAATACATGCAGGACGTCAGTAGACAAAGGCACTGTGGCAAACTTTTTGCAGAATGTCAGCTGATGTTGTATAGGCGCTCAACTGGTTAGGCCCTGAAAAATCTTTATAGGAATTGACAGAGGTGTAGTTATGTTATAGAGCAGTTTTATATAGTGTAGTTGGTGGTTCTGCAGGGAGCAGCGCAGACATTGGGAACCCAAGCCTGGGTTCTCCCACTGGCAGTACCTTCTCTGGTGCAACCACCACCGCACCCTACCCCCCTGTTCGTCGGCCCAGCAAGATGAGCGCCATGCAGATTCGGTGAGTTTGTGTAATTTAGTCATACAATAGGGGGTGCAAATGTTCTAGACTTTGGGATAAGAAAGTTTTTTTTGTTTTGTCTGCCTCCTGATTAGTGTGATTTTCTTCAGCTTATTTCTAGAGTGTGAGTGGATTAGCAATATTGCATCAGTGTTTCCCATTAAGATCAGATTTAAGGGTCCCAGGGACCCTGTGTGTAAATTTTGGGGGGTCCTTCCAGGATTGTAAAGGTTCCCCCGTGTAAAATTAGAATATCCATTTCAACAATCACACACACATACACACACACACACACACACACACACACAATACAGGGACAATGCCTTGTCAAATTGATGACATTTCTAGCTGTCAGCCATTTTTTGGTTTCCACTTTACATGAACTATCATTTTGTCTCATTGAAAACCATCACTTTATCTCAGCCACACTGTCTCTCTGTTGCTCAAATAGAAAGATAAACTTCACTGTCTCTTGCTTTCACTCAGCCAGCAACTCTGCTGGTTTTAATTTGTCAAGAAAATGACAAACTAAAACAGAGTATAAAATTCAAGACTTCTACATTTGGAAGGTTCTGCTGCAATCAAAATAGAAAATTTAATCTTGAAAAATATAGGTACATGGTAAATCACTGAATTAGTTATATGTATTGTCCATAAATAGAGAGAGAGAGAGAGCATGCGTCAGTGTCTATGCGTGTACATGTGTATGCCTTTTCAACAACAGCAATAGTGATAACTGCGGCTATGTAAGTGTATTGCCTTATTTCAGGTCGATTACGCCCAGCTGAGTGCTTCAAAGTTTTTGCTGTGTTGCACTTCAATGCTTCAATGTTTTTGTTGTGTTGCACTTTGGTGCTACAAAGTGATTGTTGCAAAAAGTGACCAGACTGGAATCATGATGGAAATCGTGCACAGGCGCGTGTGTGTGCTTGCGTGCATGTGTATGCGTGTGTTGTGAGCACTTGTGTGTGTGTAGTATGTGTGTGCAGCCAAGGTGGTGTGTGTTGGTGCACATGTGTGTGCATGTGTGCGTCAGTGTGTCCTTGTATGTAATATGAGTGATGGTAAAATGTTTCTGCATGTTTAAGTTTGTGTGTCGATTTGTGTGTGTGCAGTGTCTGTTTCACTGTGTGTACATGTGTCAGTGACGGTAAAATGTGTGTGTGTGTTGTGTGTGTGTGTGTGATCAAAAATGGCAATAGTGAAATGTATGTCCAAATGAGAGACAGAATCCCCACGCACGTTTGAACAAGACCTACATACAGGTAACGCAGATGAATCTCCGGTACTTCAGCTATAGATCCCTGATCTAAATAACGCATACTAACTGCTGCCATGAAGTGTATTGCTGTATCATCCACTGAAATATCTCGGCAACATGCCAAGAGTGATGAATGTGTGTGGCGTTTCTTGGCTTTTGCTGTATGCACATCATTGTGCAGGATCATAGTTATTTTACTCGGCCATAGTGCCGTAGTCTGGGGGCTATGAATCATAGAAAACTATGGATGAATCATTGTACTAGGCAGGTCTGTTATCCGATGAAGGTGCAAAAACCAAGGGACGCAACTCCAAACAGTGACATCGTCTGCTATGCTTAACTGCAGTCAATGGCCTAGAATGTAGGCCGAGAAATTAAAACTTGTTGGGAAAATCGTTTACATCCTTGGAACATACTGTACTGAAAACTGGGGATCCTTTTATGATTTCTGTGCGTAAAGGATGCGCTGTAGTTTGTCATGAGAAACGCTGCTTATGGCAGACGGGGCAGGTAAGCTTTGAATAGTGACTTGAATAGATGTGGCTTTTCTCCCTCTTTTCACCTCTGTGGGTCCAGAGTCACTTGGTCTGTCTTGGTCTCTTTTGAGTGTTTTGATTTTAATTTTTTCAACTTGAGTGTTCAATGAATGGGTAATTTATTTTATTGTACCTGTAAAAAAAAAAAAAAAAAAAAAAATGGTACGTAACTGTTTTAATTTAGCATTTAGTAATTTGTCGTGCAGCTGCAAGTTCGGCCAGCTGGGCCCAGGCAAATGCCAGTTCAATTCTCCACATGGCTTCTGTCTGGGTATCGAGCAAGACATCATCGTGGCTGACACTAACAACCATCGCATCCAGGTTTTCGAGAAGACCGGAGAGTTCAAGACTCAGTTTGGTATTCCAGGTAAGAAAACTTGATCGTCACATCTTCACCCTCTTTTCCCCAGGATGCTCAGCACCAATCACCCCTGAAATCCCATGTCAAGGCGAATAACTCTTGGAATTTTCAATAGTGGGTAATTATAAACATTGATTAAAAATATAATTACCTTCTTTTGTTACACATGTTATTTTTCCTGCATTCTACACATAATAAAGTTGCAAAAGAATTTTTGTTTCCAGGTTCATGTTGCTTTGTATTTACACACAAAAAGTAAATGTGTCAAACTTGATGGTCAACTTTGAAAAAAATTCTTTTCATTACAGTATGATTTTCTTTGAAATAAAGTTAATCTGGTCTGCAGTGACTTTTAACACATCTTCTTTTTATTCTTTTTCTTACTCGACTTTAATTCCAACAATGAACATGCTGATTTTTATGTTTTCGTTTTGAGGGATGGTGTGTTTTCCTATAATGGTCGGGAGAAAAACAACAGCAAACAAACAAAAACAAACAACAAACCTACCTCACATGTAATTTCTTCATAATGAAAAGAAAAATATAATCCATTTAACTAGCAAAATCAGGAAGATCATGCAGAGTGCCAACACGTATCAGTGCAATCAACAACTGACAGTATCGATTCCGACGGTCTGGCGATCGATTTATGATTTCGGAGGTACGGCAATTGATTCATGATTTCGGAGGTCCGGCGATCGATTCACGATTTTGGAAGTCTGGTGATCGATTCACACTCAAGTATCAACTACACTCTCAATATCGGTAAAACTCAGTGGATGTCAAGGTCACTCAGTATGATCAACTTCTACAAAACTCTCGTGCAGAAATCACCTTCAGAATAGTCGTTCAGATAATGCTACTACGATCGACAGTCATCGAACTCAACTTGCAACTTTGAAACTTAAAAGCTTTGGCAAACGCTCACAAAGTCTTTCTCTGTGACTAAGCAATTACTGTCATCAGTAGGGGGCTTAGTATGTATTGTCCTTTACTGAATCAAAACTAGCACAACTGGAACCACCACCAGAGTGACTCCACAGCAAAGCAGGATCTCGTCATGTGTGTGGCCTCCTTGCAACCTAGACAGTTCCCTGTGGGATGCTGATGCTGGGACTGCGACAGACAAACCCAGATACGGCTGTGTATGGGAGACTCGAATGAGCAGCATGGGAGTAATGGCACTGATAATGGTGCAGATCATGGGACTGCCAAAAGAGGAGTTGGCTATGTAAAAATATGCTTTGTTAGTATAGTGGTGAGATTGGGTTCATACCCCTTCAGTTAATTACTGGGGTTTTTTTTGCACCTGTTGAGCTGTTGAATATTAAATTTCTACACTGCACTCAGTGCTTGTTCTTCCAGTTTGCATAAAATGAGATCAGAAAATAGATAACTGGCATGTCAACTTACACCAGATATCATCATTCAGAATGTCCAGTTGACGTCCACTCTTTCTGTTGGCTTGTTGCAGGTCGCGAAGAAGGCCAGCTGTGGTACCCTCGTAAAGTGGCTGTGATGCGTCCTTCTGGCAAGTTTGTGGTGTGTGACCGTGGCAACGAACGCTCTCATATGCAGATATTCACCCGCAATGGCCACTTTCTGAAAAAGATTGCCATCCGCTACATTGATATTGTGGCTGGTCTGGCTATTACTGCTTCAGGTGAGTTCAGCAGTATGCACAGTGATTTGATTGGTTACAGGCAGAATGTAAACAGTAATGCTCATTGTCTGATTTTATTGAATATTTTGAGTTGTGGCAATGGCCACTTTCTGAAGAAGATTGCAATCTGCTACATTGATATTTTGGCTGGTCTGGCCATTACTGCTTCGGGTGAATTCAGCAGTATCCACAGTGGTTTGGTTGGTTATAGGCAGAACATTCAGAGATAATCAGGCGCAGTAGCTGTGTGGGTAAAGCGGACTTTCAGTCTGAGGGCCCTGGGTTCAGATCTTCGCAGCGGTACATGGTGGGAAAAAGGTGGAGATTTTTCCGGTCTCCAAGGTAAGTATATGTGCAGACCTGCTAGTGCTTGAACCACAATCGTGTGTATACGCATGCAGAAGATCAAATACACACGTTAAGGTGGACCACTGCGTCATTTTTAACTAATTTTTGTTTCTCAGGAACTACTAAAGATATCTGCATGAAATTTGGTACACATACTCAGGATGTTGATATGGATACCTGTGCTAAGTATAAAGTTTATAAGTCAAACAGATATGAAGATGTGATAATTTTATCATAAAAATACATACCGTTATTTGCCCCCTTTGCAGCACTGAACACATGCATTACATAATGATTCTCATCATTTCCACAGTTTGTTTTGACATTTAGTGCAGTGATCACAAAAGCAGATGCCCATTGTCCACAAGCATTGTTCTCTGTCTTGTCAAAAATGCCTAGAATTATGCATTCGCGTTAGTATGTTTTAGTCACTTGCTATCAAAAAAAAACTATTAGAGGTAGAGAGTTCTATGTCCAATGCACTCAGCACGCATTGTTACATCAGTATGCCTAATTTTATGATAATAGTTTCACTGTATCAGTTGTTACACGGGCCACTGACGCAGCTGCAGCAGAAATTCAACTTTTGAGAAAAACGCCTTCAAAGATTGTGTTGAGAACTCACAAACTACAACCCATAGTTACACACTAAAAAAAAATAATAAGAAAACAGCACTTGGCCAGTATCACTAAGTGGTGAGAGAGAGATTTTTCAGTCATTTGATTGTTCAAAATGCTCCTGGGGCGTATACTTCTCCCTCATCTGCCCGTCAGTGTTCACGTTCCTGACGTCTTACAGTTTCAATTTTTTTCCTCTTTTGTTTTGCTCTGTCGGAGGATTTTCTGGTTGCTGTTTTGACCCTGAGCATGTCTGATTTCTCTGCAAACATCTCTGCATTGCTCCCAGCCACAAGATCCAGTTCAGCTGACCCCATCCTCTTTGTCTCATCTTCAAATACAGAGACCTGGAAAAAAAAAAAATCAAATGTGTGAGAATAGAAGGTACAAGAGAGAATGAGAGACACAGAGAGAGAGAGAGAGAATAAAGAGAGACTGACAGTTTTTTACAGAGAGAGAGAGAATAAAGAGACTCAGACTGACAGTTTTTTACACACACACACACACACACACTGACAGTATGTCAGACTCAGCAAAAATCCACAGAAATATTACTGGGGAAAGTATTTCAATACTTGAGAAAAATAAAAACAACCTCTGAAAACAAAAATCAAAGAACTTGGGGGAAAAAAAAAAGTAAATCAATGGGCTCACAAAAAAAAGAAAAAAGGTATTCAGATGGCTTTTTTTTTCTTTTTTTCTTTTTTTTTTTTTTGTTGTTGCTATGAAACATAACAAAAACTCATGAAATGAAATAAAATAGAATACTATATTATATATATTAAATATTATATATCTGTAGACTATTATATTAATTTCCACAAACCTTTGCTTCGCATTTTTCACAATGAACTGACGACACCAAGCAGTCCAACGTTGACACATCAACGATGATGTTCTGTGAGGACTGTGGCTATCCTGAGCGAAGTTGTACTTCAGGAACTGATGCACTTATTTTTTTGACGGTGGTTCTTTGTCTGAACTGGAGTCACTGTCACCCGTACACGCATATTTTCTGGTGAAAACGCCCAATTTTCTCTTCGAACTGAGAAGCGGCGTGCTTTCACTGACGCCTGTAGATGTTGAAGGCACCGCTAAGTCAGTCGCTGTTACGGCAGGCTTTTTTTCAGCTTGTGTTGTAATCTTACGCTTTCTCTTCCTTTTGCTGAATGCAAAGACAATCCTAAACTTTCCAACGTGTTTTGGCATTGTCTGTGACTTGTAATAGAAACCTTCGATCAAAATCTTACGCAACTGGTGTGTCGATTGAAATCGTGAAGAAAACAGACGCCATCTTGGAAAAAGTCACATGACCGATTGGGCCAGTGGGCTATTTTTTTTACTCTGACAAGCCAATCAGAAACCTCGACTCAGCCACAACCCCTCAAAAATGCCTCTCGGGTTCCTTCGGATTTGCTGTTCATGTGTTTCCGTGAGTGGAATTTTCCACAGGAAATAGAAATGAGAAGACAGACCGGTTAATGACCTTCACACTGATACCAAATAAGTGGGGGTTTCCAAACCAGATCGTGAGCACCAGGCCATCCAAATTGATGCAAACTTTGATTTTTTTTGTCACATTCACTCAAACTTCACACACACCCATGTCAGAAAATGATTTTATTTGCAGTGAAATCGGTCAGATTGAGCAAAATAGTTGACAGAAATGCAAAGAAGAGACATTATTTGACCAAATACAAGTATAATCCCCAAACACGTTTTTCTTTTTAATAATTTTTGGTGAAAAACCTATGCCGTGATCCACCTTAATGATCCTGTAATCTATGTCAGCCTTTGGTGGGTTATGGAAACAAGAACATGCCCAGCATACACCCCCCCCGAAAATGGAGTATGGCTGCATACATGGCGGGGTAGATAAACAAAACAGTCATACACGTAAAATGTTACATGTCTGAGTGTGTATGTGTGGGTGCCTGAAATCATATGAAATAGGAAATGAATGATGAGCGTTCAATGCCAGCCGTCAGTCGGCTCAACCCATGTTGGCAGCCTGTTATGCAACTGACCCTGCGTTTGTGAAGCACTTAAAAGATGGGCACTATATAAGTATCCATATCATTCATCATAAGTAATGTTCATTGTCTGAGTTCATTAAATCTTTTGTGTATTGGCAATGTTCATTGTCGGAGTTCATTAAATCTTGTGTATTGGCAGTGGCCGCTTTCTGAAAAAAAAATGCCATCCACTACATTGATACTGTGGTTGGTCTGGCCATTACTGCTTCAGCAGTATCTACAGTGGTTTTATTGGTTACAGACATCAAAGTAATGTTCATTGTCTAATTTTGTTAAATCTTTTCAGTTTTATGTAGTTTGTGGTCAGACTGGGTTAACAAATTTCTGTATTTGCTATTATGTTGCTCTTTCAATTTTGGCCTTAAAACATCTCTTCCCAAAATAGCTCCTTCGTCTCTCCATCTAAAGTTTCTGCAGATTTCTATGTCTGTGTGTTCGTCTTCAAAGTGATGCATGTGTTGGCCTGTGTAAAAGTGTTTTGATTTCTCTCTCAGCACAATATTCAGTGCTGAAAAGATGATTTAATTACACATACTATACCGTGACCCTCTGGTGCAGACTCCAGCAGGGGTCTGGATTCCTGTCCTTTACAAATTATTAGTCCGCCCATGCTTAGAAATCAAAAGTAGTTGTAGTTAATAGCCTTCCGTGGTAATTAACCCCCATTGTGTTAACGGAAGCAGCGTTCTCTTTTCCAGCAGCCGTCTTGGTTTTACTGACCTGTCCTACAATTATTACTTTCCATGTGTTCTACAGGAAATATTGTGGCCGTGGACAGTGTGTCACCCACAGTCTTTGTTATCTCGGAAGGAGGAGAGCTGGTCAAGTGGTTTGATTGCAGTGACTACATGCGAGAGCCGTCTGACATCGCTGTCAGCAACAGGGAATATTTTGTCTGTGATTTTAAGGTGAGGGGAAGAAAGTGTTAATGGAGAATAATGGAGATGATTGCTGTAATATGCAGCAAACCTGCATTACTTCCAATACTACTTGAATTTTTTAAGGCTGGAAGTTGTGTGAATGCTTGAAACTATTCAGGAACAGTTTAAATGATTATTTGGTGTCATATACTGTACCATGTCAAACTGATGCAAACTAGGCCTATTGGTTTGCTCTGCTTGGCCAAATTTCGCGCGGCTAACAGTGAAAAGACGGGCCCGCCCGCTCTCGGCCAATCAAACGCCTCTAAAAGCTATAAGCGCTGAATCATTTCCTTTGGCCAAGGCTCTCCACGCCATCTTGTCAGGTTTACGCTGTCTCGTCTTACGCTTTTTTCGGCTATTAAGCGTATCCTTTTGGCCTTATTTTGTTGCATGCGGCTTGTGTTTATTGTATTCTTACATTCTGTGTACTCGATTCGACTCGGCACCCTCGATTCGTTCGTTTTTTTCTGCCTCTAAGTCGATCCTGTCTTTCCTTTCTCTGTTGGGGGTCGGATTTTCGCTGGGTGCCTAAGCGCGGGTTCCATGCCAAGTGTGCCATACCACGAAGGCAGGGATCATGATGCTGGGATTGAGACTCGGCAAGAGACTCTCCCAGGCCCGGAGCTCATGATTCCTCCCGATACGGACCGCGGCGATGTGTCGTTAGACGCTGATCGCGGAGGCGTCTTTCGTACCAGTAAAACGGTCATGAAGGGGACCGGGGGGGAAAGAGGTACGAGCGTCGCCTCCTGAGGTGTCCCAGCATGAGGCGGGGAGAAGGGGGAATGGCAAGTCCTCTCCGGGCTGTGGGGACTCGCAGCTAGGCGCGGACTCCCAAGGGGAGGCCGCGCCCGGCCATTACCCGGGTCCCCACTCGGAGACGGCCCTCACGGGCCCCATTGTTGTTCCCCCTCCTCCCTTCTCCGTCGACCCCCCTCCCCCACCTCCTTTTGGGGGGGGGAGAAAAATTTGGTTCCGGGGGGGGGGGGGGGGGATATCTCTACTTTGCCCACCCCGGGCCAAGCCACCCCAGTCTCCCCACGGGAGGGGATTCGGGGCGCGTGGCAACCTGCTCGGCAGGTCTTCCCGCTATCCGGCCGGTCTCCCCTGCTGGGGGAGGCCCGCGCGTGTCAGGCGGTTCCGGGCAGTCAGCCCGCTTGTCTTCGGGCGGGACTGACACCCAAGTCGGACCTGACCTCCCTCCGACTTGGCCAGGTTGTTCCCTTCATGGAGGTCAACGCGCCAGTGACCCTTGGGGTTCGGGTCACAGTATGGCTGGTGCCCACGGGTGGTTACCCCCATTCTACCCGTACTGGGGCGCACCTATGGTGCACGCTGGGTTGCCGGGAGCACCAAGGGCCAGCCCCTTGTCCGCTCCCCACCGGACCCAACCCAGCACATCTCACAGGGTGACACACACAGCCCCGAGAAGTGGGATCGACTTCTTGTCGGTCAGGTCGAGCTCCTCGACCAATATTGCCACTCTGTCCACAAACCGGGCCTCTGTCAACCCACAGGTGACCTCCACGGTCACAACGGCCTCCTTGTCAGGACCGACGGCTGCTCAGGGGCCCTACTCGGCCCGGCGGAGCCTGCGGTTCCCACCTGCCCAGCCCTCGGTCCTACAGTGAGATGAGTGGGTGTTTGTCCCCTCACAGATTGTTGACCCGGAGGTGACAGCATCACTCGGCAGCACCCTGAACGACCAAGCAGCCTTTTCTAGGGACAGCACTGCTTGCTCCACACGGAGAGGGGCCTAGAAAAGGTGGTCCAAACAAATGCTCATCTCCATACCCCCCAGTTGGCTAGCCGCGGTCAACGGGCATCTCCAAACGCGGTCGAACAACAATAGAGAAGAAAAGGCCGGCACCTGCCTCACAATTAGGTGCAAAAGGACTAAAGGTAGCATGCTGGAACATCCGAACCATGCGTGACTCTGCAGACAGCAACCACCCAGAAAGGCGTTCCGCTCTAGTCGCACACGAACTTCAGAGACTGAACATTGACATTGCTGCCGTCAGCGAAGTCCGCTTTGCAGGGAAAGGCAGCCTCCAGGAACACGGCGCTGGGTACACCCTCTACTGGTCAGGCAAGCCAGAGACCGAGAGACGCCTTTATGGCGTAGGCTTTATGGTCAGGAGCACCATTGCCTCCAAGCTTGAAAACCTGCCAACAGGACACTCAGACCGAATTATGTCCATGCGCCTCCCACTACGGAACAAACAGCATGCCACTCTGTTCAGCGTGTACGCTCCAACCCTCCAAGCGGACCCCACAGAAAAGGTCAAGTTTTACACTGATCTGCGCAACCTCGTTCAGAACACCCCTGCTGACGACAAGGTCATCATCCTTGGCGACTTCAATGCCAGAGTTGGCCAAGATTCAGAAGCCTGGAAAGGAGTCCTTGGCAAGCATGGCGTTGGTAATTGCAACGACAATGGGCGCCTTCTTCTCGAGTTCTGTGCAGAGCAGCAGTTTACCATCACCAACACCATTTTCCAGCAGAAGGACAGCCTGAAGACAACGTGGATGCATCCTCGGTCCAAACATTGGCACCTCATTGATTACATCCTGATGCGCCAGAGAGACGTACGAGACGTCCTACACACCCGAGTGATGCCCAGCGCGGAGTGTCATACTGACCACCGCCTCGTCCGCAGCAAGCTCAGGCTCCACTTCAAGCCCAAACCAAAGAAAGGAGGAGCTCCTAGGAAGAAATTCCAGGTCGGCAACTTTCAGTCAGCTGAAGTGAAAGCTGAATTCCAGGCGAAGCTTCAGGACAAACTTGAAGACCCCAGTTGCCCCACAGACCCCTCTCCAGAAGCACTATGGGCACAGCTGAAATCAGCCATCCTGCAGTCCTCTGAAGAAGTCCTAGGGTTCTCGTCGAAAAAGAACAAGGACTGGTTTGACGAAAACAACCAGGAGATCCAAGAATTGCTGGCGAAGAAGAGATCAGCCCACCAGGCTCACCTTGCACAACCGTCTTGTCCGGTGAAGAAAGCAACCTTCCGGCTCATATGCAGCAACCTCCAGCGCAAGCTTCGTGAGATTCAAAATGGGTGGTGGACCAACCTGGCAGAGAGGGCTCAGCTTTGTGCAGACACTGGTGACTACCGGGGCTTATACGAAGCCTTGAAGGTGGTGTACGGTCCCTCATACCAGGTCCAGAGTCCTTTGCGCAGCGCAGACGGCCAGGTGCTCTTCACAGACAAGACGTCGATCCTGAACAGGTGGTCGGAACATTTCCAGGCCCTCTTCAGCGCCAACCGCACGGTTCAAGACTCGGCAATTCTCCGCATCCCACAACAGCCAGTGAAATTACAACTGGACGAGCTACCAACCCTAGAAGAGACTGTCAAGGCCATTGAACAGCTGAAATGTGGCAAGGCAGCAGGGGTTGACGGAATTCCGCCGGAGGCGTGGAAGAATGGAGGCCCAGCACTACACTCCAAACTCCACAACCTCTTTGTCTGCTGCTGGGAGCAAGGCAAACTACCACAGGACCTCCGTGACGCAGTCATCATCACCCTGTATAAAAACAAGGGAGAAAAGTCGGACTGCTCCAACTACAGGGGGATAACTCTGCTCTCCATCGCAGGCAAGATCCTCGCCAGAGTCCTCCTAAATCGGCTGGTGCCTACTATCGCCGAAGAACATCTCCCAGAGAGTCAGTGTGGCTTTAGAGCCAACAGAGGCACCACTGACATGGTCTTCGTTCTCAGACAGCTACAAGAAAAATGTCGGGAACAGAACAAAGGACTGTATGCGACATTCGTCGATCTCACGAAAGCTTTCGACACCGTGAGCAGAAAAGGTCTGTGGGAGATCATGAAACGTCTAGGATGCCCCCCAAAATTCCTCAGCATGGTCATCCAACTACATGAGGAACAGCGTGGACAGGTCAGACACAGCAACGACCTTTCGGAGCCCTTCCCAATTGGAAATGGAGTGAAACAAGGTTGTGTCCTCGCGCCGACCCTCTTCACGATCTTCTTCAGCATGATGCTCCAACAGGCCACTGAAGATCTTGGCGACGACGACGGTATCTTCATCAGATACCGCACTGATGGCAGCCTATTCAACCTGAGGCGGCTACAGGCCCACACCAAGACACTGGAGCAACTCATCAGAGAGCTTCTGTTTGCCGACGATGCTGCCCTCGTCGCCCATACAGAAGCGGCCCTGCAGCGTATAACGTCCTGCTTCGCAGAGGCTGCGCAGCTCTTCGGCCTAGAAGTCAGTCTGAAAAAGACGGAAGTTCTCCACCAGCCTGCCCCACAGGAAGAATTCCACGCTCCTCACATCAACATCGGTGAGACAGAGCTGAAGTCGGTCCACCAATTCAGCTACCTAGGCTGCACCATCTCGTCTGACGCCAAGATTGACAAGGAGATCGACAACAGACTTGCAAAGGCAAACAGCGCATTCGGCAGGCTGTACAAGAGAGTGTGGAACAACAAACACCTGAAGAAAGACACAAAGATCAGCGTGTACAGAGCTGTTGTACTGCCCACCCTGTTGTATGGTTCCGAAACCTGGGTCACCTACCGGCACCACATACGACTGCTTGATCGCTTCCACCAGCGCTGCCTTCGCACCATCCTCAGCATCCACTGGAGTGACTACATCACAAATGTCGAGGTCCTGGAGCAGGCAAAGACTATCAGCATCGAGGCAGTGCTGCTAAAGACCCAGCTACGTTGGGCAGGGCACGTGTCCAGGATGGAGGACCACCGCCTGCCCAAGATCGCGCTGTATGGCGAACTGTCCACTGGCCACCGTGACAGAGGAGCACCCAAGAAGAGATACAAAGACTCCTTGAAGAAAGCTCTCGGTGCCTGTCACATTGACCATCGCCAGTGGTCCGCAGTAGCCGCTGATCGAGAGACCTGGCGACGCACCATCCACCAAGCTGTCTCCTCCTTCGAAAACAACCGCAGGGCCAGCCTTGAGGACAAACGCAGAAGGAGGAAGAACCACGACGCTGCAGCCGCGAACCCAGACCAGACTTTCCCTTGCAACCGCTGCGGCCGACTCTGCTTTTCCCGCATTGGCCTTGTCAGCCATGAACGTGCCTGCATCAGACGTGGACAACGCCCTTCCTAGATCTTCGTCAGCGAAGCCAGGCCATGAAATGAATGTCCCCTCACAGCACTCGTGGGTCCCTCTTGCATCCGGGGACGCCCTCTCTGAAAAGGTGTGGCACCCACCATCCCAAGCATGGTTGGACCTACGGTCCACAAGCTCCCCACCCGCTTCAGGTGTCAAGGACATAACAGTGGCGGCCATGGTCCCGGCTTGGGATCGTCCCAGCTCATCCCGCTGGGCTGACCACAGCTCACAGGACGCCCCAGTGGGTACATCCACTTGGGATGGCACCCAGCAGGGGATGGACTGTGAACAAGAGTGGGAGCCCCTGTCTTCAGATGAGGACGAACAAGCAGATGAGCACTCTTCGCCCAAATCCCAGGGGGGACAGATTGAGCCCGCGCCTCCCTAGGGATCAGCCTGAACCAAGCTCGGACTTTGCCGAGCTCGAACTGACCCTCCCCAATAAGGTCACGTGTGCCGAATCAGTCCCTCAGGCTACTTTGTTACCCTTGACCCTCCTTACGCCATGTGACTCTAACTCCAGAACCACAAGGTGACTCAGAGTGCCAGAAATGGTGCAGGAATGGCTTAATAAGCCAGCCCGCACTGTCAGGGGTGCTGCTTCCATCCCTCCTCCAGGCAGGGAGTCCCTCTCTGCCCTGGGCGCCTTTTCCCCGGGAAAGTTCCTTAAAGATTCCTCCAAGGGAGGGGTGTGGTCCTGGTACACACAGGACCACCCTGCCTACAGCGGAGCAGAGCCCTCCGCACAGGACAGGATGTTGGTCTCACAGCGCACCACCTTCCCCACTTCAGCTACCCTATCCTTTAAAACGTTAGCAGAGTGGGACAAATTGGCCCGCCGCTGCCTCCTTGAGGTTTCCACGGCGTACACCTTCGACGTGTTCCTCCACAGGGCCAAGGAGCTGTGGGAACAGTGTCCAGTTAATCAGGACACGGGGTCACCTTCCTCTGTCCCACCTGGCCTCTTCACCGACCAGAGGTTACACGCTTTTGGCAATAGGGTAGCATCTGGTCTCACGGCAGCTGCAGACACAGCTACCAGCCTTCACTTCAATACTGTGCTAGCGCGGCGTGATGCCATTCTCAGCCTCTCTAACATTCCTGTGGAGGAGAGGGCTGCCCTGCGGTCCATCCCAGCACAGCAGCACTCCCTCTTCGGCCAGTTCCCGCCCCATTTTGTCAGCCACAGGGCAGAGACAAACAGGGAGGTGGCCTCATATTTGGCCCACACCTCTCATGGGCTCCAGGGTTCTATGCCATTGAAGAGACCGGCCACAAGGGCCCCTCCATATACCACGCCGCCTAAGTCAAAGCAGCGTGTGCAGAATCAGTGGCAGAGGAATAAACCACCTTATGTCCGTCCAAGCCGACCGGCCATGCCCAAGGCCAGAAGGCAGCACCCCCAATGACTGGGCCCCGATTCAGCACCGCCAGTCGTTCAGCCCCTCCAAGTAGGAAACTTGTCCCGGCATGCACATCACTGGTGTGCTCTGGGACTCGACGACAGGATTATGTCGGTGCTAGAGTTGGGGTACATGCTGTCTTGGGTGGAGGACCGCCCCCCTCTAAGATCCACTCCTCCTCCTTAGGTGCCCAGCTCGACGGAGCAGGAGAGCGTCCTAGAAAAAGAGATATCGCACCCACTCCTCATGGGGCTATATCTCAACTCTCGGACCCGGGCCCCGGTTTTTACGGCTGGTTGTTGGTGATTCCAAAGGTCTCGGGAGGGGGGAGACCAGTTTTGGACTTGTCCCCCCTCAACAAATTCCTCCCCAAAATCAAATTCAAGATGGATACACAGGCATAGATTCGGGAGACCATCCAACAAGGTGATTGGCCTACCTCTATCGATCTGGAAGATGCTTATTTTCATATACTCATCCATTCGGCATCCCATCGGTACCTGAGGTTCGTGTGGAGAGACAAGGGGTTCAGTTCCCGGCCCTCCCATTTGGTCTGTCCCTTGCCCCTTTCCTGTCTACCAAGGTGGTGCGGGAATTGGTGTCCATCGTCTGCTCGGAATCCATTTGTCTCTGTGTGTACCTGGACGACTGGCTTATCCTGGCCCAGTCGCAGGCCCTGTGCCTGAGTCATACGGCCAGACTTCTAGACCTTTGCTCCCAACTGGGCTTCCTCATGGACCAGCAGATATGCGATCTGTCCCCACGTCAGTCCTTCGACTTCTTAGGGATGAGGTTCGACATGCGGTCTATGATAGTCTCTCTGGCGCCAGATCACTGGGACCGTCTGGCAGGCTTCCTCAGCCACTGGCGCCACTCCTCCCAAGATACAGCGCGGACACTTTCTTCCCTCTTGGGCATGATGGAGTCCACGGCACCTCTCGTTCCCCTGGACAGGGTTCTCAAGCGCCCTCTCCAGAGGGCACTGAGGTTACGCCGGTCCCAGAGCACTCAGCCATGGGATACCCAGATATGTCTGGGCGAGTGGTTCCTCGAGGTGACATCAGAGTGGTTAATCACCGCCCCTTCGGACATAGGGGGTGCCCTTAGCCCCACCTGCTCTTCAGGTGGCACTCTTCACAGACGCCTCCTCCCTGGGCTGGGGAGCCCACATGGACTCACTCCATGCAGCAGGGACTTGGTCCCCGGAGGAGCGCCTATGCCACATCAATGTTCTGGAACTGGAGGCAGTTCGCAGGGCTCTCCTGCACTTCATGGGGGAGGCCACTGGCAAGACCATCCGCTTGTTCACGGACAAGATGACGGTTGCATGTTATGTGAACAAATGGGGGGGAGCGCACTCGGCAGACCTCTCCATGCGGACTGAGGCTCTCCTCCGTTGGTGCCACAGCAAGGGCATTGCACTTTCAGGGAGAAACTTAGCAGGAAAAACCAACATCTTGGCAGATGCTCTCAGCAGGTCCAAGAGTGTCATATGCACAGAGTGCACCCTGGACAAGGACAGCCTTCAGTGGGTGTGGGAACATTGTTTTCGGCCGATGGTGGACCTTGTTCAACAAGAGACTTCCCACTTACGTCTCTTCGGTTGCCGACCCAGAAGCGTGGGCAGTGGATGCTCTCTCTCTAGACTGGAGCAGTCTGATTGCCTCTGCGTTTCCTCCCTTTCCAATTCTGTCCAAGGTGATACGGAAAGTCAGATTGGAACACCCGCAGCTGATCCTCATTGCGCCGAAATGGCCAGCCCAGACCTGGTTTCCGGACCTTCAGTCCCTGACACACGTTTCCACCCCTGGAACTTGAAACCAAATCTCATCTGCTGAGGCACAGTTTATCCACAATTTTTTACAAGACAGACAATTCCAGGTGAGAGTCGGCACCACTCTGTCCGACATTCACGAGCAGGAGCTGGGTGTCCCGCAGGGGAGCATCCTGTCGCCGGCTCTGTTCAGCATCAAAATTAATGACATCGTTCAATCCGTTCAGAAAGGATCGGACAGCTCGCTGTTCGTGGATGATTTTGCTTTATATGCAACCGGCAGCACGTACGCCAGCATCCAGCGACGGCTTCAGCTCTGCGTCAACAAAATCCAGTGTTGGGCAGAGGAGAATGGCTTCACATTTTCGTCCTCCAAAACTGAATGCATCCACTTTCATAATTTTCGCCAATTCTATCAGGACCCTGAAATCCGTCTGGGAACATCCACCATCCCGGCGGTCAAGGAAGCCAGATTTCTAGGGGTCGTCTTCGATCAGAAGCTGAATTTTCTCAGCCACATTAAACAGCTGAAAATATCTTGCCTAAAAGCCCTGAACATCATCCGAGTTGTGGCACACACGAACTGGGGTGCTGATAAGAGGACTCTCTTGCACCTCTACAGAGCCCTGGTCCGGTCCAAACTGGATTATGGAAGTGTCGTATACGGCTCGGCCAGACCGTCCTACCTGAAACTGTTGGACCCTGTACACCACCAAGGGCTCCGTCTCAGCTTGGGTGCTTTCCGCACCACCCCTGTGCACAGCCTGTACGCAGAGGCGGGGGAACCGCCTCTTTCCAACCGCAGACTGAAGCTGACCCTGAACTATTATTTGAAATTGTTTTCGGAACCTACAAACCCTGCTTACGATGCTGTATTCAACAACCCTTTCGATAAGAAATTTACAGACAACCCAAACTGCATACCTCCTCTCGGACTCCGCATTCAGCCGCACTTGGAAAATGCCGATCTGGATGTCGGTGGCATCTCAGATTTCTCTAAGTTCCCTGACAGCCCCCCGTGGACCTTTACAACACCTGAGGTCCGATTCGATCTGGCCTCGTACCGTAAGGACACCACCAGTTCTCTGGCCTACAGAACCTACTTTTCGGAACTGTGCCACAAATTCCCCACCTTTCAAGGCATCTTCACTGACGGTTCCAAGTCAGAGGACGGAGTCGCCGCATCTGCGTTCTGTCCCGCCTTTCCTGACCGGCCCTCAACGGAACACATCCTGTCTGACAGCTCGGTATACACCGCGGAACTGACCGCACTGGTCCTGGGGTTAAAAATGGTTCTCTCTTCCAAACAGAAGAGATTCATGATCTTTTCCGACTCCTTATCAGCCCTGGAGGCGATCGCCTGCAGGAATATCACTCATCCCAAACTGCTGGAATTTTATGAAACTTTTACTCTCGCAACGAAGAAAGGATACGAGGTTGTGTTGGCCTGGGTTCCCGGACATGTTGGCATTCGTGGTAACGAAAGGGCGGACCTGCTGGCCAGGAACGCTGTAAAGAATGAATTGTCCAGATCCTTGGTACCCTATACAGACATGAAGCGGAAGGTCAGTACTTACGTTAAGGATCTTTGGCAAGAGAAGTGGAACACCCAGATGGACAACAAGCTCTTCCAGATCCGTCCGGACCTAGGGGAGACCCTCCCTTCGGGGGTGAAGAACAGAAAGGAGGAATCTGTGCTGTGCAGACTGCGTATGGGGCACACTTTTTTTACTCATTCTTACTTGTTGAAGGGGGAGGAGGCCCCTCGATGCGTTCCCTGTGACGAGCCTCTCACCGTGAAACACGTGCTTCTTGACTGTTGGGATCTGCATGACGTTAGACGCAGACATTACACGGCGGTTTCTTTGAAGACTTTGTTTCGTGATGTCCCTCCGTGGGCGCTGATGGACTTCTTAAAAGAAGTGAACCTTTTTAACCACATTTGAAGGCTTTAAACTATGGAAGTTTTTTTTTAACTTTGGAGTGGAAAGTTTGAAGTGGTGACTCGTTTTAATTGGTTGTTTTTTTTTTAGCCTTGTAGTAGTAATTGACGCGGCGATAGCCTTGAGATGGCCTTAGTGGTCGGCGAGGCTCTAAGCACCATAATTTCATTTCATTTCATTTCATCTGCTGAGGCAGCCTCGCTCGGGCACTCCTCATTCCAATCCTCAACTGCTCCACCAGCACGCATGGCTGCTGTGCGGTCGGAACTGTCAGCATCACCATTGAAGTCCTCGACCCCTCGGTCGGCCTCTGTGTCGGCTGCGCTGACCCAGGGGTGTGCCTCCTCTGACCTCCTCTCCATAGTCACCAGAGCAAGGAGGCAAGGAACGGAGACTTTGTATGACTTTCGCTGGAAGAAATGGTTGCGGTGGTGTACAGCTCAGGGCATTACCCCTACGAACCCTACGAGCATGCAGCTGGCCAACTTCCTGGCTCTCTGCTCCTCGGTTCTCATCCTGTCTGCTAGTTCTGTGCGAGGGTACAGGTCTGCCATCTGTACCACAATGCAAACAGCTAGGTGGTCCCGCCTTTGAAGCGGATTTCCTGTTCAGAGAGGTGGCTAGGGGTGCCCCTCTGAAGGAAGCTAGAAACCCCAGAAGAGTGCCCCTCTGGGACTTGTTCCTGGTGCTGGATTTCATTCGAAAACAGCCCTTCCAACCATTGGGGACTGTTCCTTTTGACATCCTCACCCTCAAGACCACTTTCCTTCTGTGGCTGGCCACAGGCAGTCGTAGAAGTGAGCTGCATGGTCTTAGTGGAATGCCACAAGATCTGGCCTTCCACAGAGAAGGTTCCATCACTATTCGTTTCCTTCCAGAGTTTCTGGCTAAGAACCAAGACCCTGAGGTTCCTTCCCCCTCTCTGAGGGTCAGACCTTTGTCTGATATTCTTGCCCAAGATGATGAGGATAGGCACCTCTGCCCTGTTCGGTGTCTCAAATATTATTGGGATAGGTCTCGCCATAGGCGTTCTTCTCAGAGTCGTCTGCTCATCTCCCTCAATGAGAATTACAAGAAAGACATCGCTGCAGGCACCATTTCCCGCCGGGTTTCCCAAGTCATTCGTAGAGCCTACTCTCATGCACACAGGGATATCAGCTGTCTTCATCCCAGAGCACACGAAGTGCGGGCCATAGCTACTTCGGCTGCTTTCCAGCACTTGGTGCCAACGCAGCATGTCTTGGAGGCAGCCTTCTGGCGGTCTGAGAATCCCTTCATCAACTTCTACCTCAGGAATTTCCGTATGACCAGGGCTGACGGTTCCAAGGGGTTTTCCTTTGTCGCGGCTAACACTGCCGTCTCAGTTACAAGGGCTCCCCATACGAACCAGTAGGCGTTGCCCTCCTCCATTTGCTTTAAATTCTGCATCAGTTTGACATGGTACAGTATATGACACCAAAAGGAGGAGTTTGTATTATACTCCATGTTTGGTGTTACATATACTTACCATGTCAAACTCGAATGCCCGCCCGTCCATTCCCGCGTCTCTGCCGTGGTTCTCATGGGGCATTTTTGTTCATGGCCACGGAATGATTCAGCGCTTATAGCTTTTAGAGGCGTTTGATTGGCTGAGAGCGGGCGGGCCTGTCTTTTCACTGTTAGCCGCGCGAAATTTGGCCAAGCAGAGCAAACCAATAGGCCTAGTTTGCATCAGTTTGACATGGTAAGTATATGTAACACCAAACATGGAGTATAATACAAACTCCTCCTATTAACAACTTGACTTCTAATACCTCATCAGTTAAGATTTTATTGCCAAAAATTCATATGCCCCTGTCTCAGTGATTGAAGTGTACAAAGCTTTTATGGATGTGTTATTGAATTGGTGTTCCCAGTGTAATTGAACCCAATGATATGTATGAATGTGATGTATTTTACATACTCCCCTTCACCACTCCATTTCAGGGTCACTGTGTGGTAGTCTTCAATGAAGATGGTAGTTTCCTGCGTCGGATTGGCTGTGAGAACATCACCAATTATCCCAATGGAATTGACATCAGTGATGCTGGAGACGTCCTCATTGGGGACAGCCATGGCAACCGTTTCCATGTGGCAGTTTTTCAGCGAGACGGCTCTCTGATAGGAGAGTTCCAATGCCCTTATGTCAAGGTCAGCCGTTGCTGTGGGCTGAAAATCACGTCGGAGGGCTACATTGTCACGCTGGCTAAGAACAACCACCATGTCCTGGTTCTCAACACCCTCTACATTGTGTAAAAGGTTGGAGGTCATGAGGACCCGTTGCTGCATTACAAGCTTCAGATGTCATTTGTGCAAGGGGCATGATGTCTACTCATGTACAGTGTGGCAACGAGGTCATTGGTGAGAGGATAGCTGTTTGGTTCCTGGAACCAGTACACACATCTGTTGGGTTGTGCAGAAACACTGCCAGCCTATTGGGCATTTGGTGGGGGAAGGCAAGCGACACTATTCAGTTAAAAGGAGAGACATTTATCATTCTGTATAACCCATCTTTAGTAATGGTTTATAAAGCACCAAGACATAACAGAAGAAGAAAAAGTTAAATTGTATGGTTGATAAGACAGAAAAGTTTGTTTTTGAATGTAGAGAGGGATATTCTATTGGAAGAGGAGTGTCTCGCCCTTGTCCCCCATCCCATTTGCCCAGCAGCAGATGATGGTGTTGACAACTTGCCCCTAACCTTGTATAGTTTATATCCGCCATCAGTTGCCCGCTTGGAATTTAGAAGCAGCACCCATTTTCAACCAGACGAGTCCAAAGATACCTTTCTACGTATATACTGATGTTTGGCACTGATATGCATTTTTTGTCCATGATTAGGGGGCAAACTTGAGTAATGGATACAGCTGTCAGACACCTGTTCTCAATCTCCCACATATATTACACACCAAGTGGCTACTTTCAGTCACAAGATTCTCACAAGATTAATCTTGTTTTTTCACCCACTTCACTATGATAGCCACTTGAACTGAAAGGAGTGAAATGACTAAAGCCAGGTTAAAAATTAGACCTTTCCCTCTCGGTCAGTGTATATGGCTGTACACAATGTCTGCAGAAAAGCTGTGACAGGCAGACCATACAAGGAAATGTGAGTGTAGTCAGGAGGATGTGACCCTTGGGTCTCATCAGTGTTGCCTGATACAATGGACAATGGTGGAAAGGTGTATTAGGAAGAGGGAGCTGTAACATTGCAATGGATAAGGGCATGGGAATGGTCCGTCTCTGTTTTCAGAGCTCTGGAACATCTCTCCAAAGGAAAAGACGAGGTCTATACTGTAACATGACTTGGCCAGCTCAAGGAGAATGGGCTGGCTTGATTCTGGGCTTGCATATATGAAATATATATAAGACGAGAATTGCTGTCGGCTCACTGAAATATTCAAGGGTCTTAGTATAGTTGGGACCAGAGCTGTCTGGACCTCTTTGGTTTTGTCTTTTCCTTTGGACAGTTAAGCCATAGGTGCTGGGCAGGTTGTGCCCATCAGCTGCAGAGGAACAACAGGCAGCTACAAGCTGCGACAAGTTTAAAGCTGGCTGACTGGGCGGATATACTCTATAGCCTTTTATTTTTAACTCTATTACCTATATTTACAGGATGTGCCAAGAGAAAAGGATGAAGTGATGGAGAGGGGAAAATAACTTCCTTTAACTCAGCTCTTTCAGGGAATGGGGAGAATTGTGCTTATTTGCAATCTCTGACCACCCCTGTTACAGATTTTATAGAAAATGGCTTTTTTTCCTCTCCTTACAGAAACACATCGCAAAAATTGATTTTAGATCGCTTCTTACAAACTTTACTGCAAAAAAGGTTGTTTTATTGAAATTTCCCCATTTTCAATCTTTTCTTCTTCATATTATACAAGGGTCCTGCTCCCTATTCAGAATGTTGTTACCCTGATTTTGTCACTGTGTATTTTTTTCTTTGTTCTTAGTCTATTTGTCAGTTTACTGCCTGTTTGTCAGTTTACTTATTTAGTTGATGTGTAGTCCATGTTGTGATCAGTTCCTTGTGTACTGGAGTGAAATCGTTTCCATTCCAGTCCGACTAACCATCTGAATAAGCAGCCCACATGACTGCTAGTGCTATTCTGCGTACATTTTTATTGTCTCAAAAGGGATGTGAGGCCAGTAGTTTTGAAAGCTCAAGAATGTTGGAGATGTAGACAGTTTATTGTGGTATAATGCACTCGATTGTCCATATCTAATTTTTTGTTATTGTTAAGCAGCTACATGAATTTAAAGCAGCTACATATTGAATCTATCATATGTGACGACAGCACATGAAAACCTGGTTCAAGTTGGAATTTATCATTTTTTTATATTTATATACTTTCTGAAAATTAAAAAAAATTATGATTTAAAAAAACCCAAAAAAAACCAGAACTGATCATAGGTTTGTTTTGTTGTTTTTTTCCTTGTTTTTTTCAAAGTTGGTGTGCCCGAAGAGAAGAAATGGAGAAACTGGCTCACGAAAAAAACCAACATTTGTGTGCCTGTGACTTAAAAACAAGATTTATCCTTAACCCTTTCACTGCCAGGAAAATAAGATCTAAATGAAATCTGTTTGCCAGGGATTTTTCACAAAAAACTGGAATAAATTTTCAAAAAAATTCTGTGCTCTTGTTATTTGAGAAAGACCCATAAAAGTATATATTTTCTTAAAGGTAAATGAATGAATATAAAACACACAATGTTTTCCCATTTTATATATTTTTAGTGACATTCTGTTGTTTTGAAATCAGTGTTTTGTTTTTTGTCACATTTTCAACTTGTTCATTACAAACATAACTAAAATATTTTCTGGACAAATAGATATTTGCACACACACACACAATCATACTAGAACAATCACAATTTTTTTAAAAATTTAAAAAAAAGACAGATACACAATGCATTGGGACTTCTCCAAGTGATAATATGAGTGTGAGGCCTCACCCCCTCAGTCTCCACCCCTCTCCTCTTCACCCCTCTCACATGATCACTTTATCCAGTTCTCATCAGACAGCGTTGGCTGAGTGCCAAGAAAATCGCTCACACTGTGTCCTGCTAATGATTCGGTTTCTGTCGTCTGCAACGCCTGAACAGCCAGCATCACTTACTGATAGTAGTATCTTGGCCGTTCTCTTGATTGCTCCCTTTATTTTCTATCAAATCGTCCTATAAATGTTCATCACTGTTTTCTCCTTCAAATTTACGTATAAATTCTTTCTGAGCATCAGCGATAGAAAGCAATCTTGGTTGATATAGTTCGCCACGATCACATGTCTTGAGCTTGGCGTCCGACATTTTGTTGAGTGAGTGAGGAACGGAGCCAGGCAAAATACTGTGACGATGACCCAACCAAAACGTTCAGATAAAGGACTGCGTCATGACGTGGATGGTGTTTCTAGCTATGAATAGAATCTAGAAAAATTCCCCAAGCTAAAGCGACCAGCATTTTTGTCAGCAAACTGAATGCAAAGCTGGGAAAAATCTGAATATTTCGACGAGTTATCTCGTTATTGTGGCAGCGAAGCGTACATGCTTGCGATGACGAGTATCTCGTCATATAGGCAGCGTAGGGATTAATAGTGTAATGCATGGCAAAAGAGCTGGATCAAAACATTTGAGATGGAAACTTGGCTAAATTTGAAGAATTGATGGGACCCTACTAAAATTGCAACTCACAGGGTAGCCGGGAAAAACTGTTGAAAACAGACCATGTTCATATGCTTTCTTGATTTATTGGAGTGGGGGGGGGGGGGGGGGGGGGGGGGGGGGGGAGAGACCAATGCCTGTTCACTGTTCATTTCCATACATTACTTTGCAGACAGGAATTTCCCTGTCTTTGCTTCCAGCATGCAGCTGAAATAGGGCAAAAGAGTGCAGTATTTTTCTATATGGTTTTGACAGGCGTGCACCCGAAAACTTTGAAAATACTATGATTTAACAGTGTCTTATGCAAAGATACCTACAGTAAAGATGTGATGATAAAAAATCAAAAAAAAAATCTCGATCTTCATGATTTGACCTTGATCTGTTTTTGCGTATAGCTTAGAATAGCCGGATGCAACTTTAGCCGGGTTTTCGCTTGCTACGTCACATTTTCACAATAGGCAGTGCAACATTTTAATCTCGACCAGGAAGGAAGAAAAGAAAATCTGGCTTGTGAGTCAAAACTGGTGCTGCAATAACATGCATTGATGTAAAATGCTTTGAGAGATTAAGAATTAAGAAAAGTTTAGAAAAAAAAAAAGAAAAGTTTTTTAAGTTTGACATTCCTTCCCTTTTCTTTTCTAAAAAGAGAGGTGTCTAAATCGTGATTGGGGATATGATTTTTCGTGTTGGTAAATGGAGTGAAACATGATGTCGGCCTTAGATGTAACAGCAGATGGCATTTTCTTATCAAGCAAGTCTGGAACTCAAGATACATTTTGATTCAGCTAAAACCAAGATGCATTTTGTGTTTTGATAATATGTGCATGAATGTATACATTCCTGTCCCTTCATTGATGTGTATGCGCAGTCATGCATGAACAAACATGCTTCACAAGTCTTCTGCTAGACATGCAGCAGAAGATAAGTTTGAATGGAAAGAAATCAATCCTAAACTATTGAAGCTTGTCCTTGACAGATTTGGGGTTTTTTGTTGTTGTTTTTTTAGGTACATCTTTGTCTGTCCACATGCAAGCATATACCTTCAACTCATCACTGTGACATGTCAAACTCACTTGGGGCGTTCTTTGCTGGCCATTTGAATTAGTAATCAGCTCCGGCCGGAAGTGGTGTTTGATTGGCTTGCAGACTAATAGTGAGATGTCTTATCACTTACTTGCTATGAAATCACCAGACAGAGCAAACCAATAGCATAGTTTGCATCAGTTTGATATGATTAGTATATTTAACCATACTTTTAGTATAATGCAAACTAGGAAGAAAATGTCCTTTTTTTCTGAGCGCTGAGAACATCTTATACGCGCACAGAAATTGAAGTGAATGTGAGGACTTGGAGCTTTGAGGTTGTTGTTTTTTTTTCTGTCCACAAACTGCACATCAGTGGCGAATTTGTATATATCTAAAAAAAGCATATACATAATACATATATATATATATATACATATATATCTTATATGTATTCAGAGAAAGATTCCCAGGTTATGGCTTGGTTTTCTTAGAAAAGGGTAGTGATAGTCTGATCTGCTCTCATTTATCCTTATACACATTATGCAAAAGTGTATCTAGTCATTTTTTAAGTTCAAACTATCTTCTTTTATTTAAAAAAGAAAAAGTAACTTGTATTTTAATTAGTTTTTATTTTTTGCTGTGCCTTATTGTGAATGCTTTTCTTTTTTTTTTCTTCTTTTTTAAAAAAAATTTACTGGTGATGTGTGAGATACGATCATACTAAAACAAGCTTTACTCGAAATATTATTTGGAGGGGTACAATTTATAATTTTTGTTGTTGATTATTGTACCTGTTTTTATTTTTGCATACTTGATAAAGATTGCTGGTTTAAGTGGACATGTATGTTAAAAGAAAATCTGAACTGGATGTTTTATGACTTTATGGCCAACTTCTTTCCCACCATTCTTGTTCAGAATCTACATTATTACAAATCAAAAAATTGACATAATAATAAGTTGAGTGGCTTATTGTTATTACAATTGTTCACTACTTATACATGAAACACCTCAGTGGTATATATTTTGTTTTACCCCAATGATTAAATAACTTGAGAAACTCATTTTCATACTTTATCTGTCAGAAATTCCAGAAAATATCCGTTATTTTTATTGTTGGTTTTTAAGGAAGGTATTTGACAATATTGCTTATACCAGCTCTGTTTGAAAGTAATTTGTTACATTGGGATATACTTGTAACGTGTTGTGCAGTTCTCTTCCCCATTTCTTCACCCATACACCCCCAATTTTTTTGAAGCAGAAGTGTCAGGCAAATTACCAGCCCTTGTGCGAGACGGTGTTCTGGTGTCTTACCATTCACTCTGAAGAATAAATATGCTCCCTATTGAGCACATAGTCATCTACTACACAAGAGGCTTACATCTACCCCACCCCCTCTTCCCGTTTACTCTCTCTCAGAACATACCATACTTTTTTTTTTCTTTTTGTTGTGAGTTTTGTCCGACAATCTTAGTCTGTTTTCTTTTATTATTACTTTTTATTATTGTATAAAAATTTTTTTTTTTTTTATAACCGTTTTTTGTTCGTATTTGATAGATCAACAACGAGTTTTAATTATGTATGACCATGCTAGCCACTTTTTCCAGGATATGATGTCAGCTGAGCACTTCAGACACTTTGTGGTCAGTGCGGGCTGACAGTTTTATTTGTTCAATGGGAGGAATACTCAACACTGTGCTGCCTCACAGCATAGGCAGACATATTGAAAAAGTGTAGTTCAGTCGTCACCCTATGGATAATTGTGTATGTCTTCTTTCTGATCTTGAAACCGAAGGGAATGTGTGGGGTAAGGGGGTGAGAGAAAAAAAAATCAACGGTGTTTTTGTTGCCTTTGCAGCAAGGACCAGTAATATCAGGGCTTTTTTTCCTTTCTTTTTCAACCATCTTTTCCACTTCTGTTCTCCCATCCCTTACCATTTTCTCTCTTCGTCTGTTTCTCTT
The DNA here is from genome assembly GCF_041734735.1 of Babylonia areolata. NCBI lineage: Eukaryota > Metazoa > Mollusca > Gastropoda > Neogastropoda > Buccinidae > Babylonia > Babylonia areolata. Next base: position 26,094,969 of record NC_134882.1, on the reverse strand, counting down.
TCACTTCTCCCTCTGCCCCCCCCCCCCCCCCCCCCTTCTAAAATTTCCTCTAATTCTGTATTAGTATTATTAAATCTATTTTAACAACAAAAGACAAACAAACAACACGTTATACCATGTTGGTGCTCTTTTTTCATTTTTGTTGATTTATTCATTTATTATATATATATTTTTTTTAATTAGATATTGTGTATTGGTTGATTTTTTTCCCCCTCTGATTTTTGCCAACATTTTGACAGTTGTTGGTCTCGATGCAGTAGAGAAGATGTTACTGTGTGTGTCCAGCAGTGGTCTTTTGCAGGGCCCTTCTTCCTGGCTGTGTGTGTGTGTGTGTGTTGGTTGTGTTTTTTTGTGTTTTATTTTTTCTTCCTTGATCTACTGACAGTATTTCACATGCATTCTAAAACTGCCTGCCTGCCTTGACTTTTATTGACAGAAAGGTGGTTTCATTTTGCACGTACCGGTAGTTGCTTTCACTTACCTGTTTGCTTTTTTTTTTTTTTTTTTTTTTTTTAACAAAAACATCTAATATATATATGGGTTGTTTTTTTTTTTTGCATTCGTCTACGAATTATTGTCTGTTTGCAAATGGTTTTTTCATTGTTCATGTTTGTTGTTTTTTTTCCCTTGAATTACTCAGCTGACATTGCTTAGTTGGCTTGTATTAATTATCACTCAATTATAATAATTTAAAAAAAAAGAAAAAAAGAAAAAAAGAGTTGATTTATTATACATAGACTATTCCATTATCATGTTTGAATTTATGGTGTTTTACAGTGTTCAAAATTCTCTAAATTTGATGTTTATAGACACATTTTGACATTTATTACTAGTTAATGGCTGCTCCTTGTTAGAATTCACCAAATGTTTATTGAGAGTTCAATTACAAGTGGGTTTTTTTCTTCTTCTTTTTTTCTTCCTTTCCTCTAAACTTGATCATAAATCATTAACATTGACAGTCTTTTTACATTTTTTTTTTACCATTCCTTATTTTTGTGTTTAGATTTAAAGATTTTGATTGGATTGATATTTACCAATATTGTGATGAGTCTTGTGCATGTTTTTCTTTTCCTTTTAAACCATGCACATGACTCATTTTCCCTTTTCCCTGGCCCAAAAGGGGCGCTCCAGTGGAATGTTGCTGATGTCCTAGGACATTTTGTTCTTTTTTTCCCCTCTTTTTCTGTTGGCATTGAGTGATGTGAATTGTGGCTGTTTGTACCTTGCTCCCATGAGAGAGACAGTAGGTCATTAGTCTCCCTGAAAGTGATTCAGATCATTTTATGTTTGAACAAACTGCGTTTGCAGGTGTGTGCACCTTAGCAGAGATCAGCTGTATCCATCAGTAAATTGACGATGATAATTAAGGTGACATAACCCATGCAAAGGAAATGCACTTGGAACATGTTTGAGTGGGTAAGAGGAAAGTCACACCTGTATCGCACACACAGAGAGTGAAACATCTTAATGTTGACGTTTTTCAATAATTGCTCACACTTGGTTTTGACGTGGTGGGGTGTGGTGGTGGCTGTCCACTCATGCCAGACAGTGGACCACAGGATGGGAAGCATGCATTGGCAGTGGGGTCAGTTCAGGGAGAAACATGCCAGTTGGTCTGTGTGGGAATGGTCTCTGTTGGTGATGTGATGTGATGGGTTGGGAACTGTTAAGGTGGTGGTAGTAGTGGAAGACTGGTGTGGGAGTGGTAACTGGATGAAGTGGTGGGAACAGTTGAGATGGTGGTGGTGGAAGACAGGGGTGGGAATGGGAACTGAAAACTTTGTAGGATTGACTAGTAGTTGGAGTGATGTCCGCCTTGGAAGTGAGAGAATTTGAGCGCGCTGGTTTGAATGACGGCTCAGCTGCCGATATTCAGCCGCCGATATTTTCTCCCCCTCCACTAGACCTTGAGTGGTGGTCTTTATGCTAGTCATTCGGATGAGACGATAAACCAAGGTCCTGCGTGCAGCATGCACTTAGCGCACGTAAAAGAACCCATGGCAACAAAAGGGTGGTTTCTGGCAAAATTCTGTAGAAAAATCCACTTCAATAGGGGGGGAAAAAAAACTACGCAGGAAAAAATACAGAAAAATGGGTGGCGCTGTAGTGTAGCGACGTGCTCTTCCTGGGGAGAGCAGCCTGAATTTCACACAGAGAAATCTGTTGTGATAAAAAGAAATCAAATTGTTGTGGGTTAGCGGTTTGTGCAAGACTCAGCATATAGGACTGGTGTTTGGGGACAGCTGCGGGTGGAGGGAGGGTGCTGTGTCGACAAGAATGAGATTAATTGGTACAGCAGGCTTGTTGTTGGGACAGGACACACAATGTTTGGACCCACTCACCACCTTAGCTAACTGCTTGGCTGCACCCTTTTCAGTGTGTGCACACTGTACTTCAACTGGGCTTCTCAAGGCTTTATTGTATTTCCTTACAGACTGCCATTCCCAGATTTATACTCCAAGTGAATGTGGGGAACAGCACACAACTGTTGCTCATCAATGGTTCTGTGACCAGCATTTCACTCTGCTTAAAAATAAAAATTAAAAAAAAAAAAAGTGCTGAGGCACTGTTACAATTTTTTTTTTTTTTTTTAAAGAAATTGAATAGGGGAGGGTAAAAAAAAAAAAGATTGTTAGTACAGCTTGATCCTTGATTGGTGGTTGTGAGGCAGGCACAGGCAGTGTTGCATGCATGGAAAGGAGTGAGGGGGGCGGGGCTTGCTGCGATAGTGTGGGCAGAGGTGGTAGTGAGCAAAGTGAGATGAACCCCCTGTTACAGGTTTTGGAATGGTGTGTAGGGAGGGTGTGTGAGGCAGGGTGGGGTGGGCTTGTCTGTGTGGCCTGAGTATGATGTCGGTCAGCAGCAGTTTGAGAAGACAACATGAGCAGCAGAGGCTGTGGTGGTGGTGGTTGATAGTAGTTGCTTCAGTTAACTGGGTGACGGGTGTGTGTTGTTTTTTTTTCCTTTTTTTTGCTTGTTATGTACATTGTTCACTTTCCTCCTCATCTCTTCCATGGATTTTTATTTTGGAGAATGTATACATTCTGACTTCTTTTAATGTCACGTAAAAAAAAAAAAAAAAAAAAAAAAAGAAGAAAGTACAGATACCATGAGGACATTTTGCCTTTACCTTATATCATCCTCTCTTATTAGAAAAAGTGCTATCATCCTAGACCCTCTTCTGCCCACCTTCTCTTACTCTTACTCCTCCACCCTAGAATTGGAATGTACAGGAAAGGATTTAATATGGATTATACACTGGCCAAAAATGTAATCCTCTTTTAACCTTTTTTGTCAGACTTTTTTTCAGGGCAGGCAAGCTTATTTTTCAGAGGATTATGATTTTACTAAACATATCATTGTAGATGTAGTTGAAACATCAGACGAAGAACAATTGTCATTCGTTGGGAAAAGAGAGGGAGACACTAACAGTTATAGAATGGGACTTTTTCCTTGAAATTATTTTTGTGTTTTTGTCTCATGTGTAAGATCTCACTTGAAGCTAAAGAACATTGTCTTGCCATTGTTTTTCAGTAGTTTTTGCCGAACAAATTGAAGAGGCGAAGCAATCGTCTGTTGCCCGCTTATTGGGAGTGACACGACTGTCCCGGTCTTTCCGCATGTTATTTAACAACGAAAAAATTTTTTCCACCCTATTCCATCTTCCCCTTTTACAGTTTTATTCTCTGGTCAGATATGTCTTTTTTGTGTATTATAACATAGTTTGCTGATTTAAACAGCAGGTTTTCAAAGCCCCATCACATATCAAAGAATAACAGTCCTGCTTTACTGGTTTATCTATTGCTTTTTTTTCCCCCTTTTTGGGGAGGGTGGGAGAAGGTGGGTTGAATCAAACTTGCTTGTAGATGTGCTTTTGCATCCTTTCCATCACAAGCTGTGTGAACTCAGAATATGTAGAATCAGTTTCAGGGGCACATAGTATGTGAATATGTTGTGTTTAAGTGCATTGTGTTTGGGAAGAGCAATGTTAGCTATGATTCAGTTTGTACACATATGATTCAGAAAGCTGGCTAATTACTGCTTTGAAAATTTTGAAGTAGTCTGGGCAGTATGGCAAGTGGCAAAAACCCTGTGTAACCCTGAAGGTAGCTTAACTGACATTAGTACCTCGCAAACATGTGGTGCACCCTCTTATGTCAAATCATTGGTGTCAGCTCCAGGTGCAAATGCTTGTCATTCTCTCAAGCACAAAACAGGGGTTGTAAGTGCTGCTATATTAGAACTAAGAAGTGAGCAGGTGTAAGTTGTGTTATCTCTGGTAACTACATTGAAGTGTAACTGACTTGATTTCCATGGTTTGCACAGGGTTTTCTGTTCCTCTGTGTTGGAAAGCAGTACCTTAATGGAATTGCTTGGCCTTGTTCCTTTCGTCCCAAGCAAAAGACCTGGGTTTTGTCTGTATATGCTACCTGAGCACTTGCTGATATGCTTAGCTGTCACAGAGTTAGTTTTGCTAAACCATAAATAGAGCTAAAAAATAAACACTGGTGAAACAGTTGTGACGTACGACCTTGTTCAACATTTTATGGGCAATCTTGCACTTGAACCTTTTCCTTGTGAGCATTCCAAAACCAGCTGGTGGTTCAGACTGGTTGAAGAGCTGCTTGTGATCATTGTCTTGAAAGCAGTTGTTTTTCCTTGTTTTCTGACCACCAGTTGAACTGTCTTTAGAGCTGTTGCTGGGAGGATTTATGAAGAATGTATGTTTGATAGTCTGTCAGTCCAACTATGCTTGCATCAGAACAGCATTGGAGGCAACTGCTGTCCTATTTGGGCGGGGATTTGATTATAGTGGAGTGTGTTGCCAAAGTTGTATCCCTACTCTCGACCAAGAGGGTTTAGGACAGATTTGAGTATGGCCCCCAAACGCCAACTAGCCCCCAAGGCTGCAGCACCAAGAGTCGGTGCAATCATGCCTCCTAGCTTGATATTCAGAGTCTACACAGAAGACAAAACTAAACGAATTCTCATAGCAGTGGAGAAAACCCTTGATCATACACCCCGCACTTCGGCCCAGCTCAGCTGTAAGTTGATGTCCATCTCTGATATAAGCGGAGCAAGCTGGGCCTAATGAAAAGAATAGTCGCTTGGGAAAAAGTCTACAATTATTTAGCTTGAAAGAGCTTTTGAAATGAAATCCAAAAAGTGTCGCTCCCACCAAAGAGGCTAAAATAGTTTATCCATGACCTAGGAAGGTATGACAGTAGGGAAGTGATTTTTGCTCTTCATTGCCTATCTGGAGTCAACTCAATGCCTTCAGCCCAACAAAGTGTCAGAATCGAGGCTTTTTTTTTTTTTTTTTTTAAAAGGGGTTTTTTTGAATAGTTATTAATTTTTCATAAACCAAGTATAAAACCAAAGGAGTCCGAAAGTTAAAGCTGATATTATGAAACACTACAGCTGACCACACACACACACACACACAAAGTTTCTTTGTGATGAACAAAGGACAGGCAGAATTCTCAAGGGAGTTTACAGCTGCACTTATTATATTGCCCCTCAGTTGTTATGAGATGGCCTCCTTTTGCCTTTGGTTTAGTTTTTCTGTTTTTGGATATCTATGTAACTGGTTTCCTGGCATTATAGCTTAAAATTAATTTGCTAGTTTCCAGCCTTATGGCATTGTGGAAAGGGACAAGGTAAGTTAGTTATCTTCATACAGGTTTTCTGACCTTGTGATCAGGGTTTTTGTGAAGGCAGTAGTTTAGCTGCAAGTGGACATGTCCACTTACTGGTAGTAGGAGAAGGGGTATATTTCTTTATGTTCAGTTTCATTTTCTGTGATTCATAGTAGTGTCAAAGGGGGCTGTCTTGAATTGATATGCAAGAACCTGCAACCAGGCGGCTATCATCAGATAGGTTTCTAATAGAATGAAGGAAGCAGTGAGCACTGAGGCAGAAAGTTACAGTTAATCATACCCTTCCTTCTGAAATGGTTAAACCTGTGTTGATCGCGTGAGTCCTTGAAGTGGTGGATTTAATGTTCTGTATTCTTTTTTTTTTTTTTTTTTTTTTTTTTTTCTAACACCCTAACCCCAATTCTCTACCAGTTTCCTGACCGTGGAGGGGGTTGGGTTTGTTTTTTTTTTTCACTTGATCTCTTGACAGACTATATGGTTGATTCACTTACCTCAAAAAGTGACTTTGGCAGTGTTGAAAGATCTGACACAGTGGGAGTGTAGGAGAGGAGACATTTTGTGTAGGACTGTTCTGAGTATATCATTTTTTTTTTTTTTTTTTTTTTTTTTAAATGTTCTTCAGTGAGCTGCCCATCCCAAGGGGAAAGCAAAAACCAGAAGTCTGGGGTGATGGGAGAGGAGAGGAGTGTGTCACTGCTATTTCACAAGTGGATCAAATCTGAGCTGGCATAGACGAAGTGTGTTTAAGGCCGTGCACATATACAGTGATCCGACAGCCTTGACCAGGAATAATGCAGGATTTAGAGGACACCCATGTGGGACTGAACAGTTTTGTTTGGTTTTTTTTTTTTTTTACCAGTTATGATGTAAGACTTGGGAAAACCACAAGACAGACAGCCTTGATCTTCCCTTTGGCACAGCCTTGATCTGAAGAAGGAAGGATGTAGGGGTCAAGACTGACAGCCTGGGGCAACACTCTTATGGGACTGCCCAGTATGAAAAAAACATAGATACCGCTGTGGGTCAGTCAGGACAAGATGTATAGTAGTACACAAGAGTAATTTTGGTTTGGTACTGGATGCAAAACGCGCAGCAAAATACAGATGAAAATGGGCTACTGAACTGTCTAGATGCAAGGGAATGACAATTTCCCCATCAAAACACTGTTTTCATTCTATACAAAAAGGTCTATTTCAGATTTTTGTGATGAAGTTATAGGGCTTTTTTTGTTTTTAGATGAAGCATCTCCAGTCCTTTTTGTATTATTCAGCTGACAAAGAGAATGAATATTTAACATGGGTGAAAAACTTCAGAGAAGAGGTATAGTCTACTTTTTATGTGGATATGTGACCTTTGTTGCTGGAGCCTGGACAAGAAGATAGATAATCTTGCTGTCTCTTGCCTGGACTGGCTTGCATGAGCAATCTTGGCAGTGTTTGCTGAGCATTAAGAATGTTCCTAAGTGAAAGGAATTGGCATAGTGGGAAAATTCTTTTGCAAACCAAACATGTATCATTGCTTAGATAGCTCTTTCAACCCAGCCCTAGTCTAAAGGCTTTTACAGCAGCCATGAAAGTTTGTTGCCTCCGAGGACACTGGAATCATACCAGGATTATTGGAAGAGGACTGGGACATTTCAAACCCCTCATTAATAGCTTAGTTGTATGATAGACACACAACACTCGTACACATCATTGCAGTAAGTCCTCACATTTTTTAACAGGATATAAAAATTAGCCCATAAAGCCTACACTTTCTGCTTGGAAGAAAACATGTTGAGACTGCTATGTCTCTCCTTTTGAGCATAAAGATTAGTCCATTTATTGTTGCTCAAGTTTACATACTTTTACACTTATTACTATATCTATATATATACATACATGTATACTTTTTTGTGTGTGTTTGTATTTGTTTTCTACTACTTAAATACTTTTGGTATGCATAAATTGTGTAATGATGCAGCCACAAATATGTTTTTTCTTGTAGACTTTTTTTTTCTCCTGTTTTGTCAAAAGTGGTGTATCAGACATTTATGGTTTGTTTTTTGCAATCATAGTAAATGTCTCTTTATTCATTTTTATTTATTGGCGTACTCATTTTATTATACTTTTTGTTCAGGTGATTTTCCTGCTTTGTCATTGACATGTCCATGGTTTACTTTTTGAGTTGTGTTTGTATTGAAATGATTTTTTTAACAACTTGCCTTAACTCTTTGTTGACTGTGTGGAGTACTCTCAGCAGATTTGTGACATTGCTTTGTCTTTGCTGGCCAGCCATTATTTAAATGTGACAGGAAACTTCAACATCGTTCTGTATTGTTAACACCAAGAGTTCGTCTTGGATTTATTTCCAAGGGCCAAGGAGCTGGTTCAAAAGGACAAACAGGAAACTGGGCTGTGTTATCATACTCTCAGTGCCAAGTTGTTTTCCTTCCAGACTTCCAGCTGAAAAGGGATCATAGCTCATTTAAAATGCCTCTGGACTGTTTCTTGGGTGACGGGACAAGAATGGGGTGAACCAGATGACGCTGTATTGTTTAACCCAGCTCATCTTGAAGAAAACCAGACTGACTGTAAAGAGCTGACTGGAATAGAGGCAGGTTCTTCAGGAGGTCTGAAAGGCCTGCACCACAGCTGCACTTATGGATAGTTTTGGAACTTTTTGGCACTAGATGTGCCTTTCAAATTCAGACCCATGTAGTGCTGATCCTGACACGAGTGGAGCAAGGTTATAGCAGAGTCAAGGTGTGGGGGCTTCAGTATAAGGATGTTACACACAGTCCCTTGGCAAGCAACCTGTCTCAGGTGGCTGCAGAGAACAAGTCATTGACATAGACAAGCTTGTGCAAGCAGATACTTTTATGAGTGCTTTCCTTGCTAAGTTGATTAAGAAACGGGCATCTTGTGAAATATTAAACTTGTATTCTAGTTTTTTCTTATTGTGGATACAGTAGATTGTGTGGAATGCTTCCTTGAAGCGATGTGTTGCTTGTTCATCATTGTATTGGATAAGTAACTTAAAATCCAGTTTCTTTTTCTTTGTATCAGAAATAGTTCTTCACAATTCACAGCTTGTATGGCTGATTGTATTGTTCATGGAAATGAAAAAAACAGTGCAAGTCTTCAGAAGGAAACTTGTCATTGTTTCATGCTTGAAGGGAAAGTTTTCTTTGGCTGTATCCGAAAAGTTATGTTATCACAGCCAAATAGGCAATCCCTATAAGCAGAAGATGTAATATCCAGAAAGGATTTATTTTGGAATGTTGCCATAACCAGAGGCCCTAATTTGAATTCAAAATGTGAAGAGACCTTTGTTGCCTGGCTGGTTCAGTTGGTTGAGTGCAAAGCTCAGTCCAAATGTCAGTTTGAATCACACACCCCATGGCATTTTCACTGCTCATCTCTTTTTTTTTCTTTTTCTTTTTTTTGTTGTTGTTGTTCTGATGGTGTCAGTGTAGAGGTATTAGCTTCCCACCTTTCCCCCATTTTCCTGGGATGGTTATCCCCATCGGCCTGATCACCTGAGGTGGGTGTCGATGTTAAAAGTGTAAATGTCCTGTGCTGGAGGTAAGCGACACTGCCACTGAGTGGTCCCTGACCATTGGCTGGCCTGGCTTCCTTTCTCATCCACATGCATCCATGCTCTTGTGTTTATTGAACTTGCTGGGAAAACCAAGAAAAATGCTTACTAGTTGGCAAAACTGAAATACGTGTCCTTCTACCTGTTCAAAGTGATTTTTTTTTTTTTTTTGATTTTTTTTTTTAATAATCACATTCAAACTTTTTAGTTGCCTTTATTCCCCCTCATGCTTTCTACTAGTGCTTTACTGATCTAATTATGACAGAGGGGAATATTACATATTCATAACCTTTGCTTCTTTTTTTTTTTAAATATACCCCCTTGAACTTGTTGCAGAACAGTTTAGTTTCTGTTTTTCTGTTTAGGAGAGGTGGGTTTTGTTTGTTCAAAGCACATTCCATGTTGTTAAGGATTGACGTTAACTTAGTTCTGTTTACTTGACAATCGTTGATTGGTTTTAGAGTTCTTGTTCACATTGTTGCCACCTGCTCTGCTTTCAGCAAATAACCTGTCAGTGCGTGCAATACATGATCTTCTTTTTGTCTCTGCCATCTCTTGACTTCAAACAGAATTTAAAAATATCTCATTATTATTATCATAATTATTACTATTATTACTACTATTGTTATGTCTTTTTTTTCTTTTTTTTATATATACATATATATATGTATTTAATAGTGCTTTTGTGATGACTGGATAAGCTGCTGTTTTAGCTGCTCATCCACACATTTTTTAAAATTAATTTTTAAAACAATATTTACTAACTCTAATAAATCCACAGCCGGTGCCTCCCGGAGCAATGTGGGGCGTGAGCAGGGCCAGCTGTTGGACTCAGCATTATCTTCCATTTGTCGTCGCTAGCCTGAAGGAGCCAGGGTCCCAATATACACAAGTATTCATATATTTACATATTCCTATTTTTGGAGGAGACATCTGCCATTTCTTATATGTTTATGTTAAGGAAACTGGATGCAAAGCGGAAATAAAGGTGTTCTTTCAAACCAGTGTAGTGATGAGGCATGCTTTAGTGTGTGTGTGACTGGGGAGTAAAAGTGGACTGGGGGAGGATGGGTAGGTAATTGTACTGTCATGCTCATGTGAGTGCTGTGGTGGTGGTCAGAAACTGACATAAAATTATGTCTGATAAATGGGTTTGTTCTGCAGTTGGGGAGGCTAGTATTTTATTGACGAGCCCTTGGAATCTCTAAGTGACCCCTTCTCAGATTTGCATTTATACATTTTAAATTACTTCACAAGGAGAAATCTGATGTGACAAGACTAAAACAATCACGCTCAGTGTGAAAGGAGACGTGAAATGATGCGCCAAGCATGTAAGTTAAAGTTGCAAGTAGTTGTTAAGACTGACCAGTGTAAAGAAATGAGAAAGTTTACATCCCAGAAATTACTTAACACTCCTTTGCTACAAAATTGTCTGAAATATTTCTAGAATAAACTGTGCACTAACCTTATATGCTATGTATTTTGATGGTATTTTTTAAAAGAATGCATGCGTCAGACTTTTCACTTCAGAAAGATAAGAAAATTATACCATACGGATGAAACGAAACGAAATGAATGGACTTGTTTCTCAGGGTGTACAAGCGTTTCCACTCCCGATTTTAATTAGGACTCTGCATCACCTGTACAAACCACAACCGACAACGAGAATTAGCCTTATAACCGTTTAACTCCAAATGAACACACACGCGCGCGCGCGCGCTTGAATCCAAGCACGCACGCACGCAGCGATAGACCACGCCGTACGAAAAATGGAGGTGAGAGGGAAATCGAACTGAACACCCGAGTTTCACAAGGTTCATGCAGAGTTACGTCCCTTTTGCCAGTCTCAAACGACCCACGAACATGTCCGTTCGAATGACCACGCATCCACGTCATATAATGTCCAATCATTTGCCCTCTGCATAACCCCATCCTTCCCCCTCTTTATTATATTTCAATGAATTTATTTGTTTTGTCTACTGATTTTGTTTCATTTTATTTTTGTTTCGCACAACTGAAACCACAGACAGAATCTGAAGGCCTGATGAGCGCGTTTGGTTTATACAAAGTTCAGGCATCTGCTCCTTTTATATAATTCATTGTATCTTAAAACAACAGGTGTGATGTGTGCCTGAACGAATCATACCGCACGCTTTAACACCGTGAAACAAACAATTCAACGCCTTCAATGGGAGGAAACCGAACACTGAGCATACTACATAAGTTATGTTCCTTCGGCCAGTTTCCCAACACACGCACACAAATAAATGACCTGACAGCTTCAGTTTGTAAAGAAGATCCTGATGTAAAAATACAAAGCAGTCGATTTTTTTGTTTGTGGGTGCATGACAGTGAATTAATGCATGCTGTCAGTGGTTCAATGGAGTGCATATTACACACACATAGTTCACACTCTCTTCGTGTCCTGGGTTCCGCTCCTTGCAGAAAGCACTGAGGTAAGTTTCAGTTTCAGTAGCTCAAGGAGGCGTCACTGCGTTCGGACAAAACCATATACGCTACACCACATCTGCCAAGCAGATGCCTGACCAGCAGCGTAACCCAACGCGCTTAGTCAGGCCTTGAGAAAAAAAAGAAGAAGAAGAACGGGGGGAATAAATAATAGATAAGCTTGCATAAATAAATAAATAAATAATTATAATATAGAAAAAGGTAGTAGTTATAATATTAGTAATACTAATAAAATGATAATAACAAAACATAAATAAATAAATAAGACAACAATGGTGATAAATAAGCGAATAAATGTAAAATATGAAGCCACACATTCACACATACACCCACACATGCATAACAGAAATGCACCAAACATGCAGTTTCACATATATGAAAGCACAGTCAAATGCATATAAACGTACATGAGCTCCAACACACACACACGCATTACCGTGCACCTCCTCTAGCCCCCTCCTCCACACACTCATTTCTAGTCTAAGTATCGCAGCTTCCACGGCACACACACACACACACACAAAACACACACTCACAGAGATGAACACTTACTTGTACAAGCACACACACATACGCCCATATCTCCCACCCCCAACCCCACACACGTACATACAAAGATATATATATATATATATATATATATAAAAACATAAATAAATAAATAAGACAACAATGGTGATAAATAAGCGAATAAATGGTATATATACGTTCCAAATATCCTGTTGCTCCCACAGTGTAGGCATGCATACACTCACATACCTCATCCTCTACCCCACCTCCCACTGCACTCCCACCTCCCCTCACACACACACACACACACACACACACACACACACGTACACATATCTCTCCTGACACTTGTGTACACTTTCACTCTCGCGCATTCACAAACGCACTCAAAAGCACAGACCCACACATACACACAAACACACACAGCCGCCACTGACTGGCCGCAAGAGGGATGGGAAAAGATCTCTGATGCCAAGAACGTGGCGTCTAGTGTGTTGCTCAGTCTATTGTATTTGGAAAGGCCCACAGAGACTCTGTTCCGTTTTGAAGAAATTTGCGCAATGTTGGTTTGGAAATGATGCCGATATTTGTTTGATTTGCAAAGCATCGTGCTCTACCTTTCATGTTAGACTTGCGGCCGCTCCCTCTCTCTGCTTCTATTTCTTTGAGGCGATCGATGGTGTCATGGCCTTGTACCTGTTCTTTTTGGTATTCTTTGACTTTTCTGAGGATTTCCGATTTTCCTAGATGTAGGCCGCTCGTTGGTGTTGCGTTACCAGCAAGTCTGTCAGCTCGCTCATTTCCCTTAACACCTGCATGTCCCGGGCAGTATGACCATGTGAGTTTTTTAATCTGAAAGTTGCGCATTGCGTTATGCCAGTCTGGGCTTCCCAGTCCGTTTTCAATTTTCTGTATGAGGTTCATTGAGTCGGTTAGAATCATGGCATGTTGGTTTCCGGGCGTATGGATGGACGATAGCCACTGGAGGATACAGAGGAGCTGGAATGAGAAGACCAGCAGTCTCAACATGGAGAAGGACACCGGCAAGTTGTGGAACCTGACCAAGCTTCTGAACGAAGACACGGGCACCAGACACAGCAGAACTGTCATTGAGGAAAATGGCAAGCACCACGCGGGCAAGCAGGCAGCCAACATCCTTGCAGATTTTTACAGAGAGGGCAGCACCACAACACTCCCTGAAGCCCGAGTGCAGGAAGTCCAGAGGGAGATCAAGGAGAAGCTGAAACAGCAGAACCCGAGTCAGTCCATGATGACAGCCTTCTCCATGGCCGAACTCAGTGCAGCCATCAGGAAACTGAAGAAAAAGAAAGCCCCTGGGAAAGACGGCATCCCGAATGACATGATCAAGAACCTGGGACCTGTAGCCAGACAGAAGCTTCTCTTGATCATCAACCAGTCCTGGGACACAGGGAAACTTCCAGAACAGTGGAGAGAAGCCATCATCGTCCCCATCAGAAAGAAGCAGAAGGATAAGACTAAGAAGTCCAGCTATCGACCAATCAGCCTCCTGAGTTGTCTGGGCAAGGTGATGGAAAGGATGGTGAACACTCGACTCCTGAAACACCTTGAAGAAAACCACCTGCTCAGCAATACCCAATCAGCCTACAGGAAAAACCGCAGCACCGAAGACCAGCTGGTGTACCTTGCACAGGAGATAGAGACTGCCTTTCAAGAAAAGAAGAAGGTGCTTGCAGTCTTCGTGGACCTAACCAAGGCCTTCGACAAGGTCTGGAAGGCAGGACTTCTCCTGAAGCTCCTCAACAAGAAAGTGGAAGGGAAGATGTACCGCTGGATCCAGGATTTCCTCCAACACCGCAGGGCAAGGGTAAAACTCGACGGAAAAACCAGCCATCGGGTCACTCTACAGCAAGGTGTGCCGCAAGGAGGAGTCATTTCCCCTACACGTTTCCTCATCTTCATCGACGACATCGCTGAGAAGATCTCCAAGCATGTCTCCAGAGCCCTCCACGCTGATGACTTTGCTGCCTGGAGTGCTGCGGAATACCTCACGTCCGCCAGCCACAGAATGCAGGAAGCACTCAACCACGTGGGAACATGGGCCTCTGCCTGGGGAGTAGACATCAACACCACCAAGACAGTCTCAGCAATCTTCTCGCTGTCACCGATGTCAGAAACCTCCCACCTCAAACTGAACGGAATGCAGTTGAAACAGGATGACACGCCAATGTACCTGGGTGTGAAGCTCGACAAGCGATTGACATGGAACCCCCATCTCAAGGACATCGAGAGACGAGCAACCAGAAAACTGGCCATCCTGAAAAAACTCGCCGGGACCTCTTGGGGTGCCAACAGCAGCATACTGCAGAGGGTGTACACTGGAACTGTCAGGCCAACCCTGGAGTATGGCAGCACTGCCTGGGCCACGGCATCAGCAACCAACACAAGCCGCCTGAGCAAAGTTCAGAACGCAGGGCTACGGCTGATCACTGGCGGGATAAAGACGACTCCAGTTCAGACGATGGAGAAACACACAGGCCTCCACCCACTCAAAGATAGACGAGAGGAAAAAGTCTTCATCCACAGCGAGAAGCTCCTGCGCATGCCAACTCACCCAATGCACGAAAAACTGAAGCACCCAACAAAGAACAGACTGAAGCGGACCAGCTTCAACCACCTCTCCAAGGCCCTGCACCGCCAACATGAAGATCTGCTGCCCTCGTCCCCTGCCGAGATGGAAACACTCCCCGACTTCGAGGAACCGGCCGACCAACTGGAAGGAGTCTCAATCATCACAAAAGTCCCTGGCATCGACCAAAAGGACTGCCAAGCCCCTCCCCTGCTGAAAGCTCTGACATTGGAGATGATTGAGACTCGGTACAACCCCAGCGAATGGACGCACGTCTTCACAGATGGATCCTCGGAGGGAGCGGTGAAGAATGGAGGAGCAGGCATCTTCATCAGGCACACAGATGGAAGACTGACCCCTGGAGCCTTCCCCACAGGAAGAATCTCCTCGAACTACAGAGCGGAGACAGCAGCACTACTCCATGCTGCACAAGGCCTCAGGACGTCAGTCAACCCACCACCAAAGATAGCCTTCTTCACTGACTGCAGATCTCTCCTGCAGGGACTCCAGTCAACCAGAAACGAACAGCAGCTGACAAACATCAAAGCAGCCCTTCATGACCTTTCAAAACGGTCGACTGTCACTGTTCAGTGGGTTCCTTCTCACTGTGGGGTCATGGGGAACGAAAAGGCCGATGCTCTCTCCAAGGCAGGCAGCAAAATGAAGCAGTTCAGCCACCCCGTGACCTACAGAGAGGCCAGGACCATCATCCACAACCGTTACCAGAACCAGTGGAAGAGAAGGCTGGGTGCAAACAGTGGTGTCGATCCAATCCACCAGCTCCAGAGACACCAGCAGACAGTCCTCTTCAGACTGAGAACCGGCCACTGCTGACTACTGAGTCACCTTCACCGTATGAAGATCGCCCACACTGATGAGTGTCCATGTGGCACTGGACCCCAGACCCCTGAACACATCCTCCAACACTGCCCAACCCATGAAGCTCTACGGCGTCAAACCTGGCCAGGGGGCACGGAGCTACAGGCGCAGCTTTGGGGAGACCGCCACGACCTGGAGAAGACCGTGGGCTACATCGTGGCGACGGGGGTGACCGTCTGACGCAGCCAAAACATCGAACGCAGAAGAAGAAGAAGAAGAAGGAGGTTTCCGGGCGTATGGATGGACGATAGCCACTGGAGGGCATGTGTCCACAGCTTCAACTTCCATCGTTAGGCTGGAGGTTGTGACTTTGTAGGCAGCATTCTCTTCCCAAATTGTTTTTCCATTTTGTTTCGCAGTGAATCCCCAACCAGACTGGTCTTTGGTGACTGAGCCATCTGTGTATATGATGATGTCCTCTTCTTTACTGTTTTCTTCTATAAGCAGCTTCACTTCCGCATCAGTTTTGCCCTCTGGCCATTCCCGACAATGTCTTCCTAGAGTAGGTGAAATGACTGTGTTGAATAGATGGTTGAGGTTTTCGGGGTTTTTCTCCCATTCTTTTGTTTCTTTCAGGTCTTGTAGTCGGCATACTAGCTGGATTGTGTCTTCTGCTTGCCCCATCCATGATCTTCCTCGTCCTAGACGGCTGCCTTTTGGTTCTTTGACTGCGTCATGCAGTGGGTTTTGAGGGTTTTCTAATGCTTTGAAGTAGGTCTTGACCTGTTCTAACTTGTTTCTGGCCTGCACTGAAGGAAGGTCAAGCAGGTATCGCATGGTTTCTGTGGGCGTGTCTTTTGTTGTTCCAAGGATCAGCCTCATAGCTTCATTTTGGACTCTTTCTAATTTTAGGAGGTTGCTTTGAGATGGTGTTGTTAGCCCAAGTCCATAGTCGATCACACTGAGGACGAGTGATTGGTATAGCAGGAAGAGGTGGCATTGTTCAATTCCTTTGGTTGCCATTGCTTTTAAGACTGAAAGGCCCTTTTTGCATTTGAGAACAGTATTTTCCGTATGTTTTCTGAAGGTCAGCATCCTGTCGAAGTGTATTCCTAGGTAGCGTAGGCATTCAGTTTTCTCAATTTGAATCCCATCGAATGACACAGAAGGTGGTGATTTGCTCGCGGTTTTGTTGTTGAGGGTGCACAGCAACGTTTGGGCTTTCGCTGGATTGATGGAAGATCCTGTGTCTTTGCACCATTGAGCAATATTGTTTAGTTGTTTCTGGACGGCTTCAGTTCTTTCCTGAGCATTTTTCGAAGTTTTGAAGACCAGGCCGTCATCCGCAAGGGTAAGCACCCGAGCAATTCCATTGTTGTTTAAGTCTGCAAGGCCCTTCGTGTAGACATTGTAGAGGACAGGAGAGAGCAGAGACCCTTGTGGCAGTCCCATGGATAGTTTAGAAGGTGCAGACATCCAATCTCCGAGGCGTAGGACGACGGTTCTTTCCTGAAGCGCTGCTGCTATCCATCTTGTCAGTGTCAGACTTACTCCATACCTTAGTAGCAGCTCCATGAGGTGTGCAAACTGGACTTTATTGTAGGCATCTTCAAGGTCAATTGCTACTGCTAGTGTTTCTTCTTTTCTTTGAAATCCTTCATACACCTCATATGCAAAAGCAGCTGCATTTTCCCATGTGGACTTACCTGTTCTGTAACCACCTTGATTTGAAGGGAGAATGTGCCTGTGTTCAAGATCCCTTGCAAGTTTCCTGGCTATCATGCGTTCCATGAGCTTTCCAACAATGTTTTGCATGGTTAGGATCCGGTAGCCGCTTACCTGACGATGGTCCTTTCCTGGTTTTGGTATGGGTTTTAAGAAGCTGTGTCCAGTCCTCCGGCACCTGTCCATTGTGGAAACTGTTTTGATATAGATTGAAAAGTTTGCTTCTGTCTTCTTCTGATAGCTTCTTGATGTCTGAGTAACGAACTTTGTCTGGGCCAGGAGCCGATTCTTTCTTGCATTTAGCTATTGCCTCGTTTAGATCATCCATTGTCAAGTCATCATCAGGTCCAGTCTGCATAAGGGTTTGGTTTAACTCCTCAACATATTTCTTTTTCTCATCTAAGTTTCTTTGATCACTCTGTTGTATGAAACGTTTGAGCAAGGCAGATCCTTTTTCTTCGTTTGTCTTAAGCTTGGTTCCGTCAGTGTCTACCATGTCTGGGGTTGTTGTTGTGCACGTTTTCGCTTCCATGCGACGATAAAATTGCCAGAACTCTGTCAATGTTGTGTCATAACTGAGTGCCTCGCAAAACTGTTTCCACTTGTCATTTTTGGCCTCTTGAGCAATGTCTTCAAACTGTTTAGTTTTCTCTTTCATTTTTGTTTCAATATCTTTGTCCGGAGATGGTTTTGTTCTTTCTTTTTGCCAAAGTTTGACAGCCGCATGTTTTTCTATCCAGGCTCTCTGTGTGTCGGTATTCCACCATGGGGGCTGAATAGTTTGCATCCTGTTCAGTGCCGTTCTTTTGTTTCTTCTGCGTCTTAATTTTTCGATGACGGTTGTCTCTTTGGTTTCATACTGAAATGGATCACGTGGTTTCATACAGGGTTTATCGGACAGTTTCTGTAGACTGAAAGCTACCGGGAGGTGGTCGCTGCCTTGGTATGGAAGCGTCTCTGCATTCATTTCTGCTCTGAATTTTGGAGATGTTAGAGCGATGTCGATCACACTGTCACTGTCCCCTTGTCTTGTTCCAAGGCGGGTTGGGGATGTGGTTGTTAAAGGGCTAAGAAGAATTTCCCCTATTATTCCTTCAAGTGCGAGTCCTTGTGGGTTGGTGTTCCGCTGGTCCCATAACTTCGATCTTGCATTGAGGTCTCCACAGATAATGACCGAGTCTCCAAGTTCGTTCTCTATTTCCTCTAAAAAGGCCCAATCCTCTTTTGTTGTGCAGGTTCCTGGGTGAACGTAGGCATTGATGAGCACGATGCTTTTGTGAACTCCGTCAGGTTTTTCAAGACGCACCCCCAATAATTCACATGAGTTGCTACACCATTTCTCTAGATTTATGGTGGAAACTTTGTTTTTCTGAGGTAAATACCGAGACCGATATATAATATCAACAACAGTAGGCTCTGAATTTTTTTAAAACTTGTATAATTAAAAAGCAGCAAATTTTCGCTGTAAAAACAGCTTCTTCTGGCAAGGGCACAGAAATGAAAGCTTCACAGGCTGGTGAAACAGCAACCGGTTTGTGAGTAAACGTCAGGTAAAATCAGGCGAAACTGAGCAGGTAAAAACATGCTGCATGCAAAACAGTTACAGAATTCAACTCGGACTCCACACACAGCCACCCCCTCCCTGCACACCATCATCACTCCCATTACCTCTGAGGGGGGTGGGGGCAGCTGGAGCGAAGGGACAGTAGGGGCGTGGGGAAGGCAATGGGGAATTGGGGCAGACTTAAAACAACCAACCAACAAATGCACCACCATCATCACTCCCTGGGAGCAAAGCGCCCCAGAACAAAACCATCATATCAATACATATTAAATGCATGTACATACACATATATAATTACACACACACGCACACACACACACACATAAATGCACACATATACATATACCTACACATACATACACATCACATAGTAATAACATTCATAATAAGTATCAGTATCAGTAGCTCAAGGAGGCGTCACTGCGTTCGGACAAATCCATATACGCTACACCACATCTGCCAAGCAGATGCCTGACCAGCAGCGTAACCCAACGCGCTTAGTCAGGCCTTGAGAAAAAAATATATATATATATGTATATATATATATATAAGCGTACATAAATAAATAAATAAATAATAATTATGATGAAAAAAAAGAAGGTAGTAGTAATAAAAATAATGATAAAATAATAATAATAATAAATAAATAATTAAATAAATAAGACAACAATGATGATAAATAAGCAAATAAATATAAAACATGAAGACACACATTCACACATACACCCACACATGCATAACAGATATGCCCCCAAAACGCAGTTTCATAGATATGAAAGCACAGTCAAATACATATAAACGTACATGAGCTCCAACACACACACACACACACACACACACCACAAATTTCCCTGCACCTCCTCTACCCCCTCCTCCACACACTCGGAGTTTCTAGTCTATGTATCGCAGCTTCCACGGCACACACACACACACAAACACGCACACACACTCACACACACAGATGAACACTTACTTGTACAAGCACACACACACACGCCCATATCTCCCACCCCCAACCCCACACACATATATACAAAGATATATATATATAATATATACGTTCCAATATCCTGTGCTCCCACAGTGTAGGCATGCATACACTCACATACCTCATCCTCTATATCACCTCCTCCCCGCACCCCCACCTCCCCCTCACACACACACACAACACACACACACACATGCACAGAACTCTCCTGACACTTGTGTACACTTACACTCTCACGCATGCACAAACGCACTCAAAAATACAGACCCACACATACACACAAACACATACATACACACACGCACAGAGGCTGCCACTGATTGGCCGCAAGAGGGATGGGAAAAGATCTCTGATGCCAAGAATGTGGCGTCTAGTGTGTTGCTCAGTCTACTGTATTTGGAAAAGCCCACAGAGACTCTGTTCCGTTTTGAAGAAATTTGCGCAATGTTGGTTTGGAAATGATGCCGATATTTGTTTGATTTGCAAAGCATCGTGCTCTACCTTTCATGTTAGACTTACGGCTGCTCCCGCTCTCTGCTTTTATTTCTTTGAGGCGATCGATGGTGTGATGGCCTTGTACCTGTTCTTTTTGATATTCTTTGACTTTTCTGAGGATTTCCGATTTTCCTAGATGAAGGCCGCTCGTTGGTGTTGCGTTACCAGCAAGTCTGTCAGCTCGCTCCTGCATGTCCCGGGCAGTATGACCATGTGAGTTTTTTTTTATCTGAAAGTTGCGCATTGCCTTATGCCACTCTGGGCTTCCCATTCCGTTTTCAATTTTCTGTATGAGGTTCATTGAGTCTGTTAGAATCATGGCATGTTGGTTTCCGGGCGTATGGATGGACGATAGCCACTGGAGGGCATGTGTCACAGCTTCAACTTCCATCGTTAGGCTGGAGGTTGTGACTTTGTAGGCAGCATTCTCTTCCCTAACTGTTTTTCCATTTTGTTTCGCAGTGAATCCCCAATCGGATTGGTCTTTGGTGACTGAGCCATCTGTGTATATGATGATGTCCTCTTCTTTACTGTTTTTTTCTATGAGTAGCTTCACTTCCGCATCAGTTTTGCCCTCTGGCCATTCCCGACAATGTCTTCCTAGAGTGGGTGAAATGGCTGTGTTGAATAGATGGTTGAGGTTTTCGGGGTTTTTCTCCCATTCTTTTGTTTCTTTCAGGTCTTGTAGTCGGCATACTAGCTGGATTGTGTCTTCTGCTTGCCCCATCCATGATCTTCCTCGCCCTAGACGGCTGCCTTTTGGTTCTTTGACTGCGTCATGCAGTGGGTTTTGAGGGTTTTCTAATGCTTTGAAGTAGGTCTTGACCTGTTCTAACTTGTTTCTGGCCTGCACTGAAGGAAGGTCAAGCAGGTATCGCATGGTTTCTGTGGGCGTGTCTTTTGTTGTTCCAAGGATCAGCCTCATAGCTTCATTTTGTACTCTTTCTAATTTTAGGAGGTTGCTTTGAGACGGTGTTGTTAGCCCAAGTCCGTAGTCGATCACACTGAGGACGAGTGATTGGTATAGCAGGAAGAGGTGGCGTTGTTCAATACCTTTGGTTGCCATTGCCTTTAAGACTGAAAGGCCTTTTTTGCATTTGAGAACAGTATTTTCCGTATGTTTTCTGAAGGTCAGCATCCTGTCGAAGTGTATTCCTAGGTAGCATAGGCATTCAGTTTTCTCGATCTGAATCCCATCGAATGACACAGTAAGTGGTGCTTTGCTCGCGGTTCTGTTGTTCAGGGTGCACAGGAACGTTTGGGCTTTCGCTGGATTGATGGAAGATCCTGTGTCTTTGCACCATTGAGCAATATTGTTTAGTTGTTTCTGGACGGCTTTGGTTCTTTCCTGAGCATCTTTCGAAGTTTTGAAGACCAGGCCATCATCCGCAAGAGTAAGCACCCGAGCTATTCCATTGTTGTTTAAGTCTGCAAGGCCCTTCGTGTAGACATTGTAGAGGACAGGAGAGAGCGGAGACCCTTGTGGCAGTCCCATGGATAGTTTAGAAGGTGCAGACATCCAGTCTCCGAGGCGTAGGACGACGGTTCTTTCCTGAAGCGCTGCTGCTATCCATCTTGTCAGTGTCAAACTTACTCCATACCTTAGTAGCAGCTCCATGAGGTGTGCAAACTGGACTTTATTGTAGGCATCTTCAAGGTCGATTGCTACTGCTAGTGTTTCTTCTTTCCTTTGAAATCCTTCATACACCTCATATGCAAAAGCAGCTGCATTTTCCCATGTGGACTTGCCTGTTCTGTAACCACCTTGATTTGAAGGGAGAATGTGCCTGTGTTCAAGATCCCTTGCAAGTTTTCTGGCTATCATGCGTTCCATGAGCTTTCCAGCGATGTTTTGCATGGTTAGGATCCGGTAGCCGCTTACCTGATGATGGTCCTTTCCTGGTTTTGGTATGGGTTTTAAGAAGCTGTGTGTCCAGTCCTCCGGCACATGTCCATTGTGGAAACTGTTTTGATATAGATTGAAAAGTTTGCTTCTGTCTTCTTCCGATAGTTCCTTGATGTCCGAGTAGCGAACTTTGTCTGGGCCAGGGGCAGATTCTTTCTTGCATTTAGCTATTGCTTCATTTAGATCATCTACTGTCAAGTCATCATCAGGTCCAGTCTGCATAAGGGTTTGGTTTAACTCCTCAACATATTTCTTTTTCTCATCTAAGTTTCTTTGATCACTCTGTTGTATGAAACGTTTGAGCAGGGCGGATCCTTTTTCTTCGTTTGTCTTAAGCTTGGTTCCGTCAGTGTCTACCATGTCTGGGGTTGTTGTTGTGCACGTTTTCCCTTCCATGCGACGATAAAATTGCCAGAACTCTGTCAATGTTGAGTCATAACTGAGTGCCACTTGTCATTTTTGGCCTCTTGAGTAATGGTTTCAAACTGTTTAGTTTTTTCTTTCATTTTTGTTTCAATATCTTTGTCTGGAGATGGTTTTGTTCTTTCTTTTTGCCAAAGTTTGACAGCCGCATGTTTTTCTATCCAGGCTCTCTGTGTGTCGGTATTCCACCATGGGGGCTGAATAGTTTGCATCCTGTTCAGTGCCGTTCTTTTGTTTCTTCTGCGTCTTAATTTTTCGATGACGGTTGTCTCTTTGGTTTCATACTGAAATGGATCACGCGGTTTCATGCAGCGTTTGTCTGACAGTTTCTGTAGACTGAAAACTACCGGGAGGTGGTCACTGCCTTGGTGTGGAAGCGTCTCTGCATTCATTTCTGCTCTGAATTTTGGAGATGTTAGAGCGATGTCGATCACACTGTCACTGTCCCCTTGTCTTGTTCCAAGGCGAGTTGGGGATGTGGTTGTTAATGGGCTAAGAAGAATTTCCCCTATCATTCCTTCAAGTGCGAGTCCTTGTGGGTTGGTGTTCCGCTGGTCCCATAGCTTGGATCTTGCATTGAGGTCTCCACAGATAATGACTGAGTCTCCAAGTTCGTTCTCTATTTCCTCTAAAAAGGCCCAATCCTCTTTTGTTGTGCAGGTTCCTGGGTGAACATAGGCATTGATGAGCACGATGCTTTTGTGAATTCCGTCAGGTTTTTCGAGACGCACCCCCACTAGTTCACTTGAGTTGCTACACCATTTCTCTAGATTTATGGTGGAAACTTTGTTTTTTAGGTTTTTGTTCAGTATGATTGCTACTCCTCTTCCTTCATTCCTTTGAAAGACTGTGAAATTCTCAAAATGTATTGGTCTGTCTGCACTTGTCCTGGTCTCTTGGAGACATAAAATGTCAAAATCATATGCCAATTTCTCAATTGTTGAGATTCTCATTCTCGCGCTGGAACAATTCCAACTGCCGATTCTAAAGAATTTCTTTGACAGTCGCTCTGCTTTTGTCATTCTCTTGCCTAAGCACAATCTTTTCCCACCTCTTTTGCCACGCCTGTTTTGGGGTTTTGGGGATCTGAATTTATGTCTCGTGCTATGCAGCTGATCCCCGAGGTGCACGCGAGACAGGGTTTTGTAAGTATCCATAGAAGGGTGTTCTATGTGGTGAGGGAAAAGTTTGGTCGCCCTGACAGAGCCTCTTATCAGGGAAGGGCAATGGATGTCCATCTGTGTGGAGTCCGTCAGCCTGGTGTCGCCCTAAGGCCAGACTGCATACAGTTAGTGACTGTTTAACCCAACAACCATTCATCCCATTGGTACTGTATGAAAGCTGTGGGATTGGGGATTTCATAATAAAAAGGTACTAAGTGTATAAAGTGAGGGGGAGGGGGGGACGGAGAAGGTGTGGGAGGGAGGGTCGGGGGTGGGGGTGGGGGGTGGGGAGGAGGCGAAGTGGAGTGGGGAAAGAGATGGGCAGCAGAAAAGCGGTAATTATTTATGTTAACATACACATGAGTGCATACATAGGTGACGCAGCACGCGAAAGCCCGGCTAAAGGCGCATCCAGCAATTCTTAGCTGAACACAAAAACAAGTAGTTAGGGTCAAAATTATGAAGATCGGGATTTTTATAGACATCGCATCTTCGAAGTCTTATCTTTGCTGTCGGAAAGTATCTTTGCACAAAACACCCTGGAACTGTAGTATTTTCAATGTTTTCATGTGCATGCCTGTCAAAACCATGTCGAAAAATACTGCACTCTTTTGCCCTATTTCAGTTGCATGCTGAATGCAACGAAGACGGGGAAACTCCGGTCTGCGAAGTCAAAAATGGAAATAAGCAGTGAACAGGCATTAATCGTCTCCCTCTAGACCTTCTGAATCAAAATAGCGTATGACTATAGTCGGTTTTCAACGGTTTTATTGGAAGACCCTGCAAGCGCTTCCAGGACACCTTGAAGACAAACCTCAAAGCCTGTGACATAGACATCGCTTCCTGGGAAACTGATGCCCTTGACCGCTCTCGCTGGAGGATGCTGCGCTCTAGTGGCATAAAGACGTTTGAAAACAATAGAACGCTGGCCATTAAGGAGAAGCGTGAGCAAAGGAAGCAGGGCTCAACTTCTGGCGCCGTTTTCCCTTGCAACACCTGTGGGAAGTGCTGCGTATCGAGAATCGGCCTCTTCTCCCATGAGGACACACACCGACAGATAAGCCTGTCTGCCAACTGATCCGTCGGTCCGACGGGAGACTCCCATCATTGTGGCTGAATAATCTGTATTGCATGACGTCACTCCTCCACTTGCAATACTGGTCTTCGTTTGAGTAGCAAGCACACAGAGATACGAATTTCCCTGTGCCTTTTTCATATGGAAATTAAAAGTTTATTCAGTTCTGAATCTTTCAGCACCACATAAACATTCAAGATAATTATTGTTTTTTAAGCCACAGGCACACAAATGTGTGGGTTTTTTAAGAGCTGATTTCTCCATTTCTACTCCTGGGGCACATGAACTTAGAAAAAAATCATAGAAAAAAAAAACCTATAACAGATAGATCCATTCTGTTTGTTCTATCTTAATCTTTGATTTTTAAACTTTTAGAAGATATACAAAAGTTACAAAAATGATAAATTGTGATTTTAGCCGGGTTTTCGCGTGCTGCGTCATATATACTCCGTAAGAATGAGAAGGAAAAAAAAAATATATATATATGCTCGATTGCAGAAACATTACCAAAGAATGGCGTCTACTGGTGATGCACCATTTCCTGTGTTAAAACGAAAACAAAAGGAGAGAAAGTGAACGCAAATGTTTTCAGGACCAACACCTCGACCACACCACCCTTCACGGAAAAGACCGCAGCCACGAACAACCTGGCCTAAAGGGCGAAATGTAACACCGCAACAACGTAATGAGTAATGGAAAAAAAACTGAAATTTTCACATCATGGAATTTGGCAGTCGGTCAACGGGTATCCAAAGGCCAGCCACAAAGTCTTCGGAACGTTGGTCGAGGCCAGAGACGCGGACATGACAGTTATTATGGGCACAGCCGGTGAGTCGACGCGAGCTGGATACATTGAAATCGATAATCCACAAATGGAAAATGAACGTGAACATGTAAGTCACGTCGCACTTCTGAAAGTGACGTGGATAATTCAAAGAAATATAGTCCTTTTGCACCTGTTCAGTGGGGTGTGGAGGATACAATTACAATACATAATCATTGAATCACAACTTTAGTCCAACAATGTCACCAATACAAACAAAACACATACACACACGCGCGCGCGCGCGCTAATGATAACGATTTGCAACTACTCAAACATATTGGCAAGTACGTTTTGGATGCAACTTTAAGTTGCACACACTTTCCAAGTTTCATGAATTTATTTAAATTAAGTTGTGGTTTCTTCCCGGCACGAAATAATAAATAAACCGAACATTGACACATGCGACTGATATTAATTTTGTGTGGTATCAATTTGTTTCGAATTACAATTTTTTGTTGTTGACATTCTGAACTATTATCCTAGTTCCCAAATTACACTCCTTGCAAATTCTGTTTGATCTGTTTTCCCCTTCTCTTCTTCTTATTCGATCTGCAGTTTATGATCAATGCAACGAAACTTTATTAAAGGATATATGTATGCATCTGGAAGTTGTGAGATATTTTTTTGCTTGACAAAAGTTAGGTTTGATGCTTCTGTAGATCAGACATTTAATACTACCTTCGAGCGATTTTCTCCATGACTACTGAATGTACATATCTTTTAGACGTTGCGTAATATTTCGACAAAACAAATCCTTACTATGGAATGTTTGTGAAAACAAAACACACCCATAACCACTGTTAATCAAAGTATTCTTGATGAACCTTTGCCATTTTGATGGGTAATTTGTACATGAAAATAAACTGTATAAAACAGAATATGCTTTGCATGACAATTTATCAGTTGTATTATCAATTATCCCTGATACTACGCACTAATCTACAGTTAACAAGAACTGAAATAGGAAGTATCCCTTTTTCTCCACGCAACATATCTGACATTGTGTTTCAGTGTAAATGGAAAAGTGTTTTCAGAAACTTCATTTGCAGTTTTTCTAACACATTTAGATTCTTATATCCCCACATTTCACATCTATATAACTGAACGGGTATAACCATTTTCTTATATGTCTAAAACAACGTTGTAGGGAGAGTTCCTGCTTTTTTACAGTTTATAAGAACGAAAACATTGCCCTGTGAGAGTGTTCATATGCTATCTTTTTTAGCTTGAAAGAATGTACCAGTCCTATTGAATTCTAAACCAAATTTAAAAAGATCTTGTGTTTTCTGTTCAGAACTGAAGATTACAATTTTGATCTTTAAGACATTGACTTCAAGTTTCCATTCAACGCAATACTGTAATGAGACATCTAATGCTTTCTGTAGACTCTGCTTCGAAACTATCAAAGAATCATGCCATCTGCATACAAGAGAACTAACAAGCGTATATATCTGCTGAAGAACTATTTTCACAATTGAACGCATTTTGTACACGCTAACCGTGTACTAGCAAAAACATCTCCAGATTATTCAAATATAAAGAGAAAAGCAGTGGAGACCGATTTTCTTCTGGACGTACTCCTGTAAAAATCGGATCTGTTATCACCATTGAAAACACACGTCTTAATACACTAATGCATTTCATAACAACATTCAAACTCTTCCCACTGATATTTTCCCTCATTGATTTTATCCATTGTCCATGAAGTAACTTATCGTAAACAAGTGAAAATGTTCCAGTGAGGAATGGATGAGACCAGGGAGATAGTTGGGGGACAGTACTTAACTCTCAACCACAGCGACCAAGTCCTCCCAGCAGACGCTGTTGTCGCTGCCGCCACCGCCGCCACAGAACACAATGCCAGTTCCGCACCACACAGACCTCCCTCCAGCCCACAGCCACAAACAGCAGAGAAGTGGACCCATCCAAACAGGTACAAGGGGAAAAGGTTTAGGATGGCAAAGTGTCAGTGTTGCCTCCTAATAGATGCTAGTCGCACCCAACCTATCATCCCGCCCATCCAACCTGCCGTTACAGTTACTCAATTTTATTTAATTTCTCCCTTAACAATAACATTTGTTAATAATATTTCGCATTATTCACTTCAGACTAAGGAAATATAGAATAATATGAACACAACCGCAATGGCAGGAACACACATATTCACGGCATGTCTTAAATATAACATGAAATGATATGAAAAAGTTACAGCAAATACAAAAACACACATTTGCAGCTTCTGTCATTCCCTCCACCACCACCATTCCTGCAAGTCCCATCGACCAGCCGACCAAGGAAAACATCACACACCCTCACCTCAGACAGGTTATGTGAAGACCGAGAACTGATGTTCCAGCCGTTGCAACGCCCGCCGACAAAACGACAACCTGCTGTTACACCACAGCAGAAGAAATGCGGAAATCAACACCCCCAAACCCGTGGTCGAATGTGACAGCAGTCAGTTGACAGTGGAGTGCCAGACAGATATGCACAAACCAAAACACAACTCATGATGCGAGTTGCCCCGCACGTGGGATGCTGGCCAAACGCGTTGCCTGCCTATCTGGCGGCTTACAAAATACGTCAGCTTTGGGGTCTCACACTCAGGTTATGTTGATGCCTGACACCCCCACCTCCTAATCTTTCTGTCTGTCTCTGTCACACACACACATCAAGATGGCGATGATGACAATCAGCTAAATTAACGTGCAAAAGAAAGTTGTTAAAATGACCCGTTCCAGAGGCTTAAAAAGCCCAAATCCAAACAGGAACAAATCCGGTGAGCGGAAAAAGAAATCAAGAAAAATGAAGGATGTGGCTGTAAATTCACTGGACAGAAATATCAACCAACACTGCATCTATGGAGAAATCCACAAATGTCTCTCAATACAGTGCAGTGATTGTTTTCGACAAATCCATTGGTTATGTTCTGACTTACCTGTGTACCAGCTCGGAATATATATGAAAACAAATAGAAAATATTCATGTCGTGAATGTGCCGAACTGCATATTGATGATTCCGATTTATTACTGGACATTGACACCACAATCTCCACCAAAAACGGACAGTTACCCGCAGAACGGAACGCCATTTCTCCAGCGAGCAAGGCAAGTGTCGTGCAAAATCTAGTCAGATTTAATGTCTTTTAGAGCCCTACTAAGCTTAAAAGAATCCGAAAAGAAACTGGAGGCACACATGGATAGATTCATACATATTGTAAGCGGGGAAGTGGGCGGGATTAAAGCAAAATCTACAGCTGGGGAAATAAATCACAAAACAACTGAAACACAATCAAATATCACACCACCCTCATCCATCCCGATCAGAAACACCATGATTAACAACGACGACGTCAACAACACAACATATGCCCAAATTTTGAAGAAAACTTGACTCCAACAAACAAGACAAACAAACCAAAGGCAGCTGCTCATGGCCCCACATCTACAAACAAGCGCACCATGCAACGTCAAAAACACAAGAACAAATGCATCATCAAATGACGTCAAACTACACTCGCAACCAAAGCAGCTCAAGGGAAAAACACGTCGAAATCCCTCAACAAGAAAGGCCATGCACAAAAGACACAAACTTTTCAATCAGATCTGACACAGACAGAAACGCATAGTAAACCACACACACACACACACAAATCAAGCCAGATCCAAACATAAATGATCAAGACAATTATCAGCAAGCACCATCTGTCTTCATTCTACACGACTCTGTACAAAAACATTGATTGTAAAAGATTGGGTCGCTCGTATGGTTTAGAAGCCAACGCAAAGAAAGTTTATACAATTGAGGATTGTGCAAAAAATGTGGAAACGATTGATGAAAGCTCCTAATTTGATACCGTTGTCATTAATTTCGGTGTAAATGATTTGGGAAAAAAACAAAAAAAAAAACAAACAAACAAAAAACAGCAGTGAATCATTGGTAGCCTGTGTTAAAAACATGCAGAAAAAGTGCCCAAGAGCTTCAGTGGTCATCAGCAAAGCAGCTCCTCTCACAGCACCTGATCTGAAAGTGAAGAGGGAACTTTTTAATGCATATAACTTCTCTGCATTGCATGACGATGAAGGAGTCTCATTTCTTTCACGTGAAAATCTGAATGTAAGAAACAAAACCTACATGAAAAACACAATCCATCCAACAGAAAGGGGCTCAAGTGTTTTGGCTGGCAACCGGGGGCGTCACCTCCACTTCTGGCTGTGGAAGAAACCCACAGGCAGAAGACACCGACGCTCCACAACCTCCACCCGACGGTCCAACAGCAAACAGCCAAGCCCAGCAGACCGCCCGCGAAGAAGATTTTGGCCACCTCCATAGAGCAGCATCTTCATCCCTCATGACCAACGTTTTCCTTCTGGACAGTGCGACATCAGTTATAGTTCAATGCAGTCACCGTATGGTTGTTTTTTTTGGTTTTTTTTGTTTTGTTTTTTAACTACCCTCGACGCCAGTGGAATAGGCTAGAGACGACACTCTGAAAAACAGGCATCTAGCTTGGAACAACGGTTGTGGGAGATGGTGACTTGCACTTTTTCGCCACCAAAGAAAAAACCATTGTACGATTTTATTTTTTTAGTTTGTGTGTCCGTTAGATATCTGCTAACAGACAAATTTGCTACGGTAACAAAAAATGGTAAGGCAGACAGATATAATTATTATGCAATGGATCTGCAGATCTATTTCAACAAATCTACCTCATCTTGTACAGCATCTTTCGGAAAATAATTGTCATGTGTTAGTATTGCAGTCATTAGATGCAAACAAAACAAAATTCCCTAAATTACACAATTTTTACTATCCACCCATATTCTAGTCGGAGGATGATAAAGGAAAGATCAACACATCTATTTATATAAAACAACATTTGATGTTTTATGAGATCATATCTCCTGTGCCTGACAACATAGATAACATAAATGCATGTGCAGTCAGGGTTAAGTTTAACGAGAAAATAATTTTGAACATAGCTTCGGTATACCTACCCTAAGGTCCTGACAATCAAAACACAGAATGGTTACGAACCCTACAGGACCAGAATGGAAAATGGTTAATAGCCGGTGATTTTATTGCCCATTGCCCATTATGGGACAACGACTGCAAAATGGCCACTAATAATCGCTTTGTTGAAAATGTTGTTGATTCATCTTTACATCTTCTAAATGACGGTAGTGTATCCAGAATCCCTGACATATCACGACATAGACCAACGGCTGTAGACCTCTCACTGATTTCCCCTATTGTTGCCCCATAATGTGAGTGGGATACTATAAAAGACACGCTTGGTAGTGATCACTTACCGATTGTAATCACTTTAAAAGGTAACTCAGTGTTATGTGACTTTGAAAAAGATAAAATTCCAAAATGCAATTATAGAAAAGCTGACTGGACCAGATTTGAAACCATACTTTCTATCACTGATATCAGTGACGTTCGCGTCGAAAATGTTGACAGCTCATACGCTAAATTCATGGAAACAGTTTTGTCTGCTGCTGCTGCGTCTATTCCTAAATGTCGTGCAGCAAAATCAGACAAATATTTGGGCAATTTGTGGTGGAACACAGAATGTAAAGAAGCTAAGAAAGCTTAACAAAAGAAGAAAAAAAAGCATTTAGAGTGTATTATATTATAAAGTCAAATCTGACGAAGAAAAGCACACAGAAATGAAGAAGACAAAAATCATTATAACTGGATACGATATTAGCACCTCTGTACTTATCCACCTAACAACATCGCCAGCACGCTCAAAGCTAACCTATGCACAAGGTATTCTTCTCTGCACCAAAATACATGTTAAAGAAATTACAAAGTGTGGATAGTAAAACATATAAACTTGCTATTGGTGTTCCAGTTCATGCTTCAATTTCAAAAACATACACAGAAATTAAAGTATTACCCTATGAAGAACAGATGGAACTGGCATCAGCAAAATATATCTTGAGAAGTGCAACAGTTCAAATACCAAATATTGCCGAGATCAGTTTAAAATCAAACCTTCATTTCCCTAAAAGAGCACAGTCTATTCACTCCCTCACGACTATAGGTACTTATACCTCTGGCATATTTAAAACATCAGGAGTGAACCCAAATCAAACAGGCCCTCAGTTATCATATACGACAATACCTAAATGGGAGGATGAACTACGCAACAGTTTACATTAATTACCTGGATTTAAAGAAAGCTGAAGGCCCTGCTCTCCCTGCTTTTGTTCAATCTCACATTCAAGAAAATTATCCAAATCACCTTAAAGTGTATACATATGGTTCAGTACTTGATGACAATCAGGCAGGGGCAGCATTTATAAGTCCGTCATTAAAAGTAGAGAAGTACTATCATATCAGTTAAGAATCTTCTATATTCACAGCAGAACTTATGGTTATATTAATGGGATTGAATCATTTACTAGATCTTCCCATGACCACATTTCAAGTGTTATTTTGTGTCGATTCTAAATCTGTATTACAAGCATTAAAATCTTTCAATTTGAAGACATGAGGAGAACTCGTATCAGAAATTCGTCATATAATTCATATTTTGACCATCCGTGGTACAAAGATTAATTTTTGTTGAATTCCTTCTCACGAACGGATCGTGGGAAATGAGCGGGTGGATCGTTGTGCGAAGAAAGGCGCAATGAACATAGACTACGACTGGATGCCATTAAAACAAAATATAATTCAAATAAGACTTGCATTTGCGGCAATGAAATTACCCCCGTGCATATCATCCATAAATGTGAACAGTCAAAACCATAATTATTTACCTATGTCATTCACAAAATCTGCAGTTCCATCTGCTTCCATTAGAAATGTCTTATAATCAACATGTATTTGAAATAGTTCAGAGTTTAATTTGGAGCCCATTTGGCTCTTTTTTGTGTAATTCTAGTGGTTGACTAGTTAGTTTATTTTATTTCGTTTATATTCTTCTTCCTTCTTCTTCTTTTGAGGAGAGAGGAACAGGGAAAGTAGTGATGATTCAAGGCATGGGTGGCGTGGGGGAGAAAATGGATTTTCATCGAAAATCACAAATGTGGATAGACGTTAAGCAAATTAACGAACACACACACACACACACACACACACACACACACACACACACACACACACACACACACACACACAAGTTTTACCGTTTACCTTGTTTACTTAAAATGTTGTTGCCCAAAGATGCCCAATATTTTAAACAAACATTTTGGCAGCTGGTCATCCTGTTTAACACTCATGATATGCTCATAATATAAACATGTCTTGGAATCCTCGTTATGAGCATCTACTGCAGTTTGAACCGGTATCTTAGTGCGCTAATGCAGCTATCCATTTACAGAAGATACCTACCTGTATCACCGTATACCATTGCGTTCGGCGTTTTGGGATTTCAAAATCGTTTACATGCAAATAAATGAACTTATTCTAGTGATTTAAAACGCATAATTATCCATAATTCTGATGCATACAACAACATGTGTTTTATCTGTGCATCAGACAGTTTGAAGAATACAATATTATCTATACTACCAACATTCCACACATTGTATACATGATTTCGACCATCCCGACTTCTGCTTTACTCACAAATTCTTAGAGACAGACAGACAGACAGACAGAGGATGCTGTTGCTAATGATGTCGGCGATGACGATGACGATGATGATACAGAGCACAGTCAGCCGCACATGTAGGGAGGGTGGGGGAGGGGAGGTTGTTGTGGGAATGCCGGGACAGTTCGGTTTTATTGACACTCAAGATCTGACCAGCGCGTTGGGTGTACGTGTCGGTCAGATATCTTCTTTTTTTTCACGCAGATGTGGTGTAGCTTATATGGATCAGTCCGTGCGCTTTGACACCTCACTGGAACTGAAAGAATTGCAATGATGACAAGCAGAAGAGGGGTGCATAGGAATCAGGACAGGGAGGGGGGAGGGAGGAGAGTGGGGTGGGGTGCGTGGGTTGGAAGCAGAGGCGGCATACGATTGTGTCCCCTAGACTGGCCGTAATGAAGTGAATGGGGCATCATAACATTGCCATGCAGGACAAATTGTCTGTCTGCCTGTCCCTTCCCCCTCACTCCCCTCCCCTCCCTTCCGGCCAGCGTGGTCCCCTGGCTGCAGACGGTCATAAGTAGGGTACCACTTCAAAGACAGGCGCAGGGGGCGTGGGGACGGAGGGTGAGGGGAGGAGGGTGAGGGGAGGAAAACGCCATGGTATGGGTGGGAAGGGAGTGGAAGTGTGATGGTGAGGGGGTGTACAGTGTGTTTGGTACTTCTTCCGCTTGATGTTTGACCACAAGCTGTGTTTTTAGACAAAAATTGACTGCCTCCCCCATCCCACTCTTATCGAATCACTCCTTTGATTCCTACTCTCTCTCTCTCTCTCTCTCTCTCACACACACAGCGCAATGACACAAAGAGGAGGAAGGGTCCTGTACTGGAGTTGCCCCACTGTGTGTACACAGTGACTGTAGCTGGCCTGTCAATCCAAACAGTCCTGTGACAACTAGGGTACGCAGCCATCGGCCCTACTTGCGCAACAGCTGAGTGGTAAAAAAGTTGGACTTTCAATCTGAGGGTCCTGGGTTCGAATCTCTATCACGGCGCAAGGTGGGTTAACCCATATGCTACCATTTTGTTTTCGTAATAAAAGTATTGGCATATTTTAATATTTGTATCACAATTGTAATGTCTGACAGTCTTTTTCCATTGACAAAGTTGACTTTGAATGGTAAATACATTGATCTCATATTTGGGATCATGGTAGCGAGAGGTTTGGGGTTTCCTATCACTCACACAACAATGTTCAAGGCAATTATTTTCTTATATTTCATTGTTGCTTATGTCAATTTTTTTTTAGAATTTGGGTATGTAAAGAAGCAGAAACTTAAAACAATCACAAAACACTATGATTTTAGGTTTCAAAAGTGCTTTAGTACAGAAATCTAGATGTTCAGTCAAAACCACAAAAAAGCAAACACAAACCGTCTTTTTTCATAATCAGACTCCATGATACACACTATTTTCTTTTTCAGTTATGAGTTTGTAATTTTGTGAAGTGTCTTACTTCTTATAAAGAAGGCTAAAGCATAAACTCTTTTAGTTCTGAGTTTTGAAGTCATGAAGTGTCTCACTTCTGAATGTGCCAAACGATGTGGTGGAAAATGCACATGCAGAAAAAGAAATATGTATAAATTAAGTGTTAAAAGTGGACCGAAGGGTTGAGACACCCAGCCCAAAGTATGTTTACTGTATCCAGCACCACAAGTTGTGACATCCGCAGAAAAAGTCACATCCAGTTCAAGCACATTTTATTTTGTGTGGAATTTGATAAAAAAAACAACAACGGCCCTTTCCTTTGGAACGACGTAGAGAATGTTGTTCTCAACAATCATTGAAATGACATCATCATAAAAAATTATCTAAAACAGTTGGAGGGATCAGCAGGCAATCATGTTGGTTCAGATGGCATGTGGTGATGTACCTGAAGTGGACGTTTGATCATATCTGCA
Source organism: Babylonia areolata (assembly GCF_041734735.1). Lineage (NCBI taxonomy): Eukaryota > Metazoa > Mollusca > Gastropoda > Neogastropoda > Buccinidae > Babylonia > Babylonia areolata. The sequence goes on along the minus strand of NC_134882.1, from coordinate 26,059,645 downwards.
GAAACGGTGCCTGAGTCTGCGTCCATGTCTGCAGAAGTGAACTGAAACAGAAAAGAAGCATCATAAGTATTGGACCAAGGAAGAAATAAACCAACACACAAAACAGCAAAGCAGATAAGTTATCATAATGCCACAGTTCCTCTTTTTCATCCCAGAGCAGTCCTGAGGTTCATTTTCCTTCTCATCCACCAATATTTCTGTCAACTCACAACATATCTACCACACACTTTTTGCATATGATTGACTCACGCTGTGCTCAAAATCATCTTCCTCATCACCAAGTGTTGACCACACTCCTTGTCTTTGGAAAGTCACAATAGCTCCAGCAGAAAGCTGATTTCGGTTTAGATTTGAGGGTCCTGCTTCATCATCGTGATCTTCTTCCCCACTGTCTTCATCAGTAATCTCATTATCTGTGGAAGGTTCAATGTAAATAGTTGCCTTTTCAAAAGCTGGATCATCTTCCAGCATGCATAGAAAGTAAACGTTTTTATTCCTGAAGAAAATATAGGCGAATTATATTTGCTGTTTATTCCGGTAAAAAGACGCTTTAAACAAATTATGAAAAATAGATGACTTATTATTCAACATATTTTCACTCTGTGAATCAGGATCATACCAAAAAAGTTTAACTGGTGGAATAAAAATGATAGGTAACAGTTTTATTTTGTTTAATATGTTATAATGATAACAAAAAACCCTGCCCTTTCGCTACCACGATCCCATATTTGGGATCAAACTTCAAGCCTTCACCACTGATTAATAAAGAATGTTAGGGAAAATCTAACACACACTATTTTAGATAATAAGTTGAATTTTAAGTTTGCTTAATAACAGCTATAAAGAATATGTCTAATTTAGATGCTGTGCACTTACCTTCCTGATGATGCCATAGCTTCTTCACAGCTGGCTGTATCAGTGCAGATGGCTTCTTCTTCTTCTCTTCTTCTGGATAGGTAGCCAACATCGACTTGTCGATGAATCTGCTACACAATTTCTTTTCCGGGGGGAGGGGGGGGGGAGGGGTCCGAGTGGGCTGTTTTAGTTAGTTCTGAGTTTAACAGGTTTAGGGGGGGTAGGGGTGGGGATGGGGGGGGGGGGGGGAGATGGCTGTTTGGAGCTGGTCAGAGGTTTGCCACCCTGGCCTGGAAGGCTGTCAGGGACGGCGCAGTGGCGGCTTCAGTGGGAAAGTTGTTCCATTCCGGGATGGTTCTTGGGAAGAATGTCATCTGCCGGTACTGTGTCCTGTTGGATGTGATGTCGTATTGCAGGGGGTGGGACATTCTAGTTATGCGGCTGAGGCGGCTGACAGAGGGGAGGTGTTTGGTGTCAACATGTGCGAGGCTGTTGTGCACCTAGTAAAACGTGGTGAGTCTCGCACGCCTCCGTCTGGCTTGTACCGTTGGCCATTCCAGGTCAAGGAGCATGTTGTTCACACTGGAGGTTTAGCGGAAGCGGTGTGAGACCCAGCGAGCTGCTCCACGTTGCACCTTTTCGATGGTGTTGGTGTCTTCAGTGGTGTGGGGATCCCGCACGCAGCTGGCATACTCAAGGGTAGGGCGGACAAGGGCCTTGTAGGCTGCTGCCTTAATGGTCTTACTGTGCACCTTGATGTTTCCGCGCACAAAGCCTAGTGTTCGGTTTGCCTTGTTGGTGATGCTGTAAATATGCGGGGCCCACTTCAGGTCCTTGGTGAGTGTGACGCCGAGGTACTTGACCTGGGTCTCCTCCTGGAGTCGGTGGCCGTGAAGTTGGTAACTGTGCTCCCTAGTTGTCCGGCGGTGGGTCATGTGGAGCATTTCTGGGGGTGGAAAGACATCTTCCAGCGCTGTTTCTACATCCGCTTGCAGTGTCTACATCCGCTTGCAGCTCCTCTTGGTCTTCGGCTGTCTTGACGTGTTTGTGGCAGGCGATATCATCAGCGAAGAGCCTGGCCCTGGCGGACAGTCCGGTCGGCAGGTCATTAATGTAGAGTAGAAACAGGCTCGGCCCAAGGACGGAGCCCTGGGGGACTCCTGAATATACTGGAGCAAGCTCTGACCTGGACCCATTGACGACGACGGACTGCTTCCTATCACTGAGGAAGTTCTGGATCCAGGTCTCGATGTTCCCGCTGATGCCGTAGTGTCGAAGCTTGTGGATCATGAGGCTGTGGCTTACTTTGTCGAAGGCCTTCGAGAAGACAAGTAAGTCCTCCTGGTATCCCTGTTCGAGGACCTCAGACACTTCGTCCACGAAGCCAAGTAGCTGCGTTTCGCATGAGCGACCCTTCCAGAATCCGTGCTGTCCCGTGCAGCCTCCACAGATTGTGTTAAAAGGATGTCACTCCAAAGTCTGTCTTTTTCATACCCTATAAAGCTCCCTTGAACTTCCCATGCAGTCACACATTAAAAATAAGAACATGCATAAGTGCAGTTGGAGCATAATCGACTGACCCTATATATGGGATCGTGGTAGCATGTGGATCAAGAATGGAGATTTGTTTCTTCTTCCGATCTTCCAAGTCAATAGATGTGCGGACCATGCTAGTGTCCCACTGATTCGTGTGTATTTGCACGTAGAAGGTAAGATACTACACTTTGAAGATCCCGTATTCCATGTATTCGGTGGATTATGAACACAGAGACATACCCATCATACACATCCCCGAAAACGGAGTATGGCTGCCTATCATGTCGGAATAAAAACAACACAAAATGTCCAACCGTACACACGAGTGAACGTGGGAGTTGAAGCCCAGGACTGCAGAAAACAGAGGCCGTGATCATTGACATCCTCCTGTTCTGTTTTCAGACACACACGTTCGCACGCGCGCATGATATCACACACACACACACTCACGCACGCACGCACGTACACACACACACACACACACACACACACACACACACACACACACACTTGCACCCACTCTCACTCACCAGTCGCTCACTTACAGTCATACAGTGAAACACACACACACACGCGCGCGCACATATATACACAGACACACACACACACAGACACACACACACACAATTTTTGCTCAAGTTTAAAAAAGACATTGAAGTAGCGCTGACTGCCATAGAAATGCTATAAAGTCCAACGGTTGACGTGAATGGGGAAAGTGACTGACGGTTGGACAGGGCAACTGTGGCTTCATCGTCAACTGCATAACCAATGATGGTGTGAATCATCATGTGCCATTGACCCTGTCCTCTGGACACTTTTCCCATTTTCAGTCAAACAAAGAAACCAATAGTTTAATGGAAAGACACGAAAATAAACAAATACACAAACGAAAAAACAACAACAAAAAAACCTAATGAATAAATGGGAGGAAAGAAGAGAAACGAAAAGGAAACAAGAGAAATGGAACTGAAAGTTGCCAAACAGGGACAGTGGTTGACACTGAATGTTTGAGCAAAATCTGTAAAAGTTGTGATTATTGGAGCAATGCTAATGAAGCTAGCAAAAACACAGACAGTGGCGGCAGGCTCATGAATCAGTATGTTCTTTGACCCTTGAAGGTTCATCAGGTTCGATGGAGGCGGCAATTGCAAAAGATATGTTTTCGCGTTCTGTTGAGCTTCACAATCTGAGATATACCAGATTCATGGGGAATGGGGACACAAATAGCTTTTAAGAGTTATGAATTCTTACCCATAGTGAGAATGAACTGATTACAAAGATATAGTGTATGCAGACTTTAGGGCATGTGTTGCGTAATCCGAAAAAAAGATGAAGGGCAGGATACTAGCTGATGGGAAAAGGTAGGCTTGTAGATGGTGAAATGAACAAAATTCAGGCCTACTATGGAAATGCAATAATAGCAAACAAGCATGACCTGCGCAAGATGATAGAAGCTGCCTTAGCCATTTTGATTTTAACCACAAATTGTCTTCTGATGAATTTGATGACAGGGGTAGGAACAAACACTAACATAATGTGTTCAGTAAATTGGTACACATTCAAACAAAAACAGGCTCAAAACACTGCAACAACATCACTATTTTCATTTAAATCTGTGAGCGCGGCCATGACAGTGACGCCACTAAAGAGAGGCACGATCAGAGGAAGTTGCTTCGTTTTGTTCGCCAGGGGTGATATGAATATGAAAAGTTTTGCACTGAAAATTGAGTTTCGAACCCTTCATCCACCCACTTAGAATGCACTTATATTCAAAGCTACATTGAGTAAATAAAAAGAATCTGCACATAAAAGATAAGTCTAAACAACATTTTGAGCATCATCACATCAGGCATTAAAAAAACAACCACATACACACAATTTTTCGTTAAAATCTTGGTAGTTCTGAGGCCTCAATAAAGCACATAATGAACTATCAATGTAAAGCGAGTATTATCCGTCTGGACCAAGAAAGAGAGAGAGAGGGAGAGAGAGAGAGATGAGACAAGATAAAATTCTTTATTTCTGAGGTTGATATAAGCACTGATGCACTTTCTTTTTATCCTATCCTCACCCTGAACAGGGTCTACACTACACAATACTAAATAATACAAGGGATTAGTATGATGGTTGTGACATATAAGAGAGAAAAGAAGCACACATATCAGAATAAAAGAATTTTGTTGCACTGCGAGTAACTATGCACAAGTATACTGAAAGAATGCGCACAGCAACAATGGGAGAACATAAATATATCAAGGAAGTCGTGTGGGCGAGAGAGAGCCGGAGGAGGGGAGGGGAATGCACGGGGTGGGGGCGGGGGAGAGAACAGAAAGGAACTATGATAGAGAGTGGGGGATGGGAAATGAATTGAATGAAGATTTTTTTTTTCCTGGGGTGGGAAAATAATAGTAATGATAAAATAATCAGTATTTATATAGCACACGAGTCATTCGCACGCATATAAAAAAAAAACCCAAAAAACAAAAAAATTAACAACAACAAACTATGCACATATGCATATACATGCATAAATCTCCACACATATATATTCTGCGCTATAAAAAGCAACAACAAAAAACAACAACAAAAAGAAGGAAAGAGAGAGAGAGAGAGAGAAAAAAAGATACATCACAAATACAAGGAAGTAAGTAACAGGAAATGTGCGAATTTAAAGAATGGATATGTCATAGACAACCTTAAACATACAAACAGTAACAATTATCAACAGATGAGCAAGGTATCCGACATTATGGCATAAGGTGGGATAAGTAATGTTTTTTGAAGGTGGTTGGGCAATGGTGTTGTTTAATCGTCTCTGAGAGTGAGTTCCACAGGGAGGCACCTGAGTAAGCCAAACTAGATTTAAACAGACCGATCCTTGGTATTGGGACATGGACTTTTGGGGTATTTCTTGGCGCGGATTAATGGGAAATTCTTTTATTAATGATGGTGGTGCATTTCCTGTCATATTCTTGTATATTGCAATTCCTTTGTTTATATACTGTAACCTACGGTTCAGTGGAAGGATGTCTGCGTGTTTATAGTCCAGAAGGGTAGTCTTTTTAAGAAGTACCAGCTTGAGTCCCCGTTTACGAAGGTTCAGCAATGGCGTCATTGTGTTGATGCGTAATATATTTAAGGAATGAGCATGTGTTTGATAAAATAGTTTTCGTGAAATGTTTGATTTTGGATGAGAGAGAGAGAGAGAGAGAGAGAGAGAGAGAGAGAGAGAGAGAGAGAGAGAGAGAGAGAGAGAGAGAGAGAGAGAGAGAGAGAGAGAGAGAGGTGGAGGCGGAAAGGATTTATACATTTTGAAATTAACTTGCCCTCCCCTTCCCCTACTCCTCTCACTCCTCTTCCCACCCACATCACCGGTGTCAACACACTTCAACAACTACGGGTCACACACGGTTCACAGCAATGTCTTGGCTGTATTTCACAGCTAGCCATGACTGACCCCGTCTTCACCTTGCTGGGGAAACTCCAATCCCCTCACCCCCTAAAAACAATATAAAACAGGCTGAAGAACCCCTGTACAACAACAGGTCTGAGAGAGAGAGAGAGAGAGAGAGAGAGAGAGAGAGAGAGATTTGAACTGCTATTTTCCTCTCATGTGGGCCTGGTATTGTCACCGCTGAACCTGTTCCCCCGTGGAGTTTGCCACACGGCGCAGAAGAAGCTATGTAACAGTTTCAGTTTCCAGGAGGTGTTAAAGCGTGCGAAATTTAGATGTACAAAGCATCTGCTAAAAAAACAACGAACGAACAAACAAACAAAAAACAACAACAACAAAAAAAAAAAAAACAACAAAAAAACAAAAAAAAAGAAGAAGAAGAAGAAGAAAAAGGAATCAGATGCATGATTTTCGTAGTGACTCAACTCCCTGGCCGCGCCTTGATAGTCTTGAGTGGTGGTCTGGGATCTAGTCATTCGTTTTCTCGTTTATTTATTTATAGTCTGTTCATCTAAGATGATGTTATTAGACTGAAATCTAGTCATTCGGATGAAAAGATAAGCCGAGGACCTGTGTGCAGCATGCACCTAGCGCACGTCAAAGAACGGTAACAAAAGAGTTTCCAAGGGGAAAAAAGTAAGTATGCACGTATATCTGTAGAAAAGTCCACTTTGACAGTAAAAGAAATACATCTGCAGACAGAAAAAAAGAAAAGAAAGGTGGCGCTGCACAGTGGCTACGCGCTGTCCCGGGGAGAGCAGTCTGAGACATATGTTGTGGGAGGGGAGTGGGGGGGGGGGGGAAGCACCACCGCCAACAACAAACAAAACGAAACAATACAATACAATACAGTACAATACGACGCGACGCGACGTGAGGTGACGCAATACAATACAATACAATACAGTACAATGCGACGCGACGTGAGGTGACGCAATACAATACAATACAATACAGTACAATGCGACGCGACGTGAGGTAACGCAATGCAATACAATACAATACAGTACAATGCGACGCGACGCGACGTGAGGTGACGCAATGCAATACAATACAATACAATACAGTACAATACGACGCGACGCGACGTGAGGTGACGCAATGCAATACAATACAATACAGTACAATACGACGCGACGCGACGTGAGGTGACGCAATGCAATACAATACAATACAGTACAATGCGACGCGACGTGAGGTGACGCAATACAATACAATACAATACAGTACAATACGACGCGACGCGACGCGACGTGAGGTGACGCAATACAATACAATACAAGGTAACGCAATACAATACAAGGTAACGCAATACAATACAATAATAATAATAATAATAATGGATACTTATATAGCACACTATCCACACTATACGATACAATACAAGGTAATGCAATACAATACAATACAAGCAAGGCAAGGCAAGGCAACACAACGCAACACAACACAAGGTAACACAATACAATACAATACGATACAGTACAATACATACAATACAATACAATGCAATACAAGGTAATGCAATACAATACAAGCAAGGCATGGCAAGGCAAGGCAACACAACACAAGGTAACACAATACAATACAATACAGTACAATACAATGCAATACAAGGTAATGCAATACAATACAAGCAAGGCAAGGCAAGGCAAGGCAAGGCAACACAACACAAGGTAACACAATACAATACAATACAATACAATACAATACAATACGACACGACGCGATACGATACGATGCGATGCAACGCACTGCAATACGATACGATACGATACGATACGATAAATCCAATCCAATACAATCCAATCCACTACACGCAGTTGTTGAGGAGTGTATGTGGCACTGACTCACTGCCACCTGCCCACACGGCCCCTAACAGCGTCCTCCCGTCACAACACCCTGTGACTCAACAACACATTTGCATAGGGTCTTCCATTTTGACAGCTTTATTTCGCAGAGAATATGATTGGTTAGACATTGTCTGCCTGTGTGGCGGGGAAGACAAAGCCAGGTTCTCTGTGTGTGTATGTGTGTGTGTGTGTGTGTGTGTGTGGTGTGTGTGTGTGTGTGTGTGTGTGTGTGTGTGTGTGTGTGTGTCTGTGTGTGTGTGTGTGTGTGTGTGTGTGTGTGTGTGCGTGCGTGCGTGCGTGCTTGTGGCTGTCTCTGTCTGTCGCTGTCTCTCTGTCTCTCTGTTTCTCTCTGTCTCTGTCTCTCTGTGTCTCTCTGTCTGTCTGTCTGTCTGTCTGTCTCTCTCTCTCCTTCGTCTTCTTCAACTGTGTTTTACACTTGGACCTACGTGTTATATTTTCTTGCACATAAAATACACCCCACACATGCCTTCTCTTTTGAACAAGATTAATGGCTGTAGATTTTCGTTGAGTGACTTGTATTTGAAATGTTTTCAACGAAGCATTTGTATTCAAAATGAAATACACACTCTCTCTCTCTCTCTCTCTCTCTCTCTCTCTCTCTCTCTCTCTCTCTCTCTCTCTCTCTCTCTCTCCCTCTGTCTGTCTGTCTCAGTGTTTCCGTATCTCTGTCTCTCTTCTGCTTATTCACGTTTTGCTTCCGGTAGATCATCTATATCCTTGTTAATTATTGTTGTTCATTCTATCTCTCTCTCTCTCTCTCTCTCTCTCTCTCTCTCTCTCTGTGTGTGTGTGTGTGTGTGTGTGTGTGTGTGTGTGTGTGTGTGTGTGTGTGTGTGTGTGTGTACAACACGTATCCATATGTATACAGGTCTGTGACCCTATATTAAAAAATTCTGAGTTTTTCAGATCTCTCTCTTTCTATCACTTGTAAAGGGTTTAGCTATGTCTTTTTACCATTATTGTAGAGATGGAAACAATTTCATTTTTTTCAGTTCATATATTTCATATTTCCCTCACCACTCATGGCATTATTTAATTGAAAAAAATAAATTAAAGAAATAAAAACCACTGGACAATAGCGTGAACATTGAAAAACAATGTGGCGTTTACATCTTCAAGATGAATTCACTGTCAAAGACCAGTCCCGATCAAGTATCTTACATCCACTTTTAATCAAACTTGGTATTGTGACTCGTCATGGGTACAATATGATCGCTAAGGACATTATAAATCAGAGATGAAGGTCAAGGTCACAAAATGACAGATGATGTTGATAGGAAAAGTATAGAGACAGTGTCAAAGGTCAAGGTCAAAATATGGCGTAACATGATGATACTTAGGTTTTTCAAATCCTTTTTTTTTTTGTGGTTAAACTTAGTGCAGGGATTTGTTTTGGCTTTGTAAATCTAGAGGTCAAAGAGCAAAGTCACACCAATAATTGTGTCTTTTTGCCAGCTGATGTGCATTTCAGCGTTGTGTTGTTTGTTCCATGATTCCTTTGGTGGATGAATTGGGTATCGCATGTGACCCTCCAAGGTCTTGCCTCTGTTGTTTTCTTATTGTCACAGGGCACCTCTGTTGCATGGTGTAGCTGCTGGTGTTGCTTTCTTCTTGTCCAGCTGGCACAGTTTGCGGCCCACATATATTGTCAACACTGGCTTGTTCAATTCAAAGATCACAACATCGCGAAGAAGGGTGGAGAGGGGAGGGAGAAGGAGGATGAGGGAGGAGGGAGAAGAGTGGAGGGAGGAGGGAGAAGGGTGAGGGAGGAGGGAGAAGGAGGGTGAGGGAGGAGGGAGAAGAGTGGAGGAGGAGGGAGAAGGGTGGAGGGAGGAGGGAGAAGGGTGAGGGAGAAGGGTGGAGGGAGGAGGGAGAAGAAACGAGGATGGAGGGAGGAGGGAGAAGGGTGGCGGGAGGAGGGAGAAGGGTGAGGGAGGAGGGAGGAGAAACGAGGATGGAGGGAGGAGGGAGAAGGGTAGATGGTGGAGGGAGAAGGGTAGATGGTGGAGGGAGAAGGGTGAGGGAGGAGGGAGGAGAAACGAGAAGGATGGAGGGAGGAGGGAGAAGGGTAGATGGTGGAGGGAGAAGGGTAGAGGGTGGAGGGAGGAGAAACGAGAAGGATGGAGGGAGGAGGGAGAAGGGTAGATGGTGGAGGGAGAAGGGTAGAGGGTGGAGGGACAATGGTGGAGGGAGAAGAAACGAGAGGAGGAAGAAGGAGCGTGATGCACGTAAGCGCACGTCGCCTTTTGCAGGGGAGGTAATGCTGGTGGTAGTTGTTTCACTTCAGTCCAGTTCGGGCGCTGTCCTGCCCCTTCCTGTTGGTAAACACTGGGTCTCCCACCTCTCTGCCCCCCACCTCTCTGCCCGCTGTCCTGCCCCTTCCTGTTGGTAAACACCAGGTCTCCCACCTCTCTGCCCGCTGTCCTGCCCCTTCCTGTTGGTAAACACCAGGTCTCCCACCTCTCTGCCCGCTGTCCTGCCCCTTCCTGTTGGTAAACACCAGGTCTCCCACCTCTCTGCCCGCTGCCTTGCCCCTTCCTGTTGGTAAACACCGGGTCTCCCACCTCTCTGCCCGCTGCCTTGCCCCTTCCTGTTGGTAAACACCAGGTCTCCCACCTCTCTGCCCGCTGCCTTGCCCCTTCCTGTTGGTAAACACTGGGTCTCCCACCTCTCTGCCCGCTGTCCTGCCCCTCCCTGTTGGTAAACACCGGATCTCCCACCTCTGTGCCCGCTGTTCTGCCCCTTCTTGTTGGTAAACACCGGGTCTCCCACCTCTGCCCGCTGTCCTGCCCCTCTCTCGTCACCTGTCCGTTCTTCTTCTGTCAGGAGTAGACGAACGATTCAGATCCACCTCTGTGTGTGTGTGTGTGTGTGTGTGTGTGTGTGTGTGTGTTTTGGAAACAAGAGCATACACAGCATGCACCCCCTTTCTAAGCAGGATGTGGTTGTCTTCTTGGCGGTTTGAAAACGGCAAAGAACGTAAAAGCCCACCTGCGTGTGTGCGGATGACAGTGCGAGTTGCAGCCCACAGAAGCAGAAGTGAGCTCCATGCAGGTCATCTGGCCATGATCTGGACACATTGCTCCTCTTTCACACCCGACTGGCCTGTGATGTTTATCTGCTACCTGCTGTGATGTCATCCTCCCCCACCCCCTCCTCCTTCCCCTACCTCCCTGTCTGTCTATCTCTCTCTGTCTCTCACTCCTCTCTCTTCCCCACTCTCTCACTCCCACCCCCTCTCTCTGGTGAAAAGAAGCATTTCGATTGCCATTTTACCCTTTTACCTCCAATAAAACATTTCAGTTCGAGTTTGAGTTCGAGAAAAAAAACCCAAAAAGCTAGCTGAAAAGTGTAAGGGTAGCGACACCCCCCCATCCAGCTTGTGTGGACACAAACACATTGGATCACGCTCTCTTCAGCCTGTGAAGGGTTCAACCACGGGCCCAGCTCATCAGCAACAGTGAAAGGACCGCTCGGAGTGAGGGTGGGGCGGCCACTGCGATTTGTATACATGACAACGGAAACATTATTATATGATATTATCATATGGACAAGCTGCACTCGTATCACATATCGACCGATAGTAAAGGTACCCTTACATATCCTCTTTTACATGCACTCACAAACATCACACATCCCACACCCTTGCGAGCCGGATATGCAATGCCAAATAGCCAAGTGAAACAAGGCACGGTACATACGGCACGTTTTGTTCGCTCACTCTATTTAAAGTTCTGCACGGATTGACCTTTAAGCTTACGCGGTGTTCGGTCCCCAGACTATGTTTAGTGGTTACCCAAGCTAGGGTTTAGTGGTGTCCGGCACCCAGGCTAGGTTTAGTGGTTACCCAAGCTAGGGTTTAGTGGTTACCCAGGCTAGGGTTTAGTGGTTACCCAAGCTAGGGTTTAGTGGTGTCCGGCACCCAGGCTAGGGTTTAGTGGCTGCCCAGGGTAGGGTTTAGTGGTTACCCAGGCTAGGGTTTAGTGGTTACCCAAGCTAGGGTTTAGTGGTGTCCGGCACCCAGGCTAGGGTTTAGTGGTTACCCAGGCTAGGGTTTAGTGGTTACCCAAGCTAGGGTTTAGTGCTTACCCAGGCTAGGGTTTAGTGGTTACCCAGGCTAAGGCTTAGTGGTGTCCAGTACCCAGGCTAGGGTTTAGTGGTTACCCAGGCTAAGGTTTAGTGGTGTCCAGTACCCAGGCTAGGGTTTAGTGGTTACCCAGGCTAGGGTTTAGTGGTGTCTGGCACCCAGGCTAGGGTTTAGTGGTTACCCAGGCTAGGGTTTAGTGGTGTCCGGTACCCAAGCTAGGGTTCAGTGGTTACCTATGCTAGGGTTTAGTGGTTACCCAGTCTAGGTTTTAGTGGTGTCCGGTACCCAGGCTAGGGTTTAGTCGTTACCAAGGTTAGGGTTCAGTGGTGTTCGCCCAGGTTTCAGTTTAGTGGAAGTCGTTGCTGAGGCGCGAGGACTCCCTATTAGCATTAACTTCTCTCTCTCTCTCTCTCTCTCTCTCTCTCTCTCACACACACACACACACACACACACACACACACACACACACACACACACACACACACACACACACACACACACACACATTCAAAATTGCTCCTTCAAAGCTGCCAATAGTTGACAAAAAATCCATTGATGCATTTCTTACTGGGCTCTCTGGCAAATGCTTTGATGAATATCAGGTCACCTCAGAAAATAGCACCAGGTAGATTTCTAAAGTGTGTTGCCGTCTGTCGATTTTCATGATTTTGCTGCATATATCGGGACATATTTCACTGCCACTTTTGCGTTTACGTATCTGCTGTTAAGGGTCTGAAAGAAGGGGATGCCAAAATAAGAAAACAGCAACAGACAAGCAAGCTTCCACACAATAACTCAAACGTTTGACCATTCAACACAAAATTTCGTGTATCAGGTGGTGGTGGTGGTGGTGGTGGTGGTGGTGTGTGTGTGTGTGTGTCTCAATATGTCAATGATGACTTCATTCGTGTTTTTCTCTTCGTTCGTTTATTTATGTATAGTTTGTTCATTGAAGATGATGATATTAGACTGTGTGTTTTTATCTATTTGCGCAGGTATCTCTCTATGCATCTTTGTATCTTTGTTTCTATCTATCTATCTATCTATGGTCAATTATTATTCATTTTTGCTTTGTGCCTATACATGTGAACGTGTTGCATTGAATTCGATTTCCAAAGACCATTGTCTGCTTCATTCAAAGTTAGAACATTTTCTTTGGATTCGTTCAAATGCTCGTCAACAGACAAGTGAGTGAAATGCAAATAAATGATTACTCTGTAGATATCAAACATCATGTAAAAGAGAAAAGTCAGGTAAGAAACATATAACAATTTACGATGCAGGTGAAGTGAACTACATCCTTCCAAACACACTTTCATACATGTCGCACACGCTCACGCATTCATGCATATGTAAGTGTGCGTGCGTGCGCGCACGCACGCGCGCGCGCACGCGCACACACACACACACACATACACACCTGTAGATAGGTATATACCCCCACACCCCTCTCTCTGTTTACACACGCATACACACTAGCAATCAAGAAAGAATGTCATCACAGCAGTGAACGAACCACAGACGGGTGAATTGACATACTTGAGACTATCAATCTATCACAGCAGCAGCAGAGGGGACATAATTATGACATTTTATACTCGTTCTTAAGTGCGAGTCTGTTTGACGTCATCTTCCAGGAGGAAGTATTGGAAGGCAGAGGATGAGTGGAACTCCCTATGTGTGTGGACCCATACAGAAAAGCTGATACGCATGTTAAAGATCCCGCAATCTATATCAGCGTCCGGTAAGTTATGGAAACAAGAACATATCGAAGACAAACACTTCCGAAAATGGAGTGTGGATGCCTACAGGGGGGGGGGGGGGGGGGGGGGGAGGGGGGGCAAAGAACGGGAAAAAAGGCAGTCGCAGTCAGGGAACGGAGAAGAGGAATGACGTGACCATGGAGACAGACTGGTGCAGCAGCTGGCTGGTACCACACACTGGCAGTTCTGTCGGACTGTCGGGACATGCTGCTGATATACTGCATCATCTCCATCCGACTGTCGGGACATGCTGCTGTTTAATGCATCATCTCCATCCGACTGTCGGGACATGCTGCTGATATACTGCATCATCTCCATCCGACTGTCGGGACATGCTGCTGTTTAATGCATCATCTCCATCCGACTGTCGGGACATGCTGCTGTTTAATGCATCATCTCCATCCGACTGTCGGGACATGCTGCTGTTTAATGCATCATCTCCATCCGACTGTCGGGACATGCTGCTGTTTAATGCATCATCTCCATCCGACTGTTCGGACATGCTGCTGATATACTGCATCATCTCCATCCGACTGTCGGGACATGCTGCTGTTTAATGCATCATCTCCATCCGACTGTTCGGACATGCTGCTGATATACTGCATCATCTCCATCCGACTGTCGGGACATGCTGCTGTTTAATGCATCATCTCCATCCGACTGTTGGGACATACTGCTGTTTAATGCATCATCTCCATCCGACTGTTGGGACATACTGCTGTTTAATGCATCATCTCCATCCGACTGTTGGGACATACTGCTGTTTAATGCATCATCTCCATCCGACTGTTGGGACATACTGCTGTTTAATGCATCATCTCCATCCGACTGTTGGGACATACTGCTGTTTAATGCATCATCTCCATCCGACTGTTGGGACATACTGCTGTTTAATGCATCATCTCCATCCGACCATTGGGACATACTGCTGTTTAATGCATCATCTCCATCCGACTATTGGGACATACTGCTGTTTAATGCATCATCTCCATCGGACTGTTGGGACATGCTGCTGTTTAATGCATCATCTCCATCCGACTATTGGGACATACTGCTGTTTAATGCATCATCTCCATCCGACTATTGGGACATACTGCTGTTTAATGCATCATCTCCATCCGACTGTTGGGACATACTGCTGTTTAATGCATCATCTCCATCCGACTATTGGGACATACTGCTGTTTAATGCATCATCTCCATCGGACTGTTGGGACATGCTGCTGCTTACTGCAACACCTCTGTCGGACCAGTGGGACGTTGCAATACTGCTGAAAACCACGACAGCTCTGTCGGACTGTTGGCTGTGTGGAATGCTGATATACTGCAGCAGCTCTCTGGCATCTTCACACACAGAATTTGCAGCAAAGGTTAAATGTTGGTATATCCATGGTACTTCATCCACCGTCAGTTTGAGTGTTGAGTTCTCAGCAGCGTGAAGCCTGTGTGTTGACGGAAGATCCCTCTCTGACACTGGTCAGCAATGGTGCTTGCTTGTTCCCGGACAGAGACATCTGCAGTCATTTCTTTGATCCTTTGGATATCTCATAAACAAGCGCACGGTCTGTTGACGTAACCACACAAGGTACTCTGTTATCTCCATTGATATCTATGAGTTCTTTGATACAGACAATTCAGAGAACAAAGATGATCCTTAAAAAGATGATGGTGTCACAGATGTTCAGTACCCTTCAACACCTAAACAAACTCAGCATCCTTTACTTTTCAGAAAATGTGGATGTTTCCTTGGAAACGGAAGATGAATTTGAAGATTGTATGTGGCCATCCGAATGTCCTGACAAGATTTGGGAACCAGCAGTATGTTAACCCACTGGAACTGATTCCAGAAGAAATGACACGATAAATCTTCCCAGTCCGTTGGCAACCCCAACCCCATGATTAGAGTGGCGGTGGACCTGACGCTGCACCGAACACGTACAGCACATATCTGTGACACAACTCTAACAGTTCTGTCAATGGTGTTTTGTTTGCTGGCACACCTTTTCTATTCTGTTCTGTACACCAACACACTAAGTTCTCCATGACTGCACAAAGACAATCAGATCATGTTGCCAACACGCCTCTCTAAGGGAACAGGTCACCCAACAAAGAAGACCCCGCACTGCTGGCGGATGACTCTACGTGTTCACGAACGTCTCTCTCTCACTCTCTTTATTTTTATTTTTATATTCCAGGCATGCACAGCACTTCACACTGCGGACACTGTCTTCCGCTACCGTCCGTTCCCCCAGCATTGTGAATGAGCCCTACACCGCTTGACGCTGTGATGACACGTAGTGACGCATGATGCCAGTAGATGCTGTGTGATACCAAGAGTTGCCATGTGACGCCACATGATGCCAGTAGATGCTGTGTGATACCATGAGTTTCCATGTGACGCCACATGATGCCAGTAGATGCTGTGTGATACCAAGAGTTGCCATGTGACGCCACATGATGCCAGTAGATGCTGTGTGATACCAAGAGTTGCCATGTGACGCCACATGATGCCAATAGATGCTTGTGATACCAAGAGTTGCCATGTGACGCCACATGATGCCAATAGATGCTGTGTGATACCAAGAGTTGTCATGTGACGCCACATGATGCCAATAGATGCTGTGTGATACCAAGAGTCGCCATGTGATGCCGTATGAAGCCATATAATGCTAATCTGTGTTGTCTGCAGGAGTACTTTCGCTTTTCGCTTTGACTTCCAGCACCCCCGGTACTATCGGGGATCCCCAGATTATACAACCTGTACAACCTGGGAGGGGGGGTGGGGGGGGAGGGAGTGTGGAGGAAAAAGCAAGGCCGCTCAATGACCTCGTCAGTGAGGGAACGGAGACGGGGCAGAGGGGAGGGCAGATGGGGTGAAAGGGAGGAGGTAGTCCTGAAAGAGACCCGTGATCAGCCATGCATGCAAGGGGGTCGGACTTTGAGCAGACTTGATGTTGTCTGTCTGTCACCCATGGCCTTCAATAGCCTCTCATTCACCTGGCACTCACAAGTCATGCCCACCTTCCCCCTCCCCCTCACACCTCAGCTCTCTGCACTGGCCCTGTCGTTTTGTCCCTCTTTGGGGCCGGGGGTGAGGGTGGGAGGGGGGGAGAAAGCAAAAGTCCTGGGTGAGGGACGAATTGGGAGATCAAAAGCGGACACATTAGACACACACACACACACACACACACACACACACACACATATACTGACTCATTTGTTGATCTGTTACCCTGGGAAATGAAAATGCATACACCATGTCGTCCTTGTTACCCATTCTTTTTTTGTTCCTTCTTTCTTCTTTACTTTTAGATTTTTTTAATCAATCCTTTGGCATACTTGGCGTCGTGCCTCTGTCGTGTATATTGGAAAGTCCCCACACAGTGACATCTCGTGCACACTTCAGAATGAAATGCTTAGTTCTGTCTCTGTCAGTCTCTTTGTGGCTTTGTCTGTCTGTCTGTGTCTCTGCGATCTCAATCTTTTAGAGAAGAAGAGACAATGGCGGTTTATCACTGAGGTAAGCACGTTGAAGGCTCTGTGGCCAGACTGGTCACGAGGAGCACTTCTGATCAAGCTTCACCAGGGACCAGAGGTCAAGCCCGTTTCGGCATGGTGTTGTGTCCTCAGGAAAGGCATTTAACTCCGCATTTCCTCACTCCGTCCAGGTGTGAATGGGTAAGTGACTGAAGTCGGGGAAGGTTAAGACAACGAAAAGAGAGGATCAAGGCCCGCCTTCGTAGGCCGGAACCTGGACACTTCGATGCGAAAAACCAACAAACAAAATCAAAAAACAAAAACAAAAACATTTTTAAAAAAAGCATGCAGGAAAAAATACACCTTCATTGTAGCGACACCAACATTGATCTTGTAGAATCATCTCAACAACAGGGAATAAATGACATTTCAGAGTTGTTTTATCAAAATCACATGGAACTTAACCTACACGTAGTATGGCACTGACATCCAGACAGAAACACCAGCGTAAGCCTCTCATTTTAAAGCTCGAGGTAAACAAGAGCTCAATTGAATGAATTTGTGAGCACCGCGTTCTTGGGGTAATTATTGATAAAGAACTGAACTGGCAAGCTCATATCAAACATGTATGCAAACAATTAGCCTGCAATTTGTTCTTACCCAATAAACTTAGGTATTAAGTCGATGTTCCAACCAGAAAATTATTCTTCGGGGCACATTGTCTTTCTAATATCAATTACGCATCTACAGTCTGGAGCAATGCCAGTCACAACCAGATAAAAAAATGCTAACTCATTGCATAGACGAGCAGCTAAAGTTATTTTACCTGACCAGTCCCTATCAGCATATGAAAAAATTAACAAAACTGGAAATATCACCACTATACAAGCAATTCGACTACAATA
>NC_134882.1:25996698-26036698 GCF_041734735.1 Babylonia areolata | reverse complement strand
ACTGTCACAACACCTGTCATTGCACTCCTGACACCTGCACTGTCACAACACCTGTCTTGTCACTGCTGACACCTGCACTGTCACAACACCTGCCTTGTCAGTGCTGAGACCTGCACTGTCACAACATCTGTCTTGTCACTGCTGACACCTGCACCGTCACAACATCTGTCATGGCACTCCTGTTTGCCTCCTTGTACAGTCCCCTCCCATTCTCTTTCTCTATGTCTCTGTCTGTCTCCTTGTGTGTCTGTGCCTCTCCCTCTCTTTGTGTCTCTCTGTGTCTGTCTGTCTGCTTGTCTGTCTCAGTCTGTAGCTCTTCCTCTATCTGTGTCTGTTAGTCTGCCCTCCCCCCTCTCTCTCTTGTCTTCTGTCTGGCAATCAACCTCCCAGTGTTTCCCTGTGCCCGTCTCTCCGTCCTCATTTTCTCTCTTTACTGGTTGTATAAACACACGTTGAACTCATTCTGTACCCTATCACTGCATTCTTTTCACTGCATGCTAACCCCCCCACACACCCCTTTTTTATTTTAAACATCTCTTTCTGTCTTGAGGAACTGATTCAATCCCAGGAAGAGAACCCAGGAACCCACAAATCTCTTGGACAAGTTGCAAGCGATTTACAAGTGAGCAAGTCTTCTGTGCAAAGAATGGCGAAAGAACTGGAGCTGAAGCCCTTCAAGAGGATATGGGCATCAATGAGGGACCAAAATGTTAGAGGGAAAAGAAAAAACTCGCTGCCGTGACTTGAATGACCGCTACTCGGCCACTGATGTGAAAAGGATCATTTTCACAGACGAAAAAGACTTTACGTTAGTGATAGCTAAAAATCACCGAAACGATTCGCGTTTATGGGAAACAGAAACGAGAAATTCAGTCATCTCGCTTTTATCATGAGAATTCTAGATTATAAAAAAAGATAATGGTTTCAGCTGGAGTATCATGGAAAGGAAAAGCAAACATTCATTTTATTGACACTGACAGAGCCAAGGTTAATAGTGAAAGCGACATTCAGTTATTGGATGACAGTCTTCTCCAGGATTGTAGGCGTCTTTATCCCATAAACAATTACGCGTTTCAGCAAGATGGGGCTCCTTTACACACAAGTAGGGTAGCCCAGGCCCATCTGGAGGATGCTACACCAGAATTCATGAAGAAGTATGAATTGCCTCCACAAAGTCCTGACTGTAACCCAATGGATTATGCCATACAGGACTCTCTGAAGGAGAAAGTTTACCGGGGAGTGAGAGACAAATTGACCGAGTAGGCGTTAAAGGACAGGATAATTATGTCATGGGAGGAGATATCGGCGGAAGAAATACGTAAAAGCGTTTCTGCTTGGAAGAAACGGCTTCGTTCAGTCGTGGAGGAAGATGGAGGCCACACTGAGCATAAACTGAAATAAGTGAGTTTTCCTCTGATATTGGATTTTTTGACATGCTGTTTTGAATTTGACAATACTCGCATAAATTGCGTCTGAACTTTTAGATATTTTGCAGACTTGTTGATGACGCCCTAAGGTTACTGTGTAAAAAATTTCCAATGAATTCGGTTTCTCTATTACTGAGAAAATACTTGTCTGAAAGCGGTTTACCAACATTATTCTTACATTTTGATGTGTGTTTTCTTTTTTCTTTTTATATAGATTTTATACCCATCACACTTCTGCCCTTATCGTTGTGTGAGGCGGTGACTACATGTTTCGTTCGTGCGCGCGTGCGTGTTCATACGTGACGCATTTTGTCCTATGGATTCAAATTACAACGGGGAGGAACATGACCCGTGTGTGGGTGTGCAGCAGTATCACTCTGTGGTCGAAACATACTCTACGTACATTGTGTTCCTCCAAGTCAATGTCTATCAGATTACGTGCCACAGACAGGACAGAAATGGCCACACGCACGCACACACACTTATCCAGGTCACACACACACACACACACACACACACACACATACACACACGTATGCACACACATGCGCGCGCGCGCACACACACACACACACACACACACACACACACACACACACACACACAAAATGCATCAAGGTTGGGTTTCTTCAGAAGAGGCCGGACGATTGCTGTTTTGAAACTGGATGGAAACGTTCCAGACAGAAGGGATGAGTTGACAATATTGGTGATTGTGGAGAGAAGCTGGGAGACGCACTGGGAAAAGACATAGGCTGGTCACAGGATTTTACTGTCATTTCTTTCAGGATTTCATTCACTTCTGTTTCAGTCAATGGATTGAAGGAATGGAGAGGAGTGCCGTTGAATTGAGGATCAGGATAAGCAGGTTGGAAAGGCATCTGGTCCAAGCTCGTACGAATATTTTGGATTTTGTCAAAAAAGAAAGAGGAGAAGACACTGGGGAGTTGATAAAGTGCAGGCAGAAGGAAGAGGCGGGTTTTTTTTTTAATAATTTTTTTTTAGTACCAAGAAGATTTGACATTACAGAATAAAGAGATTTGGTGGATGTGGCATCGAGAACTTGAGAAGAAAAGAAGTTTGTCTTCGCTGATAAGATCATATGTATGACTTTATTTGATTTCGGATTGTGGACTTTCAGTTTTGTTTATCGCCATCGCCGTTCCAGCTGGCGACGTTTGCGTTTTGCAAGACGAATGTCTTTTGTGTACCATGGGGCGGGAGGCCTATCAGGCAGCATGCGGGTAGTGGGGGTGCATGTTCATCCAGCAGTTCAGAGAGAACAGTGTTGTAATGTGTGGAGACGTCGGTACAGGAAGAAATTTTGGAAAGACGTTCAGCAGCTTGAGAAGAAAAAGGTGTTGATATTGATGGATTTTAGGTTGCGACAAGTAACGGATTTGTTGGTTCTGGTAGGTTTGGAAATATTAAGCGAGAATACAACAGCAGAATGGTCAGAAGAAAGTTCGTCAGTTACAGTCACTGACGCAATCATGGCATCAGAATCACATGTGATGAGCCAGTCCAACGTATGGCCAGATCTGTGTGTTGGTTCTGTGACGAGCCGAGATAGAGAATGATTGGACAGAGATTGACATAGGTGTTTGACATCAGTGGAGGTTTGGTTGTCGAAATGAAAGTTGAAATCTCCGAGGATGGTAAGTTTGCCAGAACGAAGGTTGTAGTGATCAAGTAGTGTTCGGAACTCATCATGAAACAGAGAAGACGTCAGGTTGTTTTTATGACTAGGAGGAGGACGATAGAGACAACAGAAGATGACTGAGTGACTGGGGACATTGAGAGTGACTTTGAGCATTTCAAAAGTATCATGTGGAAAGGCGTGGTTATGGGAGAAGGAAAGGGAAAACTGCAAGATGTCTCTGTAGACAATGGCGATGCCACCTCCACGAGACAGTCGAGGAAGTGACTTCGTTTTGTATCCAGGAGGGGGCGTGGGGGTGGGCGGGGGGTCAGTTGTTTCAGTTTGGGTTCATGACCTTGTGATTTTAGCCATGTTTCGGTAAGAAATACGATAACAAAGTTATTTTTAAAAATATAATCAGAAATATAGTCAGTCTTTTGATCAGGGCAGACAGACTGAGCATTGAACAGACAGGCATGAAAGAGATCAGAGGCAGACTGAGAGGAATTTGATGGTGAATCAGGTGAGTCAGACAGACAAGTAAAGGAAGGAGACGTTGGTGACTGAGCAGTGGAGGACAGTGGGAAGGAAGAGAAAGGTCCGGGAGTTGAGACAGGTGTGGGAGGAGTAGGAAGCAGAGCAGAGCCAATCACCGGGGATACATCACAGTTTGGAAAAGTGTCAGAGAGTACAGTGTCACGTGAAGTAAAGGAGTCATCTTTAACATGAATGTTGAGGTTGTCAGTGACAGTCACAGCAACAGCAGAGCTGACATCAGAGACAGGACGATCAGCACGGGGGACAGGGCCCCACAAACAGTGAAGTCTGCCCGCTCTTGTTCCTCTCTTTGTCTTTGGTCTGACGATGCCCAGACTGATGATGCGTTGAGTCGTATCATCGCAAAGTGGGTGTTGCTTCACCCATTGTTGCCAGCAACGCTGCAATGTTATTGACGTTCGCCATGGTGACAGTGGCACAACGAGAACAGAGGTCAGACGGTAAGAGAGGGCTGGGCACGTGAAAAACGTGACAAACGGCGGAGTGTCGTAGGCAGGGCGAAGACGATCGCTGACACGACGATTAGGGTCAGGTGAGCAGCATTCATTTGTCAGTTTGTCAATGAAAACACAAACATGAAGAATTTGAAATATCAAACTGTTACAAAAGTAAACAAAAACTATGAAAACTGTTCCGACCTTTGGAGTCCTTGAAATACGACGCACACACACATATAAAAAATGTCAAACTCAGAAAAGGATAAACACAGAAACAGGCACAAAAACGTAGAGACCAACAGAGTGCAGCCAGTGGGCGAAACTGCAGGTAACTATCTCTCTCTATAATAGTGTGTGTGTCTGTGTGTGTGTGCTGGGGGGCTAGGGTCAGGGGTGGAAGTGAGGGGACTGTGCATTTTGGGATGTTTGATCCTTGAATCCCGCACCACCATCGGGGTATTGTGTTATATTGCATGGTATTGTATCATATTGTATTTTATTGCATTGCATTGTATTGTGTTGCATTGCATGGTATTGCATTGTATTGTATTGCATTGTGTTGTATTGTATTGTATTGTATTGTATTGTATTATGTCACAACAAATTTCTCTGTGAATTTCGGACTGCCCTTCCCGGCGAGAGCGTGTCGCAACAGTACAGCGCCAACCACATTTTCTTCCTTTTTCTGCCTGCAGAGTGCATCATTTTGCCAGGTACAACCCTTTCGTTGCCAGGGGTTCTTTTACATGCGCTAAGTGCAAGCTGCACAAGGGACCTGGGTTTACCGTCTCATCCGAATGGGGCAGCTGGGTGAAACAGTGTGTGGGGGTGAAGGAGGGCAGTGACCCACGCCAGCATGACCCTTTATAGAACTGTTACACCATTCTCTTGTGTACACCTCACAGCGCCTCAAACCAGCATGATCCATATGCAGACCTTACCAGTGCCACAACCCTGTCCTGTATACACATCACACAACCAATACTTCTGCGTGTTAACAAAGAACTCATCATCTCTACGCTCTGAAAACTCGGAAAGGCCTACAATTTACGTCTTCGAAAAACACACACACACAGACACAAAAAACAACAACAAAGCAACAACAACATAAAACAGAAATGTTCCCAGTCAACATACACACCCAATCAGTAACAAACAAAACAGCATTGATATAAAAGGCCGCCAGTGTAGCCGTGTGCAGGTGAAAACTGGGGTCCGTCCACACTGACAAAGAAACATGGCTGTGAGCAGTTGTATTAGGGAGCTATTTCCCCATCCCTCCCCATCCCCCCACATCCCCTTCTCCCACTCTCCCGACCACCATGGCTACGTTCCCTTGTATCTACTTTCAGCCAGGTCTGAATTCCCTCGGGACTGAATTCCCCCAGGTCCATGTTTACCGGGTCTGGGTTCCCTCAAGTCTGTGTTCCCAAAAACACTTTTGGGCTGTGGTCAGTTCAGTTCAGTTCAGTACGTCAAGAAGGGCGTCACTGCGTTTGGACAAATCCATACGCTGCACCACATCTGCTAACCAGGTCAGGCATTGAGGGGGGAAAAAGAAAAGAAAAACGGTGTGGTCAATGGTAGTCAGCAGTGGCCACAGACCTAGGGAGAACACAGACCTGGGAGAACATCAGGTTACTCCTTGTTTCATGACTTGCTCTTGCGCTTTGTTTTTCACCCCCTCCCTCTTCTTTCTTCCCCCACTACCACTACCATGATCATCTCCAAAATCTTTCGCTGTTGTTCTTGTAGTCGTTGTTTTGTTTTTGTTTTTATTTATCATATGCTGAAAACCCCTGACAATAAAACGAAACGTTCTTTCTGTTTCATGACATAAACAGTTTAAGGTTCCTGAAGGAAAGAGGGTCATTGTTGCCACAAACAACAACAACAGGTGAAGGCCATGAGGAACTGGCGAAGGTCCACAACAAACAGACAAAGGTGAGTGTGTGTGTGTGTGTGTGTGTGTGTGTGTGTGTGTGTGTGAGGGGATGTGGAGGTGGGGATGAAGGTTTGCTGTGTCAGAATTATGGTGTTGAACCTGAGTGCCCGAAGAGACAAAACTGGTCTCCCGCAGTGCGTGCACTCGTTTGTGAGTGTGTGTGGGGTGAGAGACAGGAGTCGAAAGCGGGTGGGAGGATGGAGAACGGTTGGTTGTGTTAAAATGATGATGCAGAACGGAGAACACAAAGAGAGAAGAGAGGAAAGTTGTCGAAAAAGTGGGGGATTTACCGAAAAAAGCAAAAAGAGACAGACACACAAAGGGGGAAAAGTTAGAGACAGATATGCAGGCAGGATATTCTTTCGCACACAGCCACAGAACAGCTTGTTCTATCCAAGCTGCCCACAGGGAGCAATCAATGGCAGGTCGCCAGCAGGTCATATTCCACAGGAGACCCTGCACTGTCGCTGAGTCGATGTCATTCAGATTTGTCGAGAGAGAGAAAGATAACGAACAAGCCACACAGAACACACGGACAATACAGAATAAATACATGGTTGCCTGTGTGTGTTTTTTTTTACTTGAAATTAATAAACAATGAGGCCAGGAGATCAATTGATTAACAAATAATAAAGGATGGCAACTCTCTGTATAACACAGTTTAAGTCAATGATGCTTTCGCTACCGATTCAGCTGGCACACAGGTAAATAAAAGGTACATTGGAACAAACGCAGACACTTCCTCAAAAAAGGAAGCGCCTTAATTAATACTATGGTGTAATTTGATATAATGTAACAATGTAACGTGATGTACTGTAACGCGATGTAATGCAAGGTGATGTAACGCAATGGAAGAAGAAGAAGGAAAAGAAGAGCGATCCTCAGACAGGTTTTGCCAAGGCACACTGAGATGCGGGTCTTTTGAAAGGAACTGTCGAGTCATGGCAGTCAATGGTCGCACCACGAGGGGGCGCTAAGTTTGCTTCCAACAAAGGGCGAGCAGTGCGCGGTCTTCACAGGCCGCGTCAGGTTTCCCGGGGACCGCGATCAGCTGAACAGGGAGGCGGCAGTCAGCGCTAGAAGCCTGGAAACTGGAGAAATGTGACAGGCGGTTATCGCTGATCTGCATTTCATTGACACAGTTAATTCGTGGCAAAGACCAGAAAAGAAGCGCTCAGCCTTGTCGTGTGACTGAATGAAAGGTTGTTTTTTTTTAAAGAGAAGAAGAAAAAAATGAAAAGCTGGTCGTCGTGTGTCGGGAGAAGGGGTGGGAGTAAGGAAGAGGGTGGGTGAGGGAGGGGAGGAACTGGAGGTGGGGGTGTCATCGTTTTTCCTCTGTCAAAACTCAGTTTCAGTTTTGAAACCACAACTTGGTGGCTGGGAAAGGAGGAGAGTAGGAAGGGGGAGGGGATGTGTTCGAAAGGTGGTGTCTGCGCATGCTCGTGGTCGTAATTCATTCTCAAAGGTGCAAACTTCAGTGTAACAATCGCTGTTTAACAGTTGAGTCAAGGCGAGTAAATTGCGTTCCAAAAGAATAATCGTTTTTTGTTTTTTTTTTAATTGTACATCTTTTTTAAAAAGTAACATAAATACTGCTTCAGTTGTGGTGAACTTATTTTTTCGTGGATGTCCCTTTTTTCTGATATTCTTTAAAAAAAAATTTAATTTATCAAAACTTGCACGTTGCATTCGACTGTTTCATGCAGACGAAGGAGTGTTGTCACTGTTTTGCCTTCATCTGAATGATGCAAACATTATGATACAAGTAGGTGTGATTTTGATTGTTGTTTTCAATGGAACTCATCATTATGGAAGAATGACAATTAACACATCGATGATTCTGATCTATTTCAACTGGCTGGTACTAGTTTTCTGTGGTAAATGTCTTCATTTACCATGCTGACGGCTGATAATTCAGTTTTCAGTTCCAGAAGCAGCTCTGTTTGTTTCTCCGAAACTAAACAATGCCCCCTCCACACCCCCATCCTCAAAAAGGTCATTGAAGGAGATATGAAAAGTGAAATCATTTGCGAAGAAGAGTATTATGTCTTTTTTTTCTAAAGCATTGGAGAATTTGATTTTTTGGGGCGTGTGGGGTTGGGGGGGGGGGGAGAGACATAACGCCTGTCAGACACTGGACGGACCGCCTGCCTGTCTACAGTGTGTGTGTGTGTGTGTGTGTGTGTGTGTGTGTGTGCCCAGGGTGTGGAGTGGGTTGTGAGGGGGCCGGGGGGTGGGCGGGTGAGGAGTGGGGACGTTGACAAAGGCCGTGCACAGGAATACGTCAACCACGATTTAACACCCTCCCTTCCTTTCTTCCTTCCTGCTTCTCCAACTCCTTTTTCCGGACGCATTGTCCGACGATCCTGCACCTGTTCTACCTGTATGTGTACGTTCTGTGTGTGTGTGGGGGGTGGGGGGGGGGGGGGACTCCGTCTTTGTCAGTCTCTGGGGAGCTGACACAATACTGGCTGTCCTGTTTGCTCAGTGCAGTCCTTTCCCTGTGACCCAAAGAGGACACAGGGAACACAGCCACCAGTCATACAGGTACATGACGTCACATGGCGGGGGTGTGATGGCGGGTAGGTCGAGTCGCGATCCAAGACCATTGGGAAGGCTGCCCATGGAATCTGCTCAATGCTGTCTGGTTACTGAACATCCCTGTTCTTGGGGCACCATTCCTGGATCAGCATCTGGTGCAGACCGATGTGTAGATATACTTTCATGTAAATAAAAAATAACACTTATATATATATATATATATATATATATATATATATATATATATATATATATATACTTTTGATACACACAGTATGATGAATCCAGTCGTGTTTTTGATCGTGTTGTTTTCTGAAATCCTCCATGTTCTGGGGCCAGTGTTTATCTTTATACCGAAACCTGTAGCTGACAGTGCTCCTGCTTTCCGCTGCCTCTCTCCTGGCTGCCTCCTTCCTGGCTGCCTCTCTCCTGGCTGCCTCCTTCCTGGCTGCCTCTCTCCTGGCTGCCTCCTTCCTGGCTGCCTCTCTCCTGGCTGCCTCTCTCCTGGCTGCCTCCTTCCTGGCTGCCTCTCTCCTGGCTGCCTCTCTCCTGGCTGCCTCCTTCCTGGCTGCCTCTCTCCTGGCTGCCTCCTTCCTGGCTGCCTCCTTCCTGGCTGCCTCTCTCCTGGCTGCCTCTCTCCTGGCTGCCTCCTTCCTGGCTGCCTCCTTCCTGGCTGCCTCTCTCCTGGCTGCCTCTCTCCTGGCTGCCTCCTTCCTGGCTGCCTCTCTCCTGGCTGCCTCTCTCCTGGCTGCCTGTCTCGTGGCTGCCTCCTTCCTGGCTGCCTCTCTCCTGGCTGCCTCTCTCCTGGCTGCCTCCTTCCTGGCTGCCTCTCTCCTGGCTGCCTCCAACTGCTGGTGGCTGGCTGAGGTCCTTCTCTTTCTGTGGCCAGCTACGTCAGTCTCTGGTGGTCAGTGTCCGCAACTGACAACTGAGATCAGACAGCTTTACAGGTCAGGATGTCTGTCACCAGTCATTATCTGGACTTCTTTGCCTTCAGTGGGACTGCACAACTTTCTTTCAGCAGATTCAGTGACACCACTGAAATGTCCACAAAAAGCAGGAACTAGCAGCCAGTGGGGCTGATCATCAACATCACGTGTGCTGTCCCATTGTCCCTCTCCACCAGTCAGGCTTCAGTTGCTTTGTATCAGTCTCGAGAGTCATGTTTTTTTTCATTCTCCACTCTTACTAATATTTTTTCTACATTCGCTCACCGGCGAAGCCGGAAACAACTGCTAACACCACACCACGACGCACCACACCACACCACACCACACACCACACCACGTCGCACCGCATGGCACCACATTACACCACACCACACACCACACCACACCGCACCACACTACACCACACCATACTACACCACACCACAACACAACATAATACAAGATAGTGGTGTTCGACAATGATCATCAGAACAGCAGATGAGGTAACTGCTGTCCCAGCTAAATGTCTGGGCTAGAACACTACACTACACCACCATACATTACACTACATCACCCCACACTACACTACACCACACCACACCACACCACACTACACCACAACACACTACACCATACCACACCACACTAAACCACACTATACTGCACTACACTGCACTACACAACAGCATCAGCCGTTCTCAGCAGCAGCTGCATGTCTTGGACAGATGTAAGCTGGAACTTGACGTCAGCCTTCTCCAGCTGGGAACTCCTCTCTCTTTTTCTTTAAAAGATTGTAACTTACTGTTTCTAAAACAGGTGCATATACAAAAAACCTATAATTTCTTATAATGAAATAATATGTTGTTTTCTTTTTGTAAAATGGCAAAGGCTTCAGACCGTGAAAGCTGGTTTGATGGTTAAAAACATGCTGGGTCAGTGTACGTGTCACCGATCATGTGGATGGGTACACATGATCACACACAGTGCACAGCACTGGCGAATATCTCTGACAGTTGTTCTTTTGTAAAAAAAAATTTTTTACAAGCCTCTTTTTTTCCTCTTGATTTTAATTCACGTGCCAGAGGACGGGGGAATGTGGTGAGGGGGGCAGAGGGGGATGGGAGGGAGGGGGGGAGGGGTTGAGGAGGGGTGAGCGACTGCATTTCGCTTTGACAGCAGTATAAAAAAATTAAAATAAAAAAGCAACAACCGCGACCAGCTCACTCAGATAGACGGGAGGAGGGGGAGGGGGGAGGAAGAGACAGAAGTAATGACGGAGGGAGAATGGGAAAAAGAGAGATGGTGGGTCAGAGATAAGGGAAGAGAGAGAGAGAGAGTGTGTGTGTGTGTGTGTGTGTGGAGGGGGGGAGGAGTTAAGAAAGTGTTTAAGGAGAAAGAGGAAATGTGAAATGTATGTCAACAGACTGAACAGATCAAGGATATAGGCCCTTCGTTAAATTTCGCGTCTGTAGAGGACACACACACACACACACACACACACACACACACACACACACACACTCCCCCCTCAGTCCCCGCCCCGGGCTGAATGCAAACGCCAGACCTTCAAAGGCTGTGCTGGTTCACAGAGATTGCCAGTCAACCGCCAGAGTCTGCACACTGGTTGTCACAACAGCTGTCTGAACAGTGCAGCCACACAGCCAAACAACCCTCCTTGTTGGTGACTGCAGGCCTACAACTTGGAACGGAGGGGGTTGAAGAGGAGAGGGAGGCAGTGACTGGAGGGGGGGGGGAGAGGAGAGGGAGGCAGTGGCTGGAAAGGGGGGGAAGAGGAGAGGGAGGCAGTGACTGGAAAGGGGGGGAAGAGGAGAGGGAGGCAGTGGCTGGAAAGGGGGGGAAGAGGAGAGGGAGGCAGTGACTGGAAGGGGGGGGAAGAGGAGAGGGAGGCAGTGGCTGGAAAGGGGGGGGAAGAGGAGAGGGAGGCAGTGGCTGGAAAGGGGGGGAAGAGGAGAGGGAGGCAGTGGCTGGAAGGGGGGGGGGGAGAGGAGAGGGAGGCAGTGACTGGAAAGGGGGGGAGAGGAGAGGGAGGCAGTGACTGGAAAGGGGGGGAAGAGGAGAGGGAGGCAGTGGCTGGAAAGGGGGGGAAGAGGAGAGGGAGGCAGTGGCTGGAAAGGGGGGGAAGAGGAGAGGGAGGCAGTGGCTGGAAGGGGGGGGGGAGAGGAGAGGGAGGCAGTGACTGGAAAGGGGGGGAGAGGAGAGGGAGGCAGTGACTGGAAAGGGGGGGAAGAGGAGAGGGAGGCAGTGGCTGGAAAGGGGGGGAAGAGGAGAGGGAGGCAGTGGCTGGAAGGGGGGGGGGCAGAGGAGAGGGAGGCATGGATGGAAAGGGGGTGAAGAGGAGAGGGAGGACAGTAATGCTGGAAAGCTGGGTGGAAAAGAAGACAGCATTATACTGGATAACGACAAGAGTACAGCGGCAAGACGGAAAGTGGGGAACAAAACCAGGTATAGCACTATGACTGGAAGGGAAAGAAGCGTTCGGAGCGCAGTGCTGGAAGGGGGGAAGGGAATGGAGTGCAGTGCGCTGGAAACTGGGTTTTTCTTAAAGAGAATACTGTTAAAAGGGTGAAAGAAAGGAAGCTAAGTGGCTAGGGAATGAGAGAGCATGTGTTCTGAAAATGCAAAGGTCAGAGTGAAGGCATGTGGTGAAAAGTGGGGGCAGTGGAGGTGACGCAGTGGATGGACATGGGGAAGACGACAGTGCAGACTGGAATATTGGGGGGAAAGAAATTTTAGAGGCATGTTGGTCTGGATAAGTGGTGGAGAGGAGAGGGAGGCATGTGGTGTGGGGGGGGGGAGAGGAGAGGGAGGCAGTGGCTGGAAAGGGGGGAGAGGTGGAGGGTGGCAGTGGGTGGAAGGTAGGGGGGTGAGGAGAGGATGGCAGTGGGTGGAAGGTGGGGGGAGAGGAGAGGGAGGCCAGTGGCTGGACGGGGGGGGGAGAGGAGAGGGGGGAGGGCAGTGGCTGGGAGGGGGGGGGTGAAGAGGAGAGGGAGGCAGTGGGTGGAAGGGGGGGGAGAGGGAGAGGGAGGCATGTGGCTGGAGGGGGGGGGGGGAAGAGGAGAGGGAGGCAGTGACTGGATGGGGGGGGGGGAAGGGGGAAGAGGAGAGGGAGGCAGTGGCTGGAAGGGGGGGGGAGAGGAGAGGGAGGCAGTGGCTGGAAAGGGGGGGGAGAGGAGAGGGAGGCAGTGGCTGGAAAGGGGGGGGAAGAGGAGAGGGAGGCAGTGGCTGGAAGGGGGGGGGAGAGGAGAGGGAGGCAGTGGGCTGGAAGGGGGGGGGTGGAGAGGAGAGGGAGGCAGTGGCTGGAAGGGGGGGGGGAGAGGAGAGGGAGGCAGTGGCTGGAAGGGGGGGGGAGAGGAGAGGGAGGCAGTGGGTGGAAGGGGGGGGGAGAGGAGAGGGAGGCAGTGGCTGGAAGGGGGGGTGGAGAGGAGAGGGAGGCAGTGGGTGGAAGGTGGGGGAGAGGAGAGGGAGGCAGTGACTGGAAGGGGGGGGAGAGGAGAGGGAGGCAGTGGGTGGAAGGGGGGGTGGAGAGGAGAGGGAGGCAGTGGGTGGAAGGTGGGGGGAGAGGAGAGGGAGGCAGTGGGTGGAAGGGGGGGGAGAGGAGAGGGAGGCAGTGGGTGGAAGGGTGGGGGGAGAGGAGAGGGAGGCAGTGGGTGGAAGGGGGGGGAGAGGAGAGGGAGGCAGTGGGTGGAAGGGGGGGGGGAGAGGAGAGGGAGGCAGTGGGTGGAAGGGGGGGGGGAGAGGAGAGGGAGGCAGTGGGTGGAAAGGGGGGGGAAGAGGAGAGGGAGGCAGTGGCTGGAAAGGGGGGGAGAGGAGAGGGAGGCAGTGGCTGGAAGGGGGGGAAGAGGAGAGGGAGGCAGTGGCTGGAAAGGGGGGGAAGAGGAGAGGGAGGCAGTGGCTGGAAAGGGGGGGGAAGAGGAGAGGGAGGCAGTGGACTGGAAGGGGGGGAGGAGGAGAGGGAGGCAGTGGGCTGGAAGGGGGGGGAGAGGAGAGGGAGGCAGTGGGTGGAAGGGGGGGGAGAGGAGAGGGAGGCAGTGGCTGGAAGGGGGGGGAGAGGAGAGGGAGGCAGTGGGCTGGAAAGGGGGGGTGGAGAGGAGAGGGAGGCAGTGGGTGGAAGGGGGGGGAGAGGAGAGGGAGGCAGTGGGTGGAAGGGGGGGAGAGGAGAGGGAGGCAGTGGTGGAAGGGGGGGGAGAGGAGAGGGAGGCAGTGGCTGGAAGGGGGGGAGAGGATAGGGAGGTAGTGGACTGGAAGGGGGGGGAGGGAGAGGGTGGCAGTGGGTGGAAGGGGGGGGGGAAGAGGAGAGGGAGGCAGTGGGTGAAAGTGGGGGAGAGATGGGAGGCAGTGGCTGGAAAGGGGGGGAAGAGGAGAGGGAGGCAGTGACTGGAAAGGGGGGGAAGAGGAGAGGGAGGCAGTGCTGGAAGGGGGGGGAGAGGAGAGGGAGGCAGTGGCTGGAAAGGGGGTGAAGAGGAGAGGGAGGCAGTGGCTGGAAAGGGGGTGAAGAGGAGAGGGAGGCAGTGACTGGAAAGGGGGGGAAGAGGAGAGGGAGGCAGTGACTGGAAAGGGGGGGAAGAGGAGAGGGAGGCAGTGGCTGGAAGGGGGGGGAGAGGAGAGGGAGGCAGTGACTGGAAAGGGGGGGAAGAGGAGAGGGAGGCAGTGGCTGGAAGGGGGGGGGGGAGAGGAGAGGGAGGCAGTGGCTGGAAGGGGGGGGGGAAAGAGAGGGAGGCAGTGGCTGGAAAGGGGGAGAGGAGAGGGAGGCAGTGGGTGGAAGGGAGGGGAGAGGAGAGGGAGGCAGTGGCTGGAAGGCGGGTGGAGAGGAGAGGGAGGCAGTGGGTGGAAGGTGGGGGGAGAGGAGAGGGAGGCAGTGACTGGAAGGGGGGGAGAGAGGAGAGGGAGGCAGTGGGTGGAAGGGGGGGGGAGAGGAGAGGTAGGCAGTGGGTGGAAGGGGGGGGAGAGGAGAGGGAGGCAGTGGGTGGAAGGTGGGGGGAGAGGAGAGGGAGGCAGTGGGTGGAAGGTGGGGGGAGAGGAGAGGGAGGCAGTGGGTGGAAGGGGGGGGAGGAGAGGGAGGCAGTGGGTGGAAGGGGGGGGGTGGAGAGGAGAGGGAGGCAGTGGGTGGAAGGTGGGGGGAGAGGAGAGGGAGGCAGTGGGTGGAAGGTGGGGTGGAGAGGAGAGGGAGGCAATGGGTGGAAGGTGGGGGAGAGGAGAGGGAGGCAGTGGGTGGAAGGTGGGGGGAGAGGAGAGGGAGGCAGTGGGTGGAAAGGGGGGAAGAGGAGAGGGAGGCAGTGGGGGAAAGGGGGCAGAGGATAGGGAGGCAGCTGGGGGTGGAAGGGGGGGGAGCAGGAGAGGGAGGCAGAGGGTGGAAGGGGGGGGAGAGGAGAGGGAGGCAGTGTGGAAGGGGGGGGTGAAGAGGAGAGGGAGGGAGTGACTGAGAAGGGGGGGGTTAGAGGGGAGGGTTGGCATTGTGGGTGGAAGGGGGGGGGGTCGTGAAGAGCAGAGGGAGGCAGTGGGTGGAAGGGAGAGAGGAGAGGGAGGTAGTAAGTGACTGGAAGGGGGGAGGGGGGGAGGCAGTGGTGGAAGGGGGGGGGGAGCAGAGGGAGGCAGTGGGGGGAAGGTGGGGGAGGATAGGGAGTTGTGACTGGAAGGGGGGGGAGGGGGGGTGGCCAGTGGGTGGAAGGGGGGGGGTGAAGGCAGAGGGAGGCAGTGGGTGAAAGTGGGGGAGACTGGAGGCAGGTGGCTGGGGGGGGGGAAGAGGAGAGGGAGGCAGTGACGGAAAGGGGGGGAAGAGGAGAGGAGGCAGTGGCTGGAAGGGGGGGGAGAGGAGAGGGAGGCAGTTGACTGGAAAGGGGGGAAGAGGAGAGGGAGGCAGTGGCTGGAAGGGGGGGGGGGAGAGGAGAGGAGGCAGTGGCCTGGAAGGGTGGGGGGGAGAGGAAGGAGGAGCAGTGGCTGGAAAGGGGAAGAGGAGAGGGAGGCCAGTGGTGGAAGGTGGGGGGGAGAGGAGAGGGAGGCAGTGGCTGGAAGGCGGGGTGGGAGAGGGAGGCAGGCAGGGTGGGAAGGTGGGGGAAGGAGAGGAGCGTGACGGGAGGGGGAGAGAGGAGAGGGAGGCAGTGGGTGGAAGGGGGGGTGGAGAGGAGAGGGAGGCAGTGGGTGGAAGGTGGGGGAGAGGAGAGGGAGCAGTGGGTGGAAGGGGGGGGAGAGGAGAGGGAGGCAGTGGGTTGAAGGGGCGGGGTGGAGAGGAGAGGGAGGCAGTGGGTGGAAGGTGGGGGGAGAGGAGAGGGAGGCAGTGGGTGGAAGGTGGGGTGGAGAGGAGAGGGAGGCAGTGGGTGGAAGGTGGGGGGAGAGGAGAGGGAGGCAGTGGGTGGAAGGTGGGGGGAGAGTAGAGGGAGGCAGTGGGTGGAAAGGGGGGAAGAGGAGAGGGAGGCAGTGGGTGGAAAGGGGGCAGAGGAGAGGGAGGCAGCGGGTGGAAGGGGGGGAGAGGAGAGGGAGGCAGTGGGTGGAAGGGGGGGGAGAGGAGAGGGAGGCAGTGGGTGGAAGGGGGGGTGAAGAGGAGAGGGAGGGAGTGACTGGAAGGGGGGGGGTGAAGAGGGGAGGGTGGCAGTGGGTGGAAGGGGGGGGGGGTGAAGAGCAGAGGGAGGCAGTGGGTGGAAGGGGAGAGGAGAGGGAGGTAGTGACTGGAAGGGGGGGAGGGGGGGAGGCAGTGGGTGGAAGGGGGGGAGAGCAGAGAGAGGCAGTGGGTGGAAGGTGGGGGAGGATAGGGAGGTAGTGACTGGAAGGGGGGTGAGGGGAGGGTGGCAGTGGGTGGAAGGAGGGGAGGGTGGCAGTGGGTGGAAGGGGGGGGGGGTGAAGAGCAGAGGGAGGCAGTGGGTGAAAGTGGGGGAGAGATGGAGGCAGTGGGTGGAAGGGGGGAGGAGAGGGAGGCAGTGGGTGGAAGGGGGGAGGAGAGGGAGGCAGTGGGTGAAAGGGGGGGGAGGAGAGGGAGGTAGTGGGTGAAAGGGGGGGGGAGGAGAGGGAGGCAGTGGGTGAAAGGGGGGGAGGAGAGGGAGGTAGTGGGTGAAAGGGGGGGGGGGGTGAAGAGGAGAGAGGGGGAGTGGGTGGGGGACGGAGTGTGGGAGGCCAGGAGGAGGTAAGGGCGGGGGGTGGGGGGGGGTAAAGGATGCACGGGGGGCAGTAGGGTTGTGGCTGTGGTTTAATATTATATTGCCGGAGCATGGAGAAGAGGCCGGCCAGTGAATAACGTGGCTGCCATGAAACCAATCCCCCGACTCTTTTTACTGCCGATCTGGGCGCTCTCTCCACTCCGCTGTTTCTGCTTTCTTGTCTTTTGTTTTCAGTTCATTTCATTTTGTTGTTTCCACTTTCCGTCCTTCTTGTCGTCCTCCTCCCAGTTTTATGGAGCTGAACGTTGTGCTGTCCTCTGCACTTTCCTGCCTGGTCTCATTGTCGCTGGGGATGGGGGGGGGGGGGGGTGATTGGGAGGGCGGGGGATTTGATACCTCCCCCACCCCTCTCCCTCGATGGTTATGTTTTCATCTCTTCATTTCCCTTTCCCAGTGTCCGCTGCAGTCGGCAGAATGTGTCCTTGTTTTGCTTTATGTTGTGTTTATGTTGTATGTTATCTTATTTGTTGTCTTTCATATTGTGTTTCGTTTCCTTTCCTTACCTTACCTTACCTTACCTCACCTTACCTTACCTAAACTTATCTTACCTTACCTAACCTTACCTTATCTCACCTTACCTTATCTCACCTTACCTCACCTTACCTTACCTTACCTCACCTTACCTTTATCTCACCTTACCTTACCTCACCTTACCTCACTTACCTTACCTCACCTTACCTTTATCTCACCTTACCTTACCTTACCTCACCTTACCTTTATCTCACCTTACCTTACCTCACCTTCCCTCACCTTACCTTATTTTACCTCACCTTACCTTTATTTCATCTTACCGTACCTCACCTTACCTCACTTACCTTACCTCACCTTACCTTTATCTCACCTTACCTTACCTTACCTCACCATACCTTTATCTCACCTTACCTTACCTCACCTTCCCTCACCTTACCTTATTTTACCTCACCTTACCTTTATTTCATCTTACCTTACCTCACCTTACCTCACTTACCTTACCTCACCTTACCTTTATCTCACCTTACCTTACCTCACCTTACCTTTATCTCACCTTACCTTACTTTACCTCACCTCACCTTACCTTACCTTACCAAGAACAGGCTCTCAGGGCCGGACAAGTGCACTGGGTTTATGTGTAGGTCAGGCATTTGCTTCTTTTTTTTCTTCTCTTGGTTTATTCAGCACACTTTGCCACCTCCTTGAAACTGAAACTCATTTTCACGTCTTTTGTTGAACAGTCCAGTGTGGGGCAAAATCAAACAACCGATGTTTGTTTTCTTCGAATGTGTTCTCGTTGAGTTCTCAATTGTGTTTGCCTATAATATACTGTGTACGTCAAGAAAGAGTTGGCAGACACGTATGACCAGAAAATGGTTGTCCCTGTCAAGACTATGCATAGAAATCCAATTTGTTCGTAAAACAAATGCATTTGCAGACAGAAATAAATGATGGCTCAGGGCTGTGGCGATGTGCTGCCCCCGCTGGGGTGGGGAGAAACACAGAGCAATAAAATACAGTTCAGAACCCTTCTCCTTCAGACAGTCAGGACTCTGGAACTCCGGACGGTCCTCACACCTGACAGTCTCAAGTCCGACACTGTCATGTTTCATGCTGGAACGTGTGGACAGATTTGTGTGGCGTTATTGTATGCTTTTTATTGTATTTTAGCACAAGTTTCTTTGTTTTTATGTTTTAGTGCCAACCTGCTCTCTCTCTTTCCGTCCTTCTCCCTCCTCCCTGCTTCTCCCCCCCCCCTCTCTCTCTCTCTCTCTCTCTGTCGGTCTTTCATTGTGGTCAGTTTGGGAGAGTTTAGGTGGGCGTTTGCGGTGAATTTAATTTTTTGTTTTTAATCTTTATCTTTTTTTTATTATTCATTTTTATATAAATATCATGTTTAATGAAGTTTGTGTACAGGTGTGTGTGATTGTGTGGGTGAGAGGGGGACAGGGGAGAGGGACAGAGAAACTTACAGTTTATTGCGAAGGTTATATTACACTTTATACTTTGTCATTTGCGGAAATATTAATGTACAACTTCAATTTTTTTTAATGCGATTGATATGCTTAAATTTTCGTGTGTGATTTTATGTAAATCCTGTAATTATTGTCCTAAGTCTCTCCCTCCCTGCCCTTTGCCCCCTTGCTGATAATATTGTCATTTACCGTATTTTCTTTTGCTTTGGGAGCGTGGTGCACTCCTTTAATGTGCTGTCTTGTGTGACATGGCGGGGTGCGTCAGGACAAGAGCGGCAACACCTCCACAACAAAATTACCTTTTTTAAACATGGGTGCAGTTTGTGCTGTGGCGCTCTTTCTGGGCCCGTCACCGTCAGTTCAGAAACACTGTCCTTTTTTCTTCTTTTCCCTTCGTGGACTGCACCTCACGTTGCTCCTCTGTACCGGTGGGCCTTTACGTTCATGGCCACTTTTTTCTCCGCCATATAGGCACCTGTACTCTGTTTTTTGGGATTCTGTTACTGGGCGTATTCTGATTTCCGTAACCCATCGAACACTGGTATAGATTTCGGGATCTTAAATGTGTGTATTTGATCTGCATATGTATACACCGTGATCGAGATTCGTACCTGGTCAACTGTCGCCAGCTGTAAGGTGCAGGGTCTCCTCTGATGAAGAGTCCCCTGGCGACCTAACGCCCATTGCTCCCCGTGCACTGCCGGCGCTGACACCGCGGCAGACATATGCAGGTGTCGCTGTGTAAAGGGAACTCGGAATGAGTGGCATTGCTCGCTGGGACAGAAAATGAAATAAAAAGTATTCATTGGGGGCAAGAGATGAAGCCCCCCACCCCCTCCATATTTTCCCTTACCCTCTGCCCCCCCCCCCCCCCCCCCCCCCGTCCCCCTCCTCACCCAAAAGCAACGCAACAGCCACTTGAATACGCGTGACAAATGTGTTTACAAAACTGATCGTGGAGAGTATGTGTTTGAAAGAACTGGGAGGTGCTAAAGCGGTATTGTATTTCGAGTACATTCATATGCACACACACACACACACACACACACACACACACACACACACACACACACACACACACACAGGTGGTGTAAGATGTGGATATTTTTTTATCACAGGAGTGTGCCCTCTGTTCAACACACGTTGAGTCATAGAGACTGAGTCATCAGTGAACCATTGATAGCGCATTGCGCCCCGGTGCCCTACACTCCCTAACCGACAACCACATCAAACACACTGCGACTCCTTCGTTCTCCCCCCTCCCCCCACACACACCCCTCCTCTGCACCCCCTCCTCACTGTGGCCTATAGTCGGCAGGTGATCCTTTGATCCCGGATCTACACTGCACCTATCCAGTTCAGGATGATGCTTCAACGCTGTTCTGAACACCCTCACTCCGCCCATCGACAAAAGCGAGGGCTCAGCATGCCGTGGATTTCAGGCGCAGCAGGTGTAACTTGGGAACGCACAGCAAATGGAAGATTTCAGTCCTAAGAGGGAAGAGAGGGGGTAATTCAAGACGGCGAAAAGTGAATGTGAAATGTCTGCCCCGGGCTCTGAACAACTTGACAGCAGCTCTTCAAACTGCACTCTGCAGCAAACAGGACCACGCCAAGAACATGGTGCTGGATAACCTGACCTGTTTGTCATGTCCCATCAGATGTAGTCATGATACTACACTAACAACAACAAGATACCCAGCATGTACATCACACGAAAACGGAGTATGGCTGCCTACATGGCATCAGCTCAACTGAACTGAAGGAGAAAGCATAATTATGTCTTCGTGAGGCCAGTCCTCGAGTACGCCAGGTCAGTCTGGAACAGTCTGAACAACTTGACAGCAGCTCTTCAAACTGCACTCTGCAGCAAACAGGACCACGCCAAGAACATGGTGCTGGATAACCTGACCTGTTTGTCATGTCCCATCAGATGTAGTCATGCACCCGCTCTCCCCCCCTCAACCCCCCCCCCCCCCCGGGGGGACATTGACAAACCTGAGGCAGCACAGCGGAGTGCGGCGCACATCGTCTTGAACCACAAGACGGCAGTGTGGGCGCCATGCTGGAACATCTGGGGTGGCAGACCCTTGCAAGACCAAAGACAGAAAGCAAGGCTCACAATGCTTCAGAAGAATCACTGTGGTCAAGTCCACGTGAAGCACAACAAGCTGCAACCTGCTACAGATCGGTGCCAAAGAGGACATGGTGAGCAGTTGGGGCTGATCCAGTGCAGGACACACTGTCCGCGCTTCTCTTTCCCCCTCAGTGGATGGAGCAGCCTCCATCGGCACCGCTCTTGACAGCATTCTGCTGCCAGCGTGGAGTGGAGACTAAGTGCCAGATTCCCCTCCTCCCTCCTCCCACCCCTCCCCAGTCCCTCAGTCTATCTGTTCCAACCACCCTCCCCATCCCAACATTCCCAACAACAGTCCTCACCTTTTGTCATCTTGGAGTAGCGACCTTTGAGCTTGACACAGCATTACTTCTGTGGGAATGTTGTTTTCAAAGAACGGAAACACTCCCTCTCCAAGGAAAAATGACACAGCGCCTGGAAAATACCCCCCCCCCCCTCCCCCTAAACAACAACAACAACAACAACAACAAAAAACAACATGAAACAAACAAAAAAACAACACTGCCACAGATTGTTAGACATTTCGTGTGTGTGTGTGTGTGTGTGTGTGTGTGTGTGTGCTGAACGACCTCTTTTGGCTGTTTTGAAGAGGGTTTCGCTATGTTTTGTCCACCTTGCTGTCTGACTGACGCCGGCTGTGGAGCCTTTCACACTGTCATGGGGCTGGCTGTAAGAGCCTTTCACCCTGTCATGGGGCAGGCTGTAAGAGCCTTTCACCCTGTCATGGGGCAGGCTGTAAGAGCCTTTCACCCTGTCATGGGGCTGTCTGTAAGAGCCTTTCAACCTGTCATGGGGCTGGCTGTGGAGCCTTTCACCCTGTCATGGGGCTGTCTGTAAGAGTCTTTCACCCTGTCATGGGGCTGGCTGTAAGAGCCTTTCAACCTGTCATGGGGCTGGCTGTGGAGCCTTTCACCCTGTCATGAGGCTGGCTGTGGAGCCTTTCACCCTGTCATGGGGCTGGCTGTAGGAGCCTTTCACCCTGTCATGGGGCTGGCTGTGGAGCCTTTCACCCTGTCATGGGGCTGCCTGTAAGAGCCTTTCACCCTGTCATTGGGCTGTCTGTAAGAGCCTTTCACCCTGTCATGGGGCTGGCTGTGGAGCCTTTCACCCTGTCATGGGGCTGGCTGTGGAGCCTTTCACCCTGTCATGGGGCTGCCTGTGGAGCCTTTCACCCTGTTTTGGGGGCTGGCTGTGGAGCCTTTCACCCTGTCATGGGGCTGGCTGTGGATGGTGACCACGTGTGACCATCGTACTGGATGCGGATTTATAATGCTTGATTTTCACCTCGTGACCTGTTCGCTTTAGCATCTTGCCATCAAGAGCTTTCAAGGTGACAGTCTGATTTTGATGCACAGCATTGCAATGACGGGACCTTGTCATGGCACCTTCATCATGTCATCCTTTCTGTCCACCCGTCGAAGGTTCCACAAGAGGACATGTTTGCTTATAGCTGTAGTGATCAGCAGTATTATCACATTTCTGCCTGTCTCATGCATAAGCAGCTTTGTCTTTTACTACACTGGACAACATTTTCATGCTGTCCAGTCTTTCTTGGATTTCTCTCTTGCCAGAAAAGAACATATCAAGTATGCACATCCCCGAAACCGGAGTATGGCTGCCTACATGGCGGGGTAAATGAAGAAAACGGTCATGCACGTAAAATGTTACATGTCTGTATGAGTATTTATGTGTGCGTGCCTGAAAGACACAGGAAACGAATGGTGAGCGCCCAGTGGCAGCTGTCAGTCGGCTCTTCCCAGCTTGGCAGCCTGTTGTGCAAATGACTCCGTGTTTGTAAAGCGCTCAGTGCTTTGTCTCCGACCGAGGATAGGCGCTATATAAGTATCCTTATCATTATATCATTATCATCATCAGAAAAGGTCCACGTTCATATTGAAATAAATACACCAATAGACAGAAAAAGAAAAAAAAAAGATTATGTGTATAAGTGACGCTGTGATGTGGCTCTCCCAGGGGAAGAGCAGTCCGAATTTCACACCGAGAAAATCTCTTGAGACAAAAGTAATACATTACGAAACATTACACTTCAACTGCAATCCCACAAAACTTCCACGTCTGATCAACATTTGGTTTTCTCTTTGATTCAGTTATAAGAGCTCTTGTGTCAAGGAGAAACCTGAATATATTTGTCTATCTATGTCTCGATTTGAAAGAAAACCGACTTCGATTCGTGCTTTTGAAATGAAAGGCTTTTTTCTTTAGTTAGATTTGACTAAGGCGCTGTGGCACAGTCTGTTAGGCGTTGGCTTTCTGACAGTGTTCTCCAGTGATCAGGGTTCGAGGCCCGTTTCGGCAGTGTTGTGTCCTTTACCCTGATCTTCCTGACTCTATCCAGGTGTGAAGGGAAGCTGACCGGTTGGAGGAGGGTGAAGTGGCGGAAGAAGAGGGTTAGGTCCCGCCTTCCTTTGCCGAGCCTTGGACACAGTGGACATGAATTCACCGCCCCGATGGCCGTAAAAGTCAATCAGACCTTTAAGCTTTATCTGACACAAAAACAGAAAAAAAACAGCGTATCGCACATTATTCTACTGCTACTACTAATCACGATGATGCTGATCATAATGACAACGAAAACATTAATAATAAACTATCAATTTACATTAAAAAAAAACACAAACCAATTGGAGCTCAAAGTATTATGCACAAAACAGTGAATGACGAAATGATAATAAATCAGTTCACACGATCAGTGTAAACAAACACACAGCTTAACAACAGTTGATGGCAGTTGAAGACAGATGAAGACAGATGAAGACAGTTGATGACAGTTGAATGACAGTTGAATGACAGTTGAAGCAAACTGTGCCTGACTGCGGTTTCCTTCTCTCTGTGTCGTCGTTGTGATGACGCGTGTCTGTCCACGTGTTACACACAGTTGTTAATGGGGCTGTTGAACAACTCATGACCTTCTGATTCCATGGACTGACCGGCGCAAAGGGTTCATGCCAAGGTCAGGCATCTGCTTTTTGTTGGATTAATTTTTGTTCACGTAGATGTGGTGTTGCGTATATGGATGAGTCCGCACGCTTTGACACCTTGAAACTAAAACTGACACACACCTCAACCACCAGTCCTGCACCTCCACGTTTTGTTTAACTGTCACTGACCTCCCCCCCTCCCCCTCACGGACAAAGTAGGGGTGATGAATGATGCAGTGGTCAGGGCATTCCGGGCGCCAAGCCAGCCGAGCCAGCAGGTGGCGAGGACGTGAAGCGTGGTCCTG
This sequence comes from Babylonia areolata, assembly GCF_041734735.1. Lineage (NCBI taxonomy): Eukaryota > Metazoa > Mollusca > Gastropoda > Neogastropoda > Buccinidae > Babylonia > Babylonia areolata. The sequence continues at coordinate 26,012,729 of NC_134882.1, read as the reverse complement.
TTGTGGTCTGTGTCAGGTGGAAGGGAGGTAATGACAGGGCGTGGTGCCCGTCACCCATCCCCTCACACCCTGTCACCTCACACCCTGTCACCAGTCACCTCACACCCTGTCACCTGTCACCTCACACCCTGTCACCTGTCACCTCACACCCTGTCACCTCACACCCTGTCATCTGTCACCTCACACCCGGTCACCTCACACCCTGTCACCTCACATCCTGTCACCTGTCACCTCACACCCTGTCACCTCACACCCTGTCATCTGTCACCTCACACCCTGTCACCTCACATCCTGTCACCTGTCACCTTACACCCTGTCACCTCACACCCTGTCATCTGTCACCTCACAACCTGTCACCTGTCACCTTACACCCTGTCACCTCACACCCTGTCACCTGTCACCTCACACCCTGTCACCCCACACCCTGTCACCTCACACCCTGTCACCAGTCACCTCACACCCTGTCACCTCACACCCTGTCACCTCACACCCTGTCACCTGTCACCTCACACCCTGTCATCTGTCACCTCACACCATGTCACCTTACACCCTGTCACCTCACACCCTGTCATCTGTCACCTCACACCCTGTCACCTGTCATCTCACACCCTGTCATCTGTCACCTCACACCCTGTCACCAGTCATCTCACACCATGTCACTTCACACCCTGCCACCTCACACCCTGTCACCAGTCATCTCACACCCTGTCACCTCACACCCTGTCACCAGTCATCTCACACCCTGTCACCTCACACCCTGTCACCTCACACCCTGTCACCAGTCATCTCACACCCTGTCACCTCACACCCTGTCACCAGTCATCTCACACCCTGTCACCTCACACCCTGTCACCAGTCATCTCACACCCTGTCACCTCACACCCTGTCACCAGTCATCTCACACCCTGTCACCTCACACCCTGTCACCAGTCATCTCAAACCCTGTCACCTCACATCCTGTCACCAGTCATCTCACACCCTGTCACCAGTCATCTCACACCCTGTCACCTCACACCCTGTCACCAGTCATCTCACACCCTGTCACCTCACACCCTGTCACCAGTCATCTCACACCCTGTCACCTCACACCCTGTGACCAGTCATCCCACACCCTGTCACCTCACACCCTGTCACCAGTCATCTCACACCCTGTCACCTCACACCCTGTCACCAGTCATCTCACACCCTGTCACCAGTCATCTCACACCCTGTCACCTCACACCCTGTCACCAGTCATCTCACACCCTGTCACCTCACACCCTGTCACCAGTCATCTCACACCCTGTCACCAGTCATCTCACACCCTGTCACCTCACACCCTGTCACCAGTCATCTCACACCCTGTCACCTCACACCCTGTCACCAGTCATCTCACACCCTGTCACCTCACACCCTGTCACCAGTCATCTCACACCCTGTCACCTCACACCCTGTCACCAGTCATCTCACACCCTGTCACCTCACACCCTGTCACCAGTCATCTCACACCCTGTCACCTCACACCCTGTCACCAGTCATCTCAAACCCTGTCACCTCACATCCTGTCACCAGTCATCTCACACCCTGTCACCAGTCATCTCACACCCTGTCACCTCACACCCTGTCACCAGTCATCTCACACCCTGTCACCTCACACCCTGTCACCAGTCATCTCACACCCTGTCACCTCACACCCTGTAACCAGTCATCCCACACCCTGTCACCTCACACCCTGTCACCAGTCATCTCACACCCTGTCACCTCACACCCTGTCACCAGTCATCTCACACCCTGTCACCAGTCATCTCACACCCTGTCACCTCACACCCTGTCACCAGTCATCTCACACCCTGTCACCTCACACCCTGTCACCAGTCATCTCACACCCTGTCACCAGTCATCTCACACCCTGTCACCTCACACCCTGTCACCAGTCATCTCACACCCTGTCACCTCACACCCTGTCACCAGTCATCTCACACCCTGTCACCTCACACCCTGTCACCTCACACCCTGTCATCTGTCACCTCACACCCTGTCACCAGTCACCTCACACCCTAACACCTCAGACCTTGTCACCAGTCATCTCACACCCTGTCATCTCACACCCTGTCACCTCACACCCTGTCACCAGTCATCTCACACCCTGTCATCTCACACCCTGTCACCTCACACCCTGTCACCTCACATCCCGTCATCTGTCACCTCACACCCTGTCACCAGTCACCTCACACCCTGTCACCAGTCACCTCACACCCTGTCACCTCACATCCTGTCATCTGTCACCTCACACCCTGTCACAAGTCACCTCACACCCTAACACCTCAGACCCTGTCACCAGTCACCTCACACCCTGTCACCAGTCACCTCACACCCTAACACCTCAGACCCTGTCACCAGTCATCTCACACCCTGTCATCTCACACCCTGTCACCTCACACCCTGTCACCAGTCACCTCACACCCTGTCACCAGTCACCTCACACCCTGTCACCAGTCACCTCACACCCTAACACCTCAGACCCTGTCACCAGTCATCTCACACCCTGTCATCTCACACCCTGTCACCTCACATCCTGTCATCTGTCACCTCACACCCTGTCACCAGTCATCTCACACCCTGTCACCAGTCACCTCACACCCTGTCACCTCACACCCTGTCACCAGTCACCTCACACCCTGTCAACCCACACCCTGTCACCTCACACCCTGTCACCTGTCACCTCAGACCCTGCCACCTCACACCCTGTCACTTCACACCCTGCCACCTCACACCCTGCCACCTCACACTCTGTCAACCCAAACCCTGTCACCTGTCACCTCACATCCTGTCACCTCACACCCTGTCACCTGTCACCTCACACCCTGTCACCTGTCTCCTCACAGCCTGTCACCTGTCACCTCACACCCTGTCACCTGTCACCTCACACCCTGTCACCAGTCACCTCACACCCTGTCACCTCACACCCTGTCACCAGTCACCTCACACCCTGTCACATGTCACATCACACCCTGTCACCACACCATGTCACCTGTCATCTCACACCCTGTCACATGTCATCTCACACCCTGTCACCTCACACCCTGCCACCTGTCACCTCACACCCTGTCACCTGTCACCTCACACCCTGTCACATGTCACCTCCACCCGATGCTTATTTCTGTCGATACAATGCCCAGCTAGCAGTGAAACTGTTTAAGTTCGTATCTCAGACACCCAACATGGAAACGAATGATGTGCACCTTGATGCAGCTATCAGTTGGCTCTACCGAGGTAGGCCACCTGCCGTGCGAATGACCCTGTGTTTGTAAAGCGCTCAGAGGTCTCTCTCTCTCGCGATACCACTATTACTACCACCACTGCTACCAAGAAGGAGGAGCAGTAGTAGTTGAAGTAGCAAATTTTTAAAGAAGTCATATTCGCTGCACTGTCCTCATGTCTTCAGGTGGTGATGTATGTAGTATTACACATGTCCCCTCACCCTCCTCCCCACTTCCCTATGGTGGTTTTGTCAGTTGGTCATAGTATCTGAGGTGGGTGTGGACGTCAAACCCCAATGTAACAAACACCCGTGCTGGGACCCTGCACTGTGTCCATGAAGGGTCAGGAGGGAAGCAGGCAGCCCACCTGTTTGCTGTAACTGCCCACCCCCTCCCCCACTCTTCCTGAAGACCACCCGGACCAAAGGGAGGTGAGGGAGTGGGGAGGGAGGAACTGCATGACCTACTGGCCCCTATGTCTGGACAGGTTTTACCACGTGATCACTCAATACTGTATGTGTGCGTGTAGAGGGGGGTGGGAGAGTGACGATTGGGAGGGACGGAGGAAAGGGGGGGGGGAGGAGGAGGGATCCACAATGAAAGTGGGTCCTAACAAACCCAATGCTGTTAATGCGAAGGCAGTGGGGCAGGGGTTCGCAGCGCTGATATGAATATATGCAAATCAGCATGTCCTTTATCCCAGCTGAAAGCCAGCCTTTGACACTTCTGTGAGAAATGACAGGAAAGAAATACCGCTTGCGTTCAGAGGGGCAGGGTACTAAAGGAAAAACTGGGGGAGGAGGGTCCTTTTTGGAAATGTGCGGTGTGTGTGTATATGTGGGGGGGTTGGGGAGGGGCGGTGTGGGGAGGGGGGGAGGGGGAGGGGTGCTGTTTTGAAATGTACGATAGCTGTGCACTCAAAACGCCAATGGAGCGCTGAGCACAACGGGAGGTCCATTGACAGCCAAACAGGAAGAAAAGAGGGGTCCCTTCAGATTAGAGCGACACGACACGTATGACTCACCGAGCCTGATCGTCTTCCCAGAACGGTATTCAGCATACTGCACCTTCCACAGCCCAAACAGAGAGGAACCAAAAATAGCACATTACGTTCATCATGATAGATACAGAAGAGAAATACCCGATAAAATAAAATCCATACAAAAAAAAAGGTCCCTCACTTCACACCGGAATGACCTGAAGCTGGCTGCACAGCGACTCTCTCAGAGCTGCCGTCATGTTGGTTCAACCTGCAGTGGACCTTCACGGCCTTTGTTGCTCCCACACGAAATGTTATGTTGAAACAGACGAATCTCTTCATTCGATATCGTCATCGAAAATATCGTCATGTCATTCAAAGCTTTTCTGTAGTGTCATGAATAGTCAATTGACTAACTGATAGTTTGTTTTTCTCAAGTGTCACGTGCAGTGTTCTCAGGAGGGAAAACAGTCAAACAGCAGAAACTGTTGGGCAGGCTTTGGATTCTGTCTCTAACCGATCCCCTCCTATATAACTATGATGTTCATCACACACAACCAGTGAGGGAAGTTCTATAGTATCCATGATTTCCACACACAATACGTGATGATGTGTGCAAATGTACAAGCTTTTGGCACTGTTTCGGTATCCCTTTTCCGATTTGCATAACATCACTATAATGTTCATCTTGCAAAATATCCTTTATCTGACTGGATACGCCATTTTTTCCGTCTTCGCTCCAAGTTACCTCTTAACAGGGTCATGGCATAAAATGCTGCATGACCACTTTTGAATGCCTGTGTATGTGTGCACGTCATGAGCAATGGCACAGGAATAAAGCAGCGCTGAATGTGGCAATACAGGCCAGCGGGTGTCAGATTACATCCAGTAACATTTAAAGGTGCAGCCCAGTAAAGGTATCCCCCACAGAACTGGCCCCCGGAATTTTCTGGTCCTTCTCCACATTCGCTGCCCGATGATGAGGAGTTTCGAGGAAAAAACAGCAGATAAGTTTTCAAACCAGCAGCCAGCCAGCTAAACTAAAGAGAAGTCAGACCGGTCGTGCTGATGAAGTTGTCATCTGTTTTCTGTTTCTGTTTAGGTACTGTAATGTATGATGAACAAGATTAATGTGCGCGCGCGCGCGCGCGTGTGTGTGTGTGTGTGTGTGTGTGTGCGTTCGTGCGTGTGTGTGTGTGTGGGGACAGTAAACACGACACGACAGGACGTGGAGAAAAGAGAGGGGACAGTAAACACGACAGGACGTGGAGAAAAGAGAGGGGACAGTAAACACGACAGGACGTGGAGAAAAGAGAGGGGACAGTAAACACGACAGGACGTGGAGAAAAGAGAGGGGGCAGTAAACACGACAGGACGTGGAGAAAAGAGAGGGGACAGTAAACACGACAGGACATGGAGAAGAGAGAAGGGGGGGGGGATAAACACGACAGGACGTGGAGAAAAGGGGGGACAGTAAACACGACAGGACGTGGAGAAAAGGGGGGACAGTAAACACGACAGGACGTGGAGAAAAGAGAGCGGACAGTAAAGACGACACGACGTGGAGAAAAGGGGGGACAGTAAACACGACACGACGTGGAGAAAAGGGGGGACAGTAAACACGACAGGACGTGGAGAAAAGAGAGCGGACAGTAAAGACGACAGGAAGTGGAGAAAAGAGAGGGTACAGTAAACACGACACGACAGGACGTGGAGAAAAGAGAGGGGACAGTAAAAACGACAGGACATGGAGAAGAGAGAGGGGGCAGTAAACACGACAGGTCGTGGAGAAAAGAGAGGGGACAGTAAACACGACACGACAGGACGTGGAGAAAAGAGAGGGGACAGTAAACACGACAGGACGTGGAGAAAAGAGAGGGGACAGTAAACACGACAGGACGTGGAGAAAAGAGAGGGGACAGTAAACACGACAGGACGTGGAGAAAAGAGAGGGGACAGTAAACACGACAGGACGTGGAGAAAAGAGAGTGGACAGTAAACTCGACAGGACTTGGAGATAAGTGAGGGAACAGTAAACACGACTCGACAGGACGTGGAGAAAAGAGAGGGGACAGTAAACACGACAGGACGTGGAGAAAAGAGAGGGGACAGTAAACACGACACGACAGGACGTGGAGAAAAGAGAGGGGACAGTAAACACGACAGGACGTGGAGAAAAGAGAGGGGACAGTAAACACGACAGGACGTGGAGAAAAGACAGGGGACAGTAAACACGACACGAGAGAGCGTGCAGAAAAGAGAGGGGACAGTAAACACGACACGACGTGGAGAAAAAAGAGGGGACAGTAAACACAACAGGACGTGGAGAAAAGAAAGGGGACAGTAAACACGACACGACAGGACGTGTGAAAAGACAGGGGACAGTAAACACGACACGACAGAACATGCAGAAAAGAGAGGGGACAGTATACACGACAGGACGTGGAGAAAAGAGAGGGGACAGTATACACGACAGGACGTGGAGAAAAGAGAGGAGGCAGTAAACAGGACAGGACAGGACGTGGAGAAAAGAGAGGGGACAGTAAACGCGACAGGACGTGGAGAAAAGAGAGGAGGCAGTAAACAGGACAGGACAGGACGTGGAGAAAAGAGAGGGGACAGTAAACGCGACAGGACATGGAGAAGAGAGGGGGGGGAGGGATAAACACGACAGGACGTGGAGAAAAGGGGACAGTAAACACGACACGACAGGACGTGGAGAAAAGAGAGGGGACAGTAAACACGACAGGACGTGGAGAAAAGAGAGGGGACAGTAAACACGACAGGACGTGGAGAAAAGAGAGGGGACAGTAAACACGACAGGACGTGGAGAAAAGAGAGGGGACAGTAAACACGACAGGACGTGGAGAAAAGAGAGGGGACAGTAAACACGACAGGACGTGGAGAAAAGAGAGGGGACAGTAAACACGGCAGGACGTGGAGAAAAGAGAGGAGGAAAATGAAACATATTTGTCCTGTATTGAAGATGAATGATGACGATGAGGGGGACGACTATGCTGTGTTGTGGAGGTCCAGTTATCAGAACTGTGACAAGCCTGTACTTCACGATTCCTTCCTTTCATCATTTTTCAGTTCTATCGTATACCAGTCCTGGGAGATACATTCACCACCTGCAGCGTTTGTCAGAAATCCTCAGCAACGACTCTGTTGAGAGGGAAGAACAGCTAAAGTTTCTGCTTTTTTTCCCATCTCTTCTTTTCCCCCCCGAATTTGGGACATTTTGTTTTCAACATTTCGACCATGATGAAGGATGATGAGTGATGGCGATGCTGTTATAAGGGTCCATTTTAGTTTTGGGACCACTTGACAAGGGTGTACTCTCCTGATCCATTTTAGTTTTGGGACCACTTGACAAGGGTTTACTCTCCTGATCCATTTTAGTTTTGGGACCACTTGACAAGGGCGTACTCTCCTGATCCATTTGGGTTTTGGGACCACTTGACAAGGGTGTACTCTCCTGATTTATCCCGACATCAACCAGACTGAGAGATACAGGCACCTGAGGTTTGTTTGTTTGAATGTTGTCTTTTTTCATGGATTTATCTCCAGCCAATTTGTTTCAGCCTTCCCCGCCACCTCCCCTCACCTGAACGGGGAGGGAGGGAGGTGGCCCCCAACTGCGTGTTACGCTGTCCAAACAGTTGAATCACGAGTTCCATTGGTGTGTGTGTGTGTGTGTGTGTGTGTGTGTGTGTGTGTGAATGGCAGCGGTGCTGTTTCAACATACTTTGTCAAAAGGCCATGGTCCCTTCACACCCCTGACATAGCTTCTTTTCGCTCTCTCCTCATACCTCCCCAGTGTTTTCTTTCTGTACCTGCCACCCCCCTCTCTCTATTTATATATGCGTGTGTGTTTGTGTGTGTGTGTGCGTATTTATGTGCATGCGCGTGCGTGTGTGTGTCTGTGTGAGCGTGTATACAAACCAAAAGCGCTATTGACAAGCCAAAGAATCGCATGCTTCACTTTTTTCGTTTTTTTAATGTTAGATGCCACTTTTTTTCAATTTGTCAGATTATTTTCACATCGTATCTGACACACTGAGGAAGTCCACATGAAGCACCGTAGCTCGGAAAAAAACTCTTTTTTTTTTAATCCACCCTCCACCACACACACACACACACACACACACACACACACACACGATACACACATACATACATACATACGCATACAACATCAGTCACACACACACACACACACACACACACACACACACACACACACACACACACACACACACACACACACACACACACACAAACACACACACACACACAGAAACAGACAGACAGGGACGAAAACAGAGCAATAAACAAACAGTGAATTTGTTTCACCATCTTTTGAAAAATGATTTGAAGGTCCAAAGCAAGTGCAGGCCAATTGAGGAGTTTCCTTTGAGGGGCAGCTCAACCCCTCAGACAGAAGAAAACAGTTGTTACAGTCAGTCAGCTTGTTGCACAGGTTCGGCAAAAGATTGTGGACCACTTGGACACTTGCACAGGTTCTGGGGGCAGGGTGTGTGCAGCCAATGAAATAGGCACCACTAATTACTGGGGTGATTTCTTGCACGTACACTTTTTTCAATGAAAACCAACAGCTGTTGTTTAAAATCCACTGAATAATTGTTAAAGTTTGGCTGAAACAGTGGGGATTTTTGTTTTTTGTTGTTGTTTTTCAAACGCATTTTCAAGCTGTTACTGATGCACGTGTGTTTGAAACAGCCCTTCGTGTCTTTGGTTCGAAGCCAGTGGTGGACCGTAACATCAGGTCTGCATGATTCAAAACACCTGTCGAAAGTTTAACGTTTGATGTGAACATACCTGTTCTTATGAAGTGGTCCATAACATTTTGCGCAGCGTGTATTTCTGACTTGAACCCTGCCTCATACAGGATGACGTCAATGTATGCCATGAGGGGAGGGGAATCGTGATGTCATGTTCTACTTGTCATTCAATGTGTATGTTTTGTGTTGTTTATATTTGTTAGAAATACCCTTGCAAAGTTTTCACCGTGTTGCATTGCAGTTAGTTGTGCACAGTCATGACATAACTTATCATGACGCCATGGTGATGTGCTGTGTAAGCTTTGTAGTGTGCAGAACAGAACTGTCGTTATCACTGCTTTGCTTCTACGTAGGCCATATCTTTCATTTTTCTTCTCTTTCGGTGTATTTAGTTGATTTTTCTTATCTTGTTCGATAATTTTCTTTCATTGTATGTGAACGTGTTGCACAAACCTGGTGCCGGCTGTGGGTCTGACCGTGGCATTGGGTTCATTCCTTAGTCCGACATTTTTTTTTCATTTTAAATCAGATGTGGTGTGGTATGTATGGATCAGTCCGCACGCTTTAACACATCCTTGAAACTGAAACATGAACTGCTAGGATGGGTGATAATGTTCCACAAGAAAACATAACATTCCATGTCAGGAAAAAAAAAGAAGAAAAATGACGACAACAACAACAACAAAACAAAACAAAACAAAAACGTTTATCCTAGCCCATTCACTTGCTGGTACCAGTTCCTGCCTTCCCCCCACCCCATCCCCAACACTCATACCCACCACCTGTCGGCCCCCTATTCCCCAATCCATTCCAAAATCTCAGCCCTCTCCCCCCCCTCCCCCTCCCTCTGCCCACTCACACACAAGCAACCCTCCACATCAAAGGAAGTAAACAATGACCCGTCGTCACTCTGTAACAGAAACACTCGCGTTTAAGGTTTTTTATTGTTGTTGTTGTTTTTGTTTTTTTGTTTGTTTGTTGTTGTTGTTTTTTATCACGAGTTTGAATGGAATGACGTTCAGCTGTTGAAATGTATCCAGTCTGTCTCACAGTCTTTCTTTCTCTCTGTCTGTATGTTGTCTGCCTTGGTCAAATTTTTCTAAACTGTCTGTGTCTGTTTGAATAATCATTGGCACAATGACGAACCAATTTGATTTAATGATAAATAAATAAATAAATAGATTAATTAATTAATTGATAAATAGATTAATAGATAAAAGAAAACAACCACAACAAACCAACAACAGCAGCAACAAAACAAAGCAATAAACAAAGAAAAGAACACCCCGCTGGCCCCAAAACCCAGCCCACTACTCCCTCCAACCCCCACAAGGGCAAAAAAAGTGATTTGTCTGTCTGTTGCCCCAAGTCTCGCTACACACGAATGAATTGTTACTGCTTCTTTCGTGGTCACGAATCCGTAAACAGCACTGTTCCGAGATGTCTGCTCCTGATAAATGTGACGAGGACATAGACTTCTCTTGGCTGTGTGTTTCTGAATGGTGAGGACTGTGTGACTGGTGTGTCAGTGAATGACAAGGACTGTGTGACTGATGTGTGGCAGTGAATGACAAGGACTGTGTGACTGGTGTGTGTCAGTGAATGACAAGGACTGTGTGACTGGTGTGTCAGTGAATGACAAGGACTGTGTGACTGGTGTGTGTCAGTGAATGACAAGGACTGTGTGACTGGTGTGTGTCAGTGAATGACAAGGACTGTGTGACTGGTGTGTGTCAGTGAATGACAAGGACTGTGTGGTGTGTGTCAGTGAATGACAAGGACTGTGTGACTGGTGTGTGTCAGTGAATGACAAGGACTGTGTGGTGTGTGTCAGTGAATGACAAGGACTGTGTGGTGTGTGTCAGTGAATGACAAGGACTGTGTGACTGATGTGTGGCAGTGAATGACAAGGACTGTGTGACTGGTGTGTCAGTGAATGACAAGGACTGTGTGACTGGTGTGTGGCAGTGAATGACAAGGACTGTGTGACTGGTGTGTGTCAGTGAATGACAAGGACTGTGTGACTGGTGTGTGTCAGTGAATGACAAGGACTGTGTGGTGTGTGTCAGTGAATGACAAGGACTGTGTGACTGGTGTGTGTCAGTGAATGACAAGGACTGTGTGACTGGTGTGTGTCAGTGAATGACAAGGACTGTGTGACTGATGTGTGTCAGTGAATGACAAGGACTGTGTGACTGATATGTGTCAGTGAATGACAAGGACTGTGTGACTGGTGTGTGTCAGTGAATGACAAGGACTGTGTGACTGGTGTGTGTCAGTGAATGGTAAAGGACTGTGTGACTGATGTGTGTCAGTGAATGACAAGGACTGTGTGGTGTGTGTCAGTGAATGACAAGGACTGACTGATGTGTGTCAGTGAATGACAAGGACTGGGTGACTGATTTGTGGCAGTGAATGACAAGGACTGTGACTGGTGTGTGTCAGTGAATGACAAGGACTGTGTGACTGATGTGTGGCAGTGAATGACAAGGACTGTGTGACTGATGTGTGGCAGTGAATGACAAGGACTGTGTGACTGGTGTGTTTCAGTGAATGACAAGGACTGTGACTGGTGTGTGTCAGTGAATGACAAGGACTGTGTGACTGATGTGTGGCAGTGAATGACAAGGACTGTGACTGATGTGTGGCAGTGAATGACAAGGACTGTGTGACTGGTGTGTGTCAGTGAATGACAAGGACTGTGACTGGTGTGTGTCAGTGAATGACAAGGACTGTGTGACTGGTGTGTGTCATGAATGACAAGGACTGTGTGTGTCAGTGAATGACAAGGACTGTGTGTGTCAGTGAATGACAAGGACTGTGTGACTGGTGTGTGTCATGAATGACAAGGACTGTGACTAGTGTGTGTCAGTGAATGACAAGGACTGTGTGACTGGTGTGTGTCATGAATGACAAGGACTGTGTGACTGATGTGTGTCAGTGAATGACAAGGACTGTATGACTGGTGTGTGTCAGTGAATGACAAGGACTGTGTGACTGATGTGTGGCAGTGAATGACAAGGACTGTGTGACTGATGTGTGTCAGTGAATGACAAGGACTGTGTGACTGATGTGTGGCAGTGAATGACAAGGACTGTGTGACTGATGTATGGCAGTGAATGACAAGGACTGTGTGACTGGTGTGTGTAAGTGAATGGTAAAGGACTGTGTGACTGGTGTGTGTAGTATATGGTAAGAACTATGTGAACATTTCCTTGCAACCACGTAAGAACACACAACACAAGCACAAAGACATGTCTTCACAGCACAGGCACAAAGATCCTTTCACAGCACAAGCACCAAGACATGCCTTCACAGCACAAAGATGCCTTCACAGCACAAGCACAAAGACATACCTTCACGTGCCCATCTCTCCATGGCTCTCTGTCCCCACTCGTTCGAACACAACACACTCATAAGTACACACACACACGCACGCACACACAAGTTCTAAAGGAAAACATGTAAACATATATATTACCGAAGAACACGTGAGCACTCGCACTCACGAACACAAACGTGTTAACTCATGCGGGGAGACAGAGAGAGCTGAAAGACCCGAAGCAGCAGCTGAAAACTGTGTGTGGAACACCACCCCAACACCCCCTTCCCCCCAACCGATAAAAGCTACCTTTTGACAGGAGTTTTCGTGTCACAATGTCTTTCTGGCAAGGATGTTATCCCTGAGAAAGATACTTTCTGTGCTAAGGCGTTTTACTTTCTTTTCAATATTGAACGAGGAGAAAGTACTGTTACTCTTTATAGGACAGAGGCACATCATTCATACCATTGATGCCTGCGCAATCCAATCTGCTAGCATGCAGGTAAATAAGGAGGCGCAGAGAAATGAATCTAGAAGCTTTCCCGGGTTTATTTCTTTGCGCCCTTTATTTACCTGTATGCTAAGGCCACAGCAACTCACCATGCGAAAGCCACAACACCTCACCACGTTCAGATGCCATCTGCACAGCGGATATTCGTGATGGTTCTTCCTCCAGTGCTGACTGTGCTGACACGATCTTCAAGTGCGTCAGTCACGATGCGTTCCAGGAATATGTTGAACAGTGTTTTAGACAGCAGGCAGCTCTGACAAGCTCCAACGATGTCTGGAACCATCCTGTAATGATACCCTGTGTGTGTACCGCACTGGTCGCTTTGGATAATAAAATTGCTGGATGGTGTAGACAAGCTTTTGCCTGATGTTCTTTTTTATTGCTATTATTGTGGTCTGTAGTGCATTCTGCCAGACTCAGTTACACGTCTTCTTGAAGTCTATGAGACGTGTAGAACTGCTCTGGTTTTGGAAGTGTTTTTCACAAAGTGTAAGCGGGTTTATGATCTGTTCGATGGTACTTCATGGTACTTCCGTCTTTGCGGAATCCAGCCCGTTCTTCGGCAATAATGGTATGATCTGCTTGCGGCTGTGCTATGTACCTTACGCTAAGGCTATATTACATCACCATGCTATATTTTCAGCGCAACACCACGCTAAGACACAAAATTCAATCACTCTAAACTGGCATGTGATGACTCCAACTAAATAAACAGAAAATAAAACAAATAAACTAAAAAAGCATTTGCTTCTGTCTTTAAGACCAATCAATAATTGACCAAATAAAACGACAAAAACGCCTGCTTCAATCTTTTGAAGACCAACGAACGGTTGACCGACTTACGTCCATCACAGCTGTGAATACCTTCCGGTGATCATTCTCGTCACTTCCTGTGGACTTCACCCACACCACGCCAAGCGTTGACAGTCCCAACATGGGCGGATGACTTGGGAGCCAATGACAGTCCACAAAGCGGTCATGTACATAACATCACAACGCTGCCACATTTCACACTACAGGCTATTTGTCCAACCTCTTCAGGTTCTCAAGCCCTCACTTTGTGGAACAAAGGGGGGCAGAAAACACTCCAGACGTCCACTGATGTTGTTCTCACGTGACCTTGAGACAGTGACAGGAAAATCAGCCTTGCCGTCACACTCTCAGCCATCTTGTCATGTTTTAATCGCCAGGTAACGCTGTGTTGTGGAGTTTAACGACCTACTGACAACAGCCCTTCAGGACACGTTGTTCAGGGCTCGGGTCTTGCTTTGGTGAGGGGTGCATTGTTGGAAGGAGTGGGACCTGGTGGTGACGCTGTATGGTAAATAATTGGCTGGTTAAAGGGAAACTTGGTATTGTTTGTTGTATGGATTCGTGGTTCTTGTTGGCTTGATATGTGTGTGCGGCGGTGGTTGAATGCGTCAGTGACTAAAAATAAATCATTCATAATAGGGATTCTGGATTTGTTTGTATACAATTTGGTTATATGTAGTGGGTTGCACCCAGCAGTGGTGTAACCATGGTGTTAAGGTACAGTACAATGCATCTTTACTCATCCATTTGCTATTACTCCGCGCAATACAATACAATACAATGCAGTACAATACATCTTTACTCACCCATTTGCTATTGCTCCGCACAATACAATACAATACATCTTTATTCACCCAAATGGAAATTAATTGGCTGTTAGTTCGCAGTGCTGACTGGCACTGTGTATATCTCTCGTTGGAAATAATTGCTGATGACCACAGGCCTGGTTTAGAGATTTTCCTTTGCTTCTGTGGAGTGTCAGGATGTGCATGTTTCCGATTTCAGAATACGCCATCTTTTAGATGTATTTGTGTATCTGTCACGTAGCTATCTGTCTGTCTGTCTGCTCCAACGAAACAATCCACCCGCTCTGTAGAATAAAATAGAATAGAATAAAATAGAATAGAATATGTCTTTATTACCAAGTGTACCGGGGTCACAAAGAATATTGGGCGGGATACGAACATAAATCGAAAATCATACACAACATAGATACAGCAGAAATTAGGATACATACAAGTGCATATCAATATAAAAACTTGTGTATACTCACACATGCACGCACTGCACACACACACACACACACACACACACACACACACACACACACACACACACACACACCCACACACGTTTGAACAGAAGCTGCATATTACATGTGGATGGGGCTGATGACTAGATCTTCAGGTGAATGGTTGTTGTATGTGTGTATTCAGCCTGTCATGAGTCAGTAATCTCCACGCACACCAATACGAGTAAACTCCCCCTTCACCCCCACCCTCTCCCCACTCCTCCGACCCCTCCCCCCCTCTCTCTCTCCCACACAGGAGGCCCGGCTGACCAGTCAGGGAGTGAAGTGAACGGCAGTGTGCAAGGGCTTGGGTCAACAAGACCAGGACGGTCTGACCACTGTGTGTGTGCGTGTGTGTGTGTGTGTGTGTGGTTACAAGGGGTGAAGATGAAGGAGGTGTGACAAGGTCACCCAGTATTGTTGTGGAGTTGGGTGTTATGTCAGATCTGTGTGGACAACGTCTGGGTATATTTATTATATGGTGCTGCTTTCCCCATCAATGCACTGAGACAGAGAGAGACAGAGAGTGAGAGAGAGAGAGAGAGAGGGGGGGCGAGTATGTGTGCGTGTTTACAGAAAGACGGCAATTCAGATGAGTGACAGACTGTCAGTGCCTGTGCATGTGTGACACTGATACCTTCACCCTCCTCCGCCCGTTCCACGCCATCTGCCCCAGCCCCTCCCCCCTCCCCCCTACCCGACATCTGATCTGCCGTCCTGTGTCTGGGACAAGGTGTTGGCTTTCAGGCAAACAGCCACACACTGCATTCATATCTCACCTCAAAGACGAGATGTACATTTGTGTGTGTGTGTGTGTGTGTGTGTGTGTGTGTGTGTGTGTGTGTGTATTTTCGAAATCTGAAACCAGGTTGAATATGCATTATTTTAGAAATCATTCAGTTTTGTTTTTTTTCCAAGCTCATTTTATTGCTCGACTTGGTGTTCGGAGTACTGATGTGATGGTATGCAGTATCTGTCTGTTGTCGATTTAGTGGAAATCTTCTTGGTCAGAATATGGTATGTTCGGGTTTCAACATGGCCAAGTGTGTTCGTGTACACGTGTGTTGTATT
>NC_134882.1:25984198-25991698 GCF_041734735.1 Babylonia areolata | reverse complement strand
GAGTGCGAGATTTTTCCTGGGTCAGCAGATGTGCAGATCATTTAGTGCCTGAGCCCCCTCTGTGTGCACACTCATGTTGAAGATAAAACATACGTGTTAAAGGCCCCGTGTAATCCATGTCTGCGTTTGAATCGTTATGGACACTAGTGCAAACCCAGTAAGCACATGAGTATGGATGTTTATAATAAGGGGGGAGGCAGTCCAGGAAGTCAGCAGAAGTGGGGAGGCAGTCCAGGAAGTCAGCAGAAGTGGGGAGCTGCAGTCCAGGAAGTCAGCAGAAGTGGGGAGGCAGTCCAGGAAGTCAGCAGAAGTGGGGAGGCAGCCCAGAAAGTCAAGAAGTCAGCAGAAGTGGGGAGGCAGTCCAGGAAGTCAGCAGAAGTGGGGAGGCAGTTCAGGAAGTCAGCAGAAGTGGGGAGCTGCAGTCCAGGAAGTCAGCAGAAGTGGGGAGGCAGTCCAGGAAGTCAGCAGAAGGGGGGAGCTGCAGTCCAGGAAGTCAGGAAGTCAGCAGAAGGGGGGAGCTGCAGTCCAGGAAGTCAGCAGAAGTGGGGAGCTGCAGTCCAGGAAGTCAGCAGAAGGGGGGAGCTGCAGTCCAGGAAGTCAGGAAGTCAGCAGAAGGGGGGAGCTGCAGTCCAGGAAGTCAGGAAGTCAGCAGAAGGGGGGAGCTGCAGTCCAGGAAGTCAGCAGAAGTGGGGAGCTGCAGTCCAGGAAGTCAGCAGAAGTGGGGAGCTGCAGTCCAGGAAGTCAGCAGAAGGGGGGAGCTGCAGTCCAGGAAGTCAGGAAGTCAGCAGAAGGGGGGAGCTGCAGTCCAGGAAGTCAGGAAGTCAGCAGAAGGGGGGAGCTGCAGTCCAGGAAGTCAGCAGAAGTGGGGAGCTGCAGTCCAGGAAGTCAGCAGAAGGGGGGAGCTGCAGTCCAGGAAGTCAGCAGAAGGGGGGAGCTGCAGTCCAGGAAGTCAGCAGAAGTGGGGAGCTGCAGTCCAGGAAGTCAGCAGAAGGGGGGAGCTGCAGTCCAGGAAGTCAGCAGAAGTAGGGAGCTGCAGTCCAGGAAGTCAGCAGAAGGGGGGAGCTGCAGTCCAGGAAGTCAGCAGAAGTGGGGAGCTGCAGTCCAGGAAGTCAGGAAGTCAGCAGAAGGGGGGAGCTGCAGTCCAGGAAGTCAGGAAGTCAGCAGAAGGGGGGAGCTGCAGTCCAGGAAGTCAGGAAGTCAGCAGAAGGGGGGAGCTGCAGTCCAGGAAGTCAGCAGAAGTGGGGAGCTGCAGTCCAGGATGTCAGGAAGTCAGCAGAAGGGGGGAGCTGCAGTCCAGGAAGTCAGGAAGTCAGCAGAAGGGGGGAGCTGCAGTCCAGGAAGTCAGGAAGTCAGCAGAAGGGGGGAGCTGCAGTCCAGGAAGTCAGCAGAAGGGGGGAGCTGCAGTCCAGGAAGTCAGCAGAAGGGGGGAAGCAGTCCAGGAAGTCAGCAGAAGGGGAGGTCTGCAGTCCAGGAAGACAGCAGAAGGGGAGGTCTGCAGTCCAGGAAGTCAGCAGAAGTGGGGAGCTGCAGTCCAGGAAGTCAGGAAGTCAGCAGAAGTGGGGAGCTGCAGTCCAGGAAGTCAGGAACTCAGCAGAAGTGGGGAGCTGCAGTCCAGGAAGTCAGGAAGTCAGCAGAAGTGGGGAGGCAGCCCAGAAAGTCAAGAAGTCAGCAGAAGTGGGGAGGCAGCCCAGAAAGTCAGCAGAAGTGGAGAGGCAGCCCAGAAAGTCAGCAGAAGTGGGGAGGCAGCCCAGAAAGTCAGCAGAAGTGGAGAGGCAGCCCAGAAAGTCAGCAGAAGTGGGGAGGCAGCCCAGAAAGTCAAGAAGTCAGCAGAAGGGGGGAGGCAGTCCAGGAAGTCAGCAGAAGTGGGGAGGCAGTCCAGGAAGTCAGCAGAAGTGGGGAGGCAGTCCAGGAAGTCAGCAGAAGGCAGGACAGGGTTGGGGTGGGGAGAAGTAACACACTGTGGGGTCGTTGCTGATTGTTGTTGATAACAACATGGCGGGTGTCTATCAGTGAACTGTTTTGATGACAACTGGTGGACGTTTTGTGATGCTCCGACTACTTCTCACTCACGTACACACTCAGTGACGCTTGCTCGTGCTTGTGTGAGTGTGAGTGTGTGTGTTCACACTTTAGTTTAATTCATTCTATTCACAGAAAAGTGATATCAGACGAGTATGTGTGTGTGTGTGTGTGTGTGTGTGTGTGTGTTTGTCCGCACGCATCGTGTGTGCTGCGTATGAATGGGGGAAAGAATTTCACTCATGCAGAAAAAGCTTCATTCCTTTTGAGAGCGCTGCCTTGTCAGCAAGATTGCACTGTGACGTCTTTATGCTGCAACTTGCCTTGTCACTGCACCCGCCTAGACCTGTAATTAGGACGGAAGTTTTCTTTTTTATGGTTATTTCGTTGCGCTTCTTGTGGGGGATAGAGGGGTGGGAGTATGAAGAGGGAGCGGTGGGGGGTAAATTGGGAAGAAACCACTGATGCGTTCATTGAAAGCAGTCTGAACACAGGAAACTGCTCACGCTGGAATGAACACTTTCTTTTCTTCCAGTTTTTGGACATTGTGCAGCTCTTCTTCTTCTTCTCCTTCTTCTTCTTCTGCTGTTGCTGCTAGTGTTGCTGCTCATGATGCTGCTGCCGCCGCTGCTCCCATGTTCAGTGTGTCAGGACATGTCAAAACACATCAGAACTCACCAGAACATATCAGAACACACCAAAGCACTCCAGAACCCACCACAACAATTGAAGTTTGCCTCGGGAACGTTCTCCTTCCGGTCGCTGCTCCATTCTCCTTCCCCCCGCCCCTTTACACACCCTCACCCCCTCCCCTCGTCTCATTATTTCTGGACCCTGCCAGCTCCTCCACTATCCCATCACTGCACCCCCACCCCCACACACTGACCAGACTTGATAGTGGCTGGCACTTTGACAAGGGGGGTACAGGACTTCCTTGGTGTCCAGGGAGGGCAATGTCTGTATCAACACAAGGCTTTCGCTGGGCTAAGCGGAGTTTAACGACTTAATGGCAAAAGGCCTTGGGGTCTCTGTGACCCCCTGGGGTCAAACTGTTCAGGGCATGGGTCTCGGTACAGTGTTGATGGAGGGGTGGAGTCCTGGACGTCTGTACTGGCGGTGCGCCATCTGGCGTTCCAAAGGGGAGTCCTTGACTTTTACTTCACACCTTCACGTCGGACTCCCCCCCCCCTCCCTCTGTCTGTCTGTCTGTCTGTGTGTCTCTCCCCCCTTCATATCGGGGCTATGGCCTTAATGAATAAATAATCTCAGTCTCAGTCTCTCCCTCTCTCTGAGAGGGGCGTGGGGGGAGGGATTGGAGGGGTAGAGGTAACGAGAGAAATTTGATATATGAAAATGCATGAAAATTTGCGTAAGCTAATTTTTTTTTCCTTCCTTTTTTTTTTTTTTTTTTTTTTTTTTTTTGCTCAGTGCGACTGGAAAGTGCATATGAAAAATGTTCAGATTTTGCCCACCTGAAATAGTTAATAATATTTGCTGATATTTCAACTGGACGCTGTAGTGTGCTTGTATCGTGCCTTGTGCGTGTGCATTTATATATGTATAAAAGTGTGTGGAGTATAACTGGGATGAGAGGAAGAGAAAGGGAGAGGGATGTGAGGATAGGGGGATGGGGGGAAAGGGTAGGATGATAAGAGAGTGAGATAATCATATAAAAATGGTATTTATCATGTGCCTATGGCCAAAATACATTAAACCATTCCGATTCTCTCTCTCTCTCTCTCTCTCTCTCTCTCTGTGTGTGTGTGTGTGTGTGTGTGTGTGTGTGTGTGTGTGTGTGTGTGTGTATGTGGCTGCGCGCGACGTGTAGGTAGGTATGTCGTGTAGGTATATATGTAGTTTCAGGTGTCACAGTACAGGCAATCCCAATGAAATGTTGATCTCTCTCTGGTCACTGAAAACACAGATGCCACTCATCTCTGTGACCGACAGTACCTGTGGTGAGTTGGACGACCTGTTGCCTTGCACCCCTTCAGGCCTCGCTGTTCAGTGTTGGGTCCTGGTGTGCTGGAGGTTTCCTTCATGGATGGGGTGGAGTCCTGGGTGTCTGTCTGTCAGGGTGTGAGGACCTTCTGTCGTTCCAAAGGGGAGGGAGCTCTGTCGTTCCAAAGGGGAGGGAGCTCTGTCGTTCCAAAGGGGAGGGAGCTCTGTCGTTCCAAAGGGGAGCTCTGTCGTTCCAAAGGGGAGGGAGCTCTGTCGTTCCAAAGGGGAGGGAGCTCTGTCGTTCCAAAGGGGAGGGAGCTCTGTCGTTCCAAAGGGGAGCTCTGTCGTTCCAAAGGAGAGGGAGCTCTATCGTTCCAAAGGGAAGGGAGCTCTGTCGTTCCAAAGGGGAGCTCTGTCGTTCCAAAGGAGAGGGAGCTCTGTCGTTCCAAAGGGGAGGGAGCTCTGTCGTTCCAAAGGGGAGCTCTGTCGTTCCAAAGGAGAGGGAGCTCTGTCGTTCCAAAGGGAAGGGAGCTCTGTCGTTCCAAAGGGGAGCTCTGTCGTTCCAAAGGAGAGGGAGCTCTGTCGTTCCAAAGGGGAGGGAGCTCTGTCGTTCCAAAGGGGAGCTCTGTCGTTCCAAAGGGGAGGGAGCTCTGTCGTTCCAAAGGAGAGGGAGCTCTGTCGTTCCAAAGGGGAGCTCTGTCGTTCCAAAGGGGAGCTCTGTCGTTCCAAAGGGGAGCTCTGTCGTTCCAAAGGGGAGCTCTGTCGTTCCAAAGGGGAGCTCTGTCGTTCCAAACGGAAGGGAGCTCTGTCGTTCCAAAGGGGAGCTCTGTCGTTCCAAAGGGGAGCTCTGTCGTTCCAAAGGGGAGCTCTGTCGTTCCAAACGGAAGGGAGCTCTGTCGTTCCAAAGGGGAGCTCTGTCGTTCCAAAGGGGAGGGAGCTCTGTCGTTCCAAAGGGGAGGGAGCTCTGTCGTTCCAAAGGGGAGGGAGCTCTGTCGTTCCAAAGGGGAGCTCTGTCGTTCCAAAGGGGAGGGAGCTCTGTCGTTCCAAAGGGAAGGGAGCTCTGTCGTTCCAAAGGGGAGGGAGCTCTGTCGTTCCAAAGGGGAGGGAGCTCTGTCGTTCCAAAGGGGAGCTCTGTCGTTCCAAAGGGGAGCTCTGTCGTTCCAAAGGGAAGGGAGCTCTGTCGTTCCAAAGGGGAGGGAGCTCTGTCGTTCCAAAGGGGAGGGAGCTCTGTCGTTCCAAAGGGGAGCTCTGTCGTTCCAAAGGGGAGGGAGCTCTGTCGTTCCAAAGGGGAGCTCTGTCGTTCCAAAGGGGAGGGAGCTCTGTCGTTCCAAAAGGGAGGGAGCTCTGTCGTTCCAAAGGGGAGGGAGCTCTGGCGCCAGTGATCAGTGTGTCCTGTTCTGACTCATCTGGAATCGCCACCCCCACCCCCACCCCCCACACCCCTCCCCCCAAAAAAACAACAAAAAACACTCCCCTTGGAGTTATTTCAGGGCGGGTCTTATTCTGTCTTACCGTCCTAGCCCCATGTTGATCCCAACCATCATCTGATCTCCTGGCCTCATTGTTTATTAATTTCAAGTTGAAAAACCACCGAGGCAACCATGTGTTTGTTCTGTATTGTCCGTGTGTTCTGTGTGGCTTATTCAGCATTAAAGAGGCTAAGCAAGTCTTAAATAAAAGCTAATTTGTGTTCGCACATTTCTTTTGTCATTGCTGCTGTATGCACATGTCAAATGAACCGTATAAGGACAAGCCCGGCGCTTCCTTTTTTGATGGAAATGTCTGGGTTTGTTCCAATGTACCTTTTATTTACCCGTATGCTAGCTGAGCTGAAAGCGTAAGCAGCACTGACTTGAAGTTGTGTACATTGTGAATGGAGAGAGTTACACTCCTTACCTTTACCTTTTTACCTTTACCTTTTGTCCCGTGACCCACCGGGTCGTGGGGATGGGGGGGGGACACAAGGGATGCAGTGGACGTCACTCTCCTCCAGCCTGGTCTGCTCTCGGCCGCTGACACCAGCTCTGGCATCTTCAGATGAGTCCAGGTCTTGACGTCATCTGTCCAGCTTCTCCTTGGTCTTCCCCTCTTTCTTCCGCCCTCGATGGTGCCCTGCAGGATGGTCTTGCACAGGGTGTTGTGGCGGGTCACGTGGCCAACCCAGGCCAGCTTCCTCCTTTTGATGGTGGCCAGGAGGGGTTCTTGATGTCCGGCGAAGGCTTCGACTTTGCTCCGGACATAGTCGTTGGTCTTGTGTTCGACCCATGAGATGCGGAGCAGCTTTCGGTAGCATTTCATCTCAGATGCTTGGATCCTCTTCTCAAGCTCGGCTGACAGTATCCAGCTTTCACATCCATACAGGAGAATGGTGAGCACTAAGGATCTGTACAGTTTGAGTTTGATGGCAAGGGAAATGCTCCTGCTCCTCCAGATCTTGTCCAGTTTTGCCATCGCTGATGTTGCTGTTGCGAGGCGGATCTTCACTTCTGTGTTCGACCTGCCGTCCTTTGTAAGTGTCGCTCCCAGGTACTTGAAGGCTTCCACCTCTTCAAGTTCCTGGCCATTCATGGTGATGTTGGCGTGGGCGTTGGTGTTACTGTTGACCATCACCTTGCTTTTCTCAGCACTCACTTCCATGCCGTTAGCGCCTGCGCGATCAGTCAGCCTGTCTGTCAGATCTTGGAGTTCCTAGTTGCTCCCTAAGTCAACGTCATCTGCAAAGCATAGGTTGCAGACTGGTCTTCCTCCTACAGAGATGGTAGTGTGGAAGTCTAGGAGGGTCTCTCTCATGATGTTCTCCAGGAACAGGTTGAAAAGGACTGGTGAGAGTAGGCATCCGTGTCGGACGCTGACTGTGGTGCGGAAGAACTCGCTGATGTTGTTGTTAAGGAGAACGGTGCTGCTGGCATTGTCGTAGAGGGCCTTGATCATCAGGACTAGTCCTTCCTCGATGTTAAAACTTCTGAGGACTAGCCACAGGCCTTGGTGCCACTCCTCACTATTTGTTAATCCCAAACCTCTTTTCCCCCATGGAAAAATACATTCCACCTCCTGGACACTTGATCCAACATAGCCCTGACTGACTGCTGGAGTGGAAAAGATACCAGCCCACACTGACTCACCGTGAAGTGCTTTGAGGACAAGGACTGGAGTGTGCTGGAGGCTGCTGAAATGTAACCCACCTGTTTTATTCACCAACTATATACCAGTTTACGTTTTCTGACTTAGTTTTGGTAGTGCGGAGTCATTTCACAGCAAGGACCGGTCTCTTCCCGGGCTGACTGCACTGAAGTCATTTCACAAGGACTGGTCTCTTCCCGGACTGACTGCAATGAAGTCATTTCACAGCAAGGACCGGTCTCTTCCCGGGCTGACTGCACTGAAGTTATTTCACAGCAAGGACCGGTCTCTTCCCGGGCTGACTGCACTGAAGTCATTTCGCAGCAAGGACCGGTCTCTTCCCGGGCTGACTGCACTGAAGTCATTTCACAGCAAGGACTGGTCTCTTCCCGGACTGACTGCACTGAAGTCATTTCACAG
>NC_134882.1:25971698-25979198 GCF_041734735.1 Babylonia areolata | reverse complement strand
CATCACACTCCCCCCATGCCCCACACACCCTTCCCTACTCCATCACACTCCCCCCCATGCCCCACACACCCTTCCCTACTCCATCACACTCCCCCCATGCCCCACACACCCTTCCCTACTCCATCACACTCCCCCCATGCCCCACACACCCTTCCCTACTCCATCACACACACCCCATGCCCCACACACCCTTCCCTACTCCATCACACTCCCCCCATGCCCCACACACCCTTCCCTACTCCATCACACTCCCCCCATGCCCCACACACCCTTCCCTACTCCATCACACTCCCCCCATGCCCCACACACCCTTCCCTACTCCATCACACTCCCCCCCATGCCCCACACACCCTTCCCTACTCCATCACACTCCCCCCATGCCCCACACACCCTTCCCTACTCCATCACACACACCCCATGCCCCACACACCCTTCCCTACTCCATCACACTCCCCCCATGCCCCACACACCCTTCCCTACTCCATCACACACACCCCATGCCCCACACACCCTTCCCTACTCCATCACCCCCCCATGCCCCACACACCCTTCCCTACTCCATCACACACCCCCATGCCCCACACACCCTTCCCTACTCCATCACACACACCCCATGCCCCACACACCCTTCCCTACTCCATCACACACACCCCTCCCATGCCCCACACACCCTTCCCTACTCCATCACACTCCCCCCATGCCCCACACACCCTTCCCTACTCCATCACACTCCCCCCATGCCCCACACACCCTTCCCTACTCCATCACACACACCCCTCCCCATGCCCCACACACCCTTCCCTACTCCATCACCCCCCACCCCCCATGCCCCACACACCCTTCCCTACTCCATCACACACACCCTCCCCATGTCCACACACCCTTCCCTACTCCATCACACCCCCACACCCCCATGCCCCACACACCCTTTCCCTACTCCATCACACTCCCCCCATGCCCCACACACCCTTCCCCTACTCCATCACACTCCCCCCCATGCCCCACACACCCTTCCCTACTCCATCACCCTCCCCCCCATGCCCCACACACCCTTCCTACTCCATCACACTCCCCCCATGCCCCACACACCCTTCCCTACTCCATCACACTCGCCCCCATGCCCCACACACCCTTTCCTACTCCATCACACTCCCCCCATGCCCCACACACCCTTCCCTACTCCATCACACTCCCCCCATGCCCCACACACCCTTCCCTACTCCATCACACTCCCCCCATGCCCCACACACCCTTCCCTACTCCATCACACACCCCTCCCCATGCCCCACACACCCTTCCCTACTCCATCACACTCCCCCCATGCCCCACACACCCTTCCCTACTCCATCACACTCACCCCATGCCCCACACACCCTTCCCTACTCCATCACACACCCCTCCCCATGCCCCACACACCCTTCCCTACTCCATCACACTCCCCCCATGCCCCACACACCCTTCCCTACTCCATCACACTCCCCCCATGCCCCACACACCCTTCCCTACTCCATCACACTCCCCCCATGCCCCACACACCCTTCCCTACTCCATCACACTCCCCCCCATGCCCCACACACCCTTCCCTACTCCATCACACTCCCCCCATGCCCCACACACCCTTCCCTACTCCATCACACTCCCCCCATGCCCCACACACCCTTCCCTACTCCATCACACTCCCCCCATGCCCCACACACCCTTCCCTACTCCATCACACTCCCCCCATGCCCCACACACCCTTCCCTACTCCATCACACTCCCCCCATGCCCCACACACCCTTCCCTACTCCATCACACACACCCCTCCCCATGCCCCACACACCCTTCCCTACTCCATCACACTCCCCCCATGCCCCACACACCCTTCCCTACTCCATCACACTCACCCCATGCCCCACACACCCTTCCCTACTCCATCACACACACCCCTCCCCATGCCCCACACACCCTTCCCTACTCCATCACACTCCCCCCATGCCCCACACACCCTTCCCTACTCCATCACACACACCCCTCCCCATGCCCCACACACCCTTCCCTACTCCATCACACTCCCCCCATGCCCCACACACCCTTCCCTACTCCATCACACTCCCCCCCATGCCCCACACACCCTTCCTACTCCATCACACTCCCCTCCCATGCCCCACACACCCTTCCTACTCCATCACACTCCCCCCATGCCCCACACACCCTTCCCTACTCCATCACACTCCCCCCATGCCCCACACACCCTTCCCTACTCCATCACACTCCCCCCATGCCCCACACACCCTTCCCTACTCCATCACACTCCCCCCATGCCCCACACACCCTTCCCTACTCCATCACACACCCCCCCATGCCCCACACACCCTTCCCTACTCCATCACACTCCCCCCATGCCCCACACACCCTTCCCTACTCCATCACACACACCCCCATGCCCCACACACCCTTCCCTACTCCATCACACTCCCCCCATGCCCCACACACCCTTCCCTACTCCATCACACTCCCCCCATGCCCCACACACCCTTCCCTACTCCATCACACTCCCATGCCCCACACACCCTTCCCTACTCCATCACACTCACCCCCCCATGCCCCACTCACACCCTTCCCTACTCCATCACACTCCCCCCATGCCCCACAGCACCCTTCCCTACTCCATCACACTCCCCCCATGCCCCACACACCTCCGTACTCCCTATCCCCATGCACACACCCTCCTCCATCACATCCCCCATGCCCCCACACACCCTTCCCTACTCCATCACACTCCCCCCATGCACACACCATTCTACGCCATCACATCATCCCCCCCCCATTGGGAAAAAGCTCTCCATCATAAAATGCACTCCCTATCAAAAGAAACACACCTCCCTGTCCTTCGTGTTCTCTCTCCCTCACATGACTTTTCCACAGACTCCCACCAATGCCACACACCTTCCCTCTGAACCTCCAACATCTTTCTCATGCCCCAACATTCTACTCCTCCCCCACCTTACTGTCGCATTGTATGTTCTTTTATAATCACAACATCCTGTCCACCACTCACACAGATCGCGGCACACATGCCCATCACACCCTCTCCAATCCAATCCGTGCACCAGGCAACCTTCCTACCTCCATTACATCCCCCATGCCACACTCAATACCCATCCTCTCATCGCCCCCATTGACCCTTCACAACTTGACAACACTCCCCTGCCACCTCCTCCATTACATCATGCAAACTTTCTACTATCAATCCTGCACAACATGCCATCTCATCAATCCCCACTATGCCCAACACAAAGTGGCATCATACTCTTGCACTCACACCCCCCCCATGCCCCACACACCCTTCCCTACTCCATCACACACACTCCCATGCCCCACACACCCTTCCCTACTCCATCACACTCCCCCCCATGCCCCACACACCCTTCCTACTCCATCACACCTCCCCCCATGCCCCACACACCCTTCCCTACTCCATCACACTCCCCCCATGCCCCACACAACCCTTCCCTACTCCATCACACTCCCCCATGCCCACACACCTTCCCTACTCCATCACACTCCCCCCATGCCCCACACACCCTTCCCTACTCCATCACACTCCCTCCCATGCCCCACACACCCTTTCCCTACTCCATCACACTCCCCCCCCATGCCCCACACACCCTTCCCTACTCCATCACACTCCCCCCATGCCCCACACACCCTTCCTACTCCATCACACTCCCCTCCATGCCCACACACCCTTCCCTATCCAACTCCATCACACTCCCCCATGCCCCAGCAACACCCTTCCCTACTCCATCACACTCCCCCCATGCCCCACACACCCTTCCCTACTCCATCACCACACCCCTCCATGCCCCACACACCCTTCCCTACTCCATCACACTCCCCCCCCCATGCCCCACACACCCTTCCCTACTCCATCCCACACTCACCCATGCCCCACACACCCTTCCCTACTCCATCACCACACCCCCCATGCCCCACACACCCTTCCCTACTCCATCACACTCCCACCATGCCCCACACCCTTCCCTACTCCATCACACTCCCCCCCCATGCCCCCCACACCCTTCCCTACTCCATCACACTCCCCCATGCCCCACACACCCTTCCCTACTCCATCACACTCCCCCCATGCCCCACACACCCTTCCCTACTCCATCACACTCCCCCCATGCCCCACACACCCTTCCCTACTCCATCACACTCCCCCCCATGCCCCACACACCCTTCCCTACTCCATCACACTCCCCCCCATGCCCCACACACCCTTCCCTACTCCATCACACTCCCCCCCATGCCCCACACACCCTTCCCTACTCCATCACACTCCCCCCCATGCCCCACACACCCTTCCCTACTCCATCACACTCCCCCCATGCCCCACACACCCTTCCCTACTCCATCACACTCCCCCCCATGCCCCACACACCCTTCCCTACTCCATCACACTCCCCCCATGCCCCACACACCCTTCCCTACTCCATCACACTCACCCCCCCATGCCCCACACACCCTTCCCTACTCCATCACACTCCCCCCATGCCCCACACACCCTTCCCTACTCCATCACACTCCCCCCATGCCCCACACACCCTTCCCTACTCCATCACACTCCCCCCATGCCCCACACACCCTTCCCTACTCCATCACACTCCCCCCCATGCCCCACACACCCTTCCCTACTCCATCACACTCCCCCCATGCCCCACACACCCTTCCCTACTCCATCACACTCCCCCCATGCCCCACACACCCTTCCCTACTCCATCACACTCCCCCCATGCCCCACACACCCTTCCCTACTCCATCACACTCCCCCCCATGCCCCACACACCCTTCCCTACTCCATCACACTCCCCCCATGCCCCACACACCCTTCCCTACTCCATCACACTCCCCCATGCCCCACACACCCTTCCCTACTCCATCACACTCCCCCCATGCCCCACACACCCTTCCCTACTCCATCACACTCCCCCCATGCCCCACACACCCTTCCCTACTCCATCACACACACCCCATGCCCCACACACCCTTCCCTACTCCATCACACTCCCCCCATGCCCCACACACCCTTCCCTACTCCATCACACACCCCTCCCCATGCCCCACACACCCTTCCCTACTCCATCACACTCCCCCTCCCCATGCCCCACACACCCTTCCCTACTCCATCACACTCCCCCCATGCCCCACACACCCTTCCCTACTCCATCACACTCCCCCACATGTCCTCCATCTACGCTCTCTGTCACTCCCCTCTCACTCATACACCTACCTCCTCCATGCCCCCACCCTCCCGACTGTCTGGGAAGAAAAAGGACATCTCCATTCATTAAAATGCAGCTCGCCTACATGCAAGTAATGGAAACGAACGAGCCAGTCCTGTGTGTGTGTGTGTGTGTGTGTGTGTGTGTGTGTGTGTTCACGTGACGTGTTGTGTGGGCGGGAAGGGGAGCGGCCAACATCAAAGGCTGTAAACCCGTTCCCTTCAGGTAAGAAAACCTGGCGCATATATGTTCTTTGTACAGTCCGCCAAATGTTCTATGTTGTCACACACTTTACTGTACTGTATTGTGTTGTATTGTGTTGTGTTTTGATATATCACAACCATTAAAGTACGTGTACACCATGAAGAAGACGCTGTCAACAGCCGAATGGGTCAAAACGTCTCGCATTGAATCGAAGGGTCCTGGGTTTGATTCCGGTGTAACATCTTCAAACTACCCCTCTGCTGAGTTTTAATCCGGGGTCACTGTGGGCCAGCCTCGAATGACCCCCCGGGTAATTTGTGGCTGGTCAAGATCGACCCCCCGTAGTTTGGAATGACCCCTCTACTGGATTGATCAAGCTGTTGAAAAGGGAAGGGGGGGGGGGTCGTTAGGACCCCTGACCCCTCTCCATTTTTACATAACGGAGGCAAACATGGGGGAATTTTACATTAATAATCTGCATTCTAACTGGGCCAGATCTACTCCAGAGGGTCATTCCAAGAATGCCTAGAATGACCTGTATAGCCACTAAGAAGGGGGATGGGGGGCAGTTATGACTGGTTGAAGTTCACTCCTGGGGTCATTGCAAGCTAGTCTACACAGATTTGACCGGGGGGGGGGGGGGGGGGGGTAAAAACCAACGGGAATACAAATAGGTTTCTACACCTGTGTCAGTTCCTGTCGGATTGAGGGAAGAATTTGTTTCAGATTTCCCAGGTGCAGAACTGTAGTGCCTTCGGACCCCTTGTGTGTATATATACATCACAAAAAGCAAACAGGCACGTCAATCCATGTCAGTATTCGGTGGGTTATGGAAACATGAACATATTCACATGCCCCCCACCCCTCCCCCCGCACCCTTCTTTCCCCCCTTCCCCCTTCCCCCCTCCCCACCCCCGCGATGGAAAAAGAGTATGGCTATTAGTATGACAGGGTAAAAAGGACACGTAAAACCCCACTCGGAGATAGAAGTGAATAGAGAAGCTGCCGCCAACGAATGCCGAAAATCGGAAGTCCAAGAAAAAAAAGTTTCATAATTGTTATTTGTCTTCCTTTGACGGTTGTGCTGGTAAATCGCACATTTGTGACTCTATCATCATAATTCTGACACATGTATATGGGTGTTCGTTGGGTAAGAAACATACATTATTGATGACTATGATTTGTACACATACACACGTCATGTCGTGTGGCATCCAGCGCGCGTGGAAGAATAGCGATGTTCGATGGAATGCAAAAATTGCCATAATTGATATCAGAACTGACTTCAATACAGGTGTAAAACACACACACACACACACACACACACACACACACACACACACACACACACACACACACAGTGTTGGTGTGGGTTTGTTTTTTTTAACCCAGATACGGTTTAGCGTGTAATTATAGAACAGCCAACACGCGTTGACTCCCACCTCTGATCAGTCAATGTGTGTGTGTGTGTGTGTGTGTGTGTGTGTGTGTGTGTGTGTGTGTGTGTGTGTCTGTGTGAGGAAGGTGTGAGGACGGATAGCGGTGTGAAGGGGAGATGGAGGGGGGGGGGGGGGGGGGGGGGGGAAGCACACAAACCGGTTATGTGCCGCCCACAACACGTGACAGTGGTGAATGTGTGTGGGCGGGTGGGTGGCAGGGTGGTGTTGGTAGGGGCGGGGGGGGGGGGGGGCAGAGGGAGGGAGAAAGGGGGACGAGGAGGCAGTGTAAACTAATGAGTCATTTTTGACACACTTTGCACAAGTCATAATGACTGGTCTGCTTGTCAATTCCGCCTCCACCCTCCCTCCCACCCCCCACCCTCTCTCTCTCTCTCTCAGTTATCTGGTTCTCTCTCTCTCTTATTTATCTGGTTTTCTCTCTCTCTCTCTCTCTCTCTCTCTCTCTCTCTCTCTCTCTCTCAGTTATCTGGTTCTCTTTGTCTCTCTCTCACCCTTTCCCTTCGCTCTCTCTCTCTCTCTCTCTCTCTCTCTCTCTCTCTCTCTCTCTCCCTCTCTCTCTGTCTGTCTGT
>NC_134882.1:25939198-25966698 GCF_041734735.1 Babylonia areolata | reverse complement strand
TTGAACTTTCCCTGACCGAAGTCAGGTACCCACTAAAAACCTGGGTGGGGTGAGGAAAATCGGAATAAAGTGCCTTTCCCACGTGCGCAACACCACGCCGAAACGGGGCCACAAACCCTTAGCGTCGGCGATACTGGATCCGAAATCCAGCGCCGGACCCACTAAGCCACAACGCCACAGCTGCACCGAACATAGTACTGCTTGTTTGTGTTTGTTTTTGTTTTTGTTGTTTTTTTAAAGGGGGGGGGAGGACGAGGAGGGGGAACAAGCGGGAGGAGGGGGGGGGGTTAAGTTAAGCTGTCGCGTATCATTCGTTAAGCGTCACTTCCGGTGATAGCTGTTGAGTTGTGACGCCTACTTTCTTCATTTGAAACCTGGGATTTCATTGGGTCTCTCTGAAAGCGATGTCACTTACAAGACCTTACATGTCGCGGTTGGAGGCTTCTGCTGAGAGGTGGAGTATGTGTTCATTCGCTTGTTGTTGAGTGTGTTTTGTTGTTGTTGCTTTTTGGGTAAAACAATGGGAGAGAGGTAAACAATCGTAACCTAGAAATCAATTACATTCCATAAACTATTTTTCATGTGCATGCTTGATTATTATTATTATTATTATTATTATTATTATTGAATTTTGTTGTTGTTGTTGTCAATGCATTTTTCTCCAACACAGCAAATTCACAAAACAACTGACACAGCCCACACTGGCTGCTTCACTGGTTACAGACCACAACAAACATCTTCCCATATCACAACTCGTTCTCTGCTACACATATGATCTGTCACCGTCATCACCTGTTCTGATCTGTCATCATCATCACCTGATCTGTCATCATCATCACTTGATCTGTCACCGTCATCACCTGTTCTGATCTGTCATCATCATCACCTGATCCGTCATCATCATCACTTGATCTGTCACCGTCATCACCTGATCTGATCTGTCATCAACATCATCTGATCTGTCATCAGCATCACTTGATCTGTCACCGTCATCACCTGATCTGATCTGTCATCATCATCACCTGATCTGTCATCATCATCACTTGATCTGTCACCGTCATCACCTGATCTCCTGATCTGTCATCAACATCATCTGATCTGTCATCAGCATCACTTGATCTGTCACCGTCATCACCTGATCTGATCTGTCATCATCATCACTTGATCTGTCACCGTCATCACCTGATCTCCTGATCTGTCATCAACATCATCTGATCTGTCACCGTCATTACCTGATCTGATCTCTCATCATCATCACCTGATCTCTTGATCTGTCATCATCATCACCTGATCTGTCATCGTCATCAGACACACCTGATCTGTCGTCGCCATCACCTGATGTCACCATCATCACCTGATCTGTCACCATCATCACCTGATCTGTCATCATCATCACCTGATCTGTCACCGTCATCAGACACACCTGATCTGTCATCATCATCACCAGATCTGTCATCGTCATCACCTGATCTGTCATCATCATCACCTGATCTGTCACCGTCATCACCTGATCTGTCATCGTCATCACCTGATGAACACCCGACAGGGCTCCTCCCTTTCAGATGGACATCCCCACTCTTACCCTTCGCCCTGTCCCTCAGTCCCTTCCTTAGCCATGCTCGCCAGCACTCCCAACCCCCTTTCTTTCCCTCCCCCAACCTCCTCCCGTCCCTCATAGAGGTCCTCCCCACCCCTGGATCTGTCCTTGAAGTGGAGTTTAACGACCTCTGAAGGTCAGGTTGCTCAGCGCTAGGGTCTGGGTTCGTTGATGGTTGTGTTGTTCAGGGGGATGAGTCCTGGGTCGGGCAGTCATGTGTCCGAGCCTTTCACTTCAACCCTCCCAGACCTGTCTGGAATGTGCCACGTGCACTGCACCCCTACCACACCCCCGCCTCTAGCCCTACCCTCTCTTCTACGCTCCGCCCCGCCCCTCACCCCCCCCCCCCCCTCCCTCTGCCCCCAGCCCACCCTCTCTTCACCGCTCCGCCCCGCCCCGCCCCTCACCCCACCCTTCCCACTCCGACCGTGTGTCTTTGAAGCCTCCCTTCCACCTTTCATCTGGGGGCTGGTTCGTTCAGCTACCAACCACTTTGTTCCCTGCTTCAGTGGTCACGGATATTGCTGCTCTGTTTCTCTCTGTCTCTGTCTCTCTCTGACCCCCTGTCTCTGTCTCCCTTTCTCTCTGTCTCTTACCATTTCTCTTTTTCTCCCTTATCTTCTCTTTCTTTTTCCATCCACCCCCTCTCTCTCACAATCTCTCCGTCTCTTTCTCCCTGCCTCCTTCCTTCCCCCTTTTTTCTCCCAAACTCTCTCTCTCTCTCTCTCTCTCTCTCTCTCTCTCTCTCCCTTCCATGTCTCAGTCTCTCTGTTACAGAGGTCGTCGACCTCATTTAACGGATGGCTTTATTCTGCCGGTAACAGATGCACCCATGCTTTTCACACATGGCGGAGACCTGACACTAAATTGAAAAAAAATAAAATAAAATAATAATAATAAATGCAAAAACAACTTCGTCGGCGGTATCGATGTGTTTTGTTTTGTTTTTTTACAAAAACAGAAAGGAGATAAGAACTAAAAAACAACAACAAAAGTTATAAATTAGAATAGTCTGGAGCTGAAGAATTGAAGAACGTTTGGGTTTTTTTTTTCTTCTTTTCTTTTTCTTCGGGTTTTTGTGGTGTGTGCGTGTGTGTGTGTGTGTGTGCTCACATTAAGTGTGTCACGCACACTTAGACGCACACACACGCGCGCACGCTCACACACACACACACACACACACACACACACACACACACACTGGACATTTTTTGCCAGTGTTGCCGAAGCCCTTGTTATTTTGTTGTTCTTGGTTTGGTTTGGTTTTTATTGTCGCTTTTTTGTTGTTGCTGTTCTTGTTCGTCATCATCATCATCATCTTCTTCTTCTTCTTCTTCTTCTTCTTCTTCCAGCCCAGGTGATGAAAATGATGGTAATTAGTATCGCGGTACACCTGAAGATTTTTATATTGAATTGCAATAGAAACATTGCCATGAAAAACAGTTATTGGTGTTTACGACATGGAACTGCTTGCATTGATACCTGACTGCTGCTACATTTACAAACAAAACAAAGAAACAACACTTCCTTTTGAAAGGGAAAATGAAAAAAAAAGAGAAAAGAAATAGGATGCTGTTGGATTTGTTCATGTATTCTTTACACAACCACCACACCGCTTTTTCTTTCTTACTTTAAATTGTTTTTTGTTTTGTTTGCTAGAAATTATCGTCGTGTTGCAGTTGCTCGTGACACTAGTTAAAGAGCAGAAAACAGCAGGGCAGGGTGGGCGGTGTGGTGCAGACAGCTGACCATGCACACAGCACACCCCTGGCTGTCATTACTGCTGACCTGTCCAGCCAGCTGTGACCAGTCGGTCAGTTATTGATGGTGGGCTGTGTGGCAGATGGTGGCTGATTGCTGCAGGGACTTTATCACATGGCTGACCGTGCTTGGGACCATCTCAAACTTGGCATGATTAGTTTAGCTTCTGTTTGGTTGTGTGTGTGTGTCTGTGTCTCTATGTGTGTGTGTGTGTGTGTGTGTGTGTGTGTGTGTGTGAGTTTTTACTCTTTTCCTCTCATCTCCCACCACCCTTTCTCTGTCTCTCTCTAGTAGTAGTAGTAGTAGTTTTTGTGGTGGCAGTATCCAGTTTCATGGCTTCCACTCCAAATCATGTCAGAGATTATTTTTTGAAAGAAATAACTGAGGGTGGGGGCAGGGTGTGACTGTGTGTGCATGTGCGCGCGCGTGCGCACGCAAGACAAACAACCACAACAATACAAAAATGAAAACAACAACAACAACAACAACAACACACACACACACACACACACACACACACACATATATATATGTGTGTGTGTGTGTTACTACTTTTATGATATAGTGTTAATATCTTAAGGACTATATAATGAATCAAACCGAGGAAACACTCTTTTTTTTTTTTACAGTTGTTTTCCAGATATATAATACGAACTGCAGAGCTTTAAAACATCACAGCAATAACAAATGTAATTGACATAAATAAGAATGTTCCTATTCCACTGCGCTGTACCTACCCTCCACCCCTCACCCCTTTCCCCCTCCACACACACACACACACACACACACACACACACACATATATATATATATATATATATATATATATACGCATATGGATACAGAGACTTCTAACGATTAGCAGTCACATGTGTTGTTGAGCAGACGTGGCAGATGATGATGAAGTACAAATGTGTTGGAGGTGACGGCAATAAATGTATACACGCAAAACGGAATCAGTAGCAAAGCACAGCGCTTCAGGACATGCGAGGAACTTACTAGCCCCTGCTTTCAGCATGTCGCTCCATGAAATGAACTCGACTCTTGTTAATACAGAATGTTCTAAATTTTTTGGAAGTCACTCTGAAAATTCTCACGTCACGAAATATAGACATGATTATCTTTGAATCACGCATGAACGCTGTTTAAACGTGACACCATATATCGTTTGACTGTCCAGTCACGTCAAGCAATAGTGGGCCATGGGAGGGGGGGAATTTTGAGCACAAGATATTCAGTGTGTTTTATATGCCACCCAGCAATCTGTGTTATCAATTGCTGGAATCATCTATCTATCTAT
This sequence comes from Babylonia areolata, assembly GCF_041734735.1. Classification (NCBI taxonomy): domain Eukaryota; kingdom Metazoa; phylum Mollusca; class Gastropoda; order Neogastropoda; family Buccinidae; genus Babylonia; species Babylonia areolata. The sequence goes on along the minus strand of NC_134882.1, from coordinate 25,962,040 downwards.
CTGTCTGTATGTGTGTGTGTGTGTATGTATGTATGTATGTATGCAGGCACTGCACACACACACACACACACACACACACACACACACACACACACACACACAGACACACTCACTCACTCACTCACTCATACGCACCTCTTCCTCATACACATACATGCGCTCGCACACACACACACACACACGCGCGCGCGCGCGCGCACGCGCGCGCGCACGCACGCACACACACACACCAGACATACCCTCCACGTACCACACCCATCCTTACCCACACGTGGCGATAGCCTTCAGATGGCCTTAGTGGTCGGCGAAGCGCTAAGCACTATAATTTGATTTGATTTGATCCTTACTCCCACGCACTTATACACAAAGAGACTCAAGCGTGTCGTTGCATGTAAATCAGTGACCGATATTCCCAACCTCCTCTTTGAACGAATGGGAGACACATAAAGAGAGAGGGACAGAGGTGAAATTGACAAGATAGTTTAGGACTAATCGTTCTCTCCCTCCATCACCCCTTCTTCCATCCACTACTCTTTCTCTCCGGCCACCCCCTGCCTGCCAAGCAGAACTGTGCGGGCGTGGTTTAGTCAAATTTATTATCTCTCAAGAGAAGTTAACATGTGGTCGTGTTGCTTGTGCTAACAATACAAATATATGCCACTTAAGAGACATTAATTGTTTAAGCTTATGCTGACAAAACAAACATGATATATATATATATATATATATATGGGTGGGTGGGTGACTTAAGAGACATTACTTGTTTAACGTATTCAAAGGGATCAAATAAAATGACACTGACACACTTGAAAACAGATTACACATTTTAAGAACAATTAGCAGTATTGTTTCACATTAAGAAGGATGTGCATGTTTCAGTAATCACATAAAATTCCACAGTCCAGAAGAAAGCAAACGGCGTGAGAAAGGAGAGCAGGGGAGACAAGGCAGGGAAGATTGAAGCTGGCTAATTGCGGAGTGTGGCCGAATAGACAGACAGTCACGTCATTATTCGCTCTGCTGCCAATTGACGTCATATAGCAACTGCAATGGACACAAGTGGTTCTCTCCCTCTCTGTTTCAAACCGTTTCATTTTTCATTCACATACACTATGCGCACGGCAAACACACCTACACACACACACACACACATACACCACACACACACACACACACACACACACAGATGGACACACTCTCACATGCGCGCGCGAACTTGTGCATGCAGCAACACTCACACCGAGCACATTCACGTTTAATTTTACTGTTTGCACATGTCGAACAATGACTTTCTGCACCTGTGAATGGACAAGAGACCGGCGTTGAGTGTAGAGGCCATGGTCTGTGACGCCGGCCACGTGGACAGTCCAGACACTCCCTGCCAGTAACGTGGTGCGACATGTGAGGCTTCCAGTCCACCGAGTGATCACAGCGGGTCTGACAGTAACGTGGTGCGACACGTGAGGCTTCCAGTCCACCGAGTGATCACAGCGGGGCTGACCAGGGGACTGAAACAGAGGACAGTCCTGACCGTTCAACACGTGACCTCCGTGGACAGAAAGAAGAATGCGTGGCGAGATGTTGCATGCTTGCTTCTTCACCCACACACACAGCTGCATTGCCTGAAGACTCCAAAGGTGGCCACTATCTAATTAACGTCCACTTTACGTCCTGCTAATGGCAAGGTACAAACAGGTCGTCGGGCGACGGTGGGAGGGGGCGGGGGTCATGGACGGGGAGGAGAGGGGTGGATCAAGGAGTGATTAATTAACACATGCTGCAACACGCAGCCCGTCCATCTCCATTAGGTAACAGGAGATACGGTAAAGGGGAAGGCCTAACCCCCTCCAACACCGAGTCTCACACCTGGGTTCCCTTACTTACCGTCCAGTCAGCGGGGGGCGTGCCTCTATCTGCTTCCTTGGAGAGAGAGAGGGGACACTTCATTCACTTTACCATCTCACTCTGGGAACGGTCTGAATAGTTGTGATGACCGGTGTAGCAACTTATTTGTACCCCCGTTGAATTTTACCCCAGGGTCAAATCTCGCCAGCCCAAATTAACTCCGGGTCTTTGCAGACCAGCCTGGAATGGCCCCGGGTGTAAACTTCAACTTTTCAGAACTGACCCTCCCCCCAGTCGGATTTTACCACCACCACCACCCTCCAGCTTACCTGACAGTGGTATTGCGGTCATACTATGTCAGTTTGGAATGATTCCAGGGGGTCAGCTTGGTTCACTAAGAATCAATACAGGTTATCAATGCAGAACTCACCCACGTTTCCTTCCGGAGGTCAGTATAGGCCAGCCCAAAACGACCCCTCTTCCTTTCACTATAGCTTGATTAACACCCGTAGAAAGGGATCAGTTCCAACAGGGCGGTTGGGAGGGGGAGGGTGTTGGGGCGGGGGGGAGAGGGGGGGCGGGGGCGGAGTGGGGGGGGGGAGGAGGAGATCGCTGTTGACCAGCCACAAATGACCCCAAGGGTGCTTCGAGGCTAGCCCAGAAAGGCCCCTGAGTAAAACCCAGCAGGAGGTAGTCATGCAGCGGGCTGACTGTGGGCTGCTACCTCCTGACACTGTTCACTGGCACTGTGGTCACACCATAGGGTCAGGGGATGTGGGCGTGGGTGTGGAGAGGGGGGAGCATCCAGTGATGGAGAGTGCGTGACGAGCACAACAGTCCAGTGGACTTTCAATCTGATGGTTCAAATCCCGGTCAGTCATGGCGCCTGGCGGGTTGTGAGTGGAGATTGTTTTCCGATTTCCCTTGTCAACAAGATGTGCATGCCTGCTTTTGCCTTAACCCTCTTCGTGTGTATACGTGTGCAAAAGATCACATGTGCACGTGAAAGATCCAGTAAATCCATGTCCCAGTGTTCAGTGCGTTATGGAAGCAAGAAATACCCAGCATGCACGACCCCTAAAGCGGGGTATGGTTGCTACGTATCGGGGTAAAAACGCCCATTCTCACACAACAGTGAATTGGGAAGCTGCAGTCCACGAACGCAGAAGAACAAGAAAAGAAGGAGACGAAGAACATGAAGAAGAAAAACGAGAAAAACAAGAAGAAGAGATCCCACCTCACAATGGGAAGGCTGTCAGTAAAGGGGTGAACACCAACCCACGTGAAGAGGCCCAGATCTGTATCCGTTGCTTGTCTGCTTCCCTCAGGTGGAGCCGTCAGGCAAAGAAGTAAGTTGGTCATGCTTTCTGCTAGGAGCAGATTTGTTTTATTTCCGTCTGAACACCTCCACCTCATTAACTCCTTGACTGCCGTTGATGAGTATGTTTGTCAGTGAGGGGCTGCCACATTGTTGAGATAATACTGAATGAACTAAAAGGCTACGTTGTCAGTCACTGTTCTATATCTGGAATTCTTCCTCTCGGAACTGCAATATTTGTGTTCAGTAAAATATGTTACAACATCTAAAAATACCCAAGAAGTAGTAAATGCACCTCCAATCCACGCAACACTGATATCGTTTCACTAATGTTCAGCAGTCAAGGAGTTAAGGCACAGGCCAGGCCATCATCCTCAAACAGCTGGTACTGGCCTTGTCGGGTCCATTATGGCGTCATCCTGAGCTTCACTCCATGTTCTCACGTCTATGTGTCGAGCAAAATCTTTATTTTCATCGTTCATGAGTGAACGTACGTACATGCATGTATGTGTGCATGCGTGCGCGCGCGCGTATGTGTGTGTGCGTCAGTGCGCGAGAGCGCGTGTGATTTGTGTGTTAACTAATTTTGGGGTGGTTTCAATCCCAAGCCATTCAGTGCGGCAGATGTCCCAAGGATTAGCCAGGTGCGGTCAGCAGGCTGATGCCCAGTCAGGCCGGACAGACACTGGCCTGCGGGCACTGCACACAATGGCCATACCTCGCCTCCACGGTCGTCCCTGTGGAGGAATTTGGCCAGATAAATAAATAAACATTAGCCGAGCTGACATCACAGGGTTGAAAAAAAAATTAAGATCCAAGAAGGAGGAAGAGAACAGGTGAGGGATGAGACGTAAAAGAGGAAGAAGGGGAGGAGGAGGGAGAAGAGGAAGGAGGGGAGGAGGAGGGAGATGAGGTAAAAGAGGAAGAAGGGGAGGAGGAGGGAGAAGAGGAAGGAGGGGAGGAGGAGGGAGAGGAGGTAAAAGAGGAAGAAGGGGAGGAGGAGGGAGAAGAGGAAGGAGGGGAGGAGGAGGGAGAGGAGGTAAAAGAGGAAGAAGGGGAGGAGGAGGGAGAAGAGGAAGGAGGGGAGGAGGAGGGAAAAGAGGAAGGAGGGGAGGAGGCGGGAGAATAGGAAGGAGGGGAGGTGGAGGGAGACGAGGAAGGAGGGGAGGAGGAGGGAGATGGGGTAGAAGAGGAAGGAGGGGAGGAGGAGGGAGAATAGGAAGGAGGGGAGGAGGAGGGAGAAGAGGAAGGATGGGAGGAGGAGGGAGAATAGGAAGAAGGGGAGGAGGAGGGAGATGGGGTAGAAGAGGAAGGAGGGGAGGAGGAGGGAGAAGAGGAAGGAGTGGAGGAGGAGGGAGAAGAGGAAGAAGGGGAGGAGGAGGGAGAAGAGGAAGGATGGGAGGAGGAGGGAGAAGAGGAAGGATGGGAGGAGGAGGGAGATGAGGTAGAAGATGAAGGAGGGGAGGAGGAGGGAGATGAGGTAGAAGATGAAGGAGGGGAGGAGGAGGGAGAAGAGGAAGAAGGGGGGCAGGAGGGAGATAAGGCAGAAGAGGAAGGAGGGGAGGAGGAGGGAGAATAGGAAGGAGGGGAGGAGGAGGCAGAATAGGAAGGAGGGGAGGAGGAGGCAGAAGGGGAGGAGGGGGGAGATGAGGCAGAAGAGGAAGGAGGAGGAGAAGTTATAGACATTGACCAAGAGCTAAAACCAAGGCAAACAAGTCCCAGAAATGCCCTGGAGAGAAATGTCCCGGGGAAAAAAACAATGGAATGGCTGTGCACAATTCCTTTAGTATACTGATCAAGCACAGGAAAAGGAGAGACTGTTATCAACAACAAACGGCTCTAATTTTTAGCATGTGTAATAATGATTTAAAAAAACAACCACCCAAGACAATGATAAATATTAACCAGTAAACAGTTAGTGTACTGTTATGACACTTGGTTAGAGAACTACAAGCGAACGATCACTTCAATGCTGCAATCACCCGGGTGGCTATGCTGCACAAGTTCTACCCCACGAGAGAGGGAGCCACCTCAGAATTATGATTGAGTGTGCGAGCTAGGTGCTGGCCCGTCTTTTTGTGCCCAGCTCGGATGGTGACCAGTCACTCGCTTCACAGCTCGTATTGATCAGTTTTTATTCCTGGTCATCGTATGACTGATTTGGTTTTTGAATCCTTTTCGGGACACTTGTATGATTGATGTAGTACAAAGTATATTGCAGTATATTGTTTGTGAAATCGGATGTATTTTATTACATGTGTTGTTTCCCGGATACAATTAGGAAAAGATGCTGTGTTTACAACGAGCATTCATTGCTCTGATCACTGGCAGTCTGACGCTTCAGTTATCCTAGTGTCATCCGTGTGGTGTCAGACATCTTTGATCACTGGCAGTCTGACGCTTCAGTTATCCTAGTGTCATCAGTGTGGTGTCAGATATCTTTGATCACTGGCAGTCTGACGCTCCAGTTATCCTAGTGTCATCCGTGTGGTGTCAGACATCTCTGATCACTGGCAGTCTGACGCTCCAGTTATCTTAGTGTCATCAGTGTGGTGTCAGATATCTCTGCTGAATGCCCAGTGTTTTGGATGTTTCAGTCTTTCTGTTTGTATGACTGCTGTGCTCAGTTTCTCTATTCCCCTATCGTCCTTCAGTTGTTATAAGTAGGTCACTCCCGCCCCCCCTGCACCCCCCCCCCCCCCCCCCCGTCACCTCCCCTACACCGGCTAATACTGGAATGTTTAGAAAATTTGTCTACAACTGCTGTCTGGTCAAAAACGCCATGTCATGGAGAACTAATTCAATTTCTCGTTCTGTACTTTATTTTGTTTTATTGTTAACTTTATGCGTATGGTATATGTCACCATGCATGTCAAGGTTGAACTGACAATCAAAATTCAACGTGATTCTGATTTTGATCCCGATTCACACACACATACTCGCCCCTCTCTGTAAACATGGCACATACCTACCTCCCACGCGAACGCGTTGAACAAACACACCTTTCAGCGCTGCGTCACTGCTTAAAGTCATAAATGCAGACACTTTTAAAATTCAAGACATGAAACCAGTAACTTGTGGGAGTGAAGCTGGGGCGTTGGGACAAAACAAGTATTTCTCGTTGTTACTATAAATGACTTTACACACCCAAAGATAACTTATTCTTAATTCTTAAACTTCTGCGCTGCGTGGTAGAATATCCTGAAAGTTGTAATCATCGCTGTTATACCATATCTAAACGCCGAACACACACACAGAGACTCTCTCTCTCTCTCTCTCTCTCTCTCTGTCTTTCTCTCTCTCAGTCTTCCAAAGACAAATTAATATGATACTTTAAATGAGTGTAGTGCGTTCAGAAAATATAATCTAAACTGTTTGTAGTAAGATAATAGGCGCGCGCGCGCACACACACACACACACACACACACACACAACGTGGCACACACACACACTGACACTGTGACACACACGTCTGTACACTGGGTCTACTGAGAAGCGTAGTGCGTGTTTACTGTGTTTGCTGTTACGTGAACTGAGAGACTCGAGGACTGACGATTATGTGTTGACGCTAACCAGCAAAGGATCAGTAGTTGAAAAAGTACTGCGTGTAATTCGAAGAACTGGGTAACCAGAGTAATAAGACTGGATGGTGGACTTTTAAGTTTTAACTTGTCTTCAGTGCCAAATGCATGGAGCTCTTAACACTCAACAGGTAGAGTGCCTTGTAAAAATGTTTCAAAACTGTTATTTATTTATCTGTAGATAATTACTGCAAGATACTCGTACAAATGAGTCTGACAGAAGAGACTAAGCAGCGCAGGACACACACCAATTGATCAATAACATATGGAAAGGAGTCAGGATTCCATTCCCAGTAAACCCACGAGCTCCGCCACTGACCTAAAATTGACGTCAACTAATCCTATGTATTTTGGGGGTGAGATCTCAAACATGAGGGGGACTGAAAAACCTGTCCAGGCCCCGCCATTATTATTATACTTATCGGTCCCACAAAAGGGACGTCACCGCGTGATTCAGCGAGGGCTCAAACGAAAAGCGTTTATCATTCAGCCAGCGCTTTTTGTATACCTCCAGCTGTGTGGCTTTTAGCACCGCTCCTCCCAATCTCCTGCTTTTGTGTGAGCCCTCTCACACCTCTGTCCCCCCACTGACGTAAAGTGTTGTCAGTTTGGAAACAAACACCTGTCCCCAAAAGTTTTCACAACTTCTGTGAAACACAACGGACATGGGCAAAAATAGTTTCGTTTCATAGAGGAAAGATGAAACAATGGCTGAGAAGAGTGGTTTGTATGTCTGTCCGAACCAGAGGATGCTGACAGCATGAAGACAATGGCGAACATAACTTTGAAGAGCTACAACCTTCGTCTGTGGACTTGGAGTGACAGCACAGCCCGCCCTGTTTGTAACACGACAGCTGATTGGTCAGCGCTATGCACAGATTCCAAATCCATTGGTCCACGAGTTGGCTGTGTCGGTCGTCTGCCGATGGCGCGCCGTCTGCTTGCGAGCTGAGTGAGTGTGGGAAGGCTTCACTGGCCCCAGTTTGTGCGGATCCTCACGCGCAAAACTGTGGCTGACTGGTTTGTTACAGAGCGGCATGGGTTAGATATTCATCAATGGGACAACTCAGAACGTAGTTTTGTTTTTGTTTGTGGTTATTTTTGGAGATATCGAACACAGTGTTTTGTTTCGACCCGACTGTGTGTGGGAGCAGCCACTATGGATAACCAGACCACCTTGGAGTATATTATCGAAAATGAGGAATTTATTGAAAAACTGGCCACGAGTAAGTACATGTTATATGATTATCTCTCTTCAGTCGGTCGTTTCATGTAGACTTTAAAACACACACACACACACACACACACACACAGAGACCAAGACTGGAAGCATAACCCTTCAAAAATAATGTCTCCAAGTTTTTTGTTTGTTTGTTTGGTTTCAACCTGTGGTTGGCCTTCTTTTGACACAAAACACTAATATACTTAGTAATAAAGGAAATATTGTCTTCATTTTTTTTCATTATCAGAATTATTTTTGAGTCACCAGAAGTTGAACACTGGAGATATCAGAACAACAAACAACCACAATGTGTGTATAAAAAAAAGCGTGTGTGTACCACTGAGAGTGTGTGCAAGTGTGTGTGTGTGTGTGTGTGTGTGTGTGTGTGTGTGTGTGTGTGTGTGTGTGTGTGTGTGTGTTATTGTTGTATATGTAGGTATCCTTTATTCAGTTTAACGATTTTATGTGAATTTCAGTATTCTAGTCTACCCACTCCGTCTTGACATATCTCTCTCCGTGTTTCTGTCAGTCAGTCTGTTTGTCTGTCTCTGCCTGTCTGTCTGTCTGTCTGTCTCCTTCTCCTTCTCCCTGTCTATGTCTTTATATGCCAAAGGCATTAGTGGTGATATCTTTACTGTCAAACTTCTTTGTGGACTCCGTTTTTATCGTGTGTATGTATAAACTTAACGTTCAAGTGACAGTATGAATGGATATATATCGCATTGTTTGCGATTGTCAAACATGTGGCACGAGCAAGCTACGCTTTGGTCTTGAAATTTCATCCCGCTCGAGTTGGCCTGGTAAAAATCATATCAGTCAATCTCCCACTTCTCTGTCTGTCTGCCTGTACTCGTGTCTGTGCCTCTGTCATTCTGTGTGTGTGTGACACTGTCAATATATTCTGTCTGCCTGTCTCCCTCTTTCCGTCTCCCCCCACCCTCTCTCTACTCCGTCACAAACTTTATTGCCACAGTGGAATTATCAATAAACTGCATTCAAGCATAGTTTTATTATAAACCAATCGCCGGAGAAGTTGATTTCTGCGCACTGACGACGACTGAGAGAAAAATCAAAGCACAACAATTTTGAATAATTGTAAACACATTTACAAAACGTTATGACTTGCGTTGATTTAATGCGATGATATCGACAGAGATTGTGTATATCATTCTATTTCTGGCTCAAAGTAAGTATAGAGAAAGAGTTCGAAGATAATCGCGTGCCGAGACCGGCATTGAACATCAGAGCACTCGTTGAAGGTTTGAATTTGATGGCTGTTAGTCGACTCTCCCCCCTCCTTCCCCCACCCTCTCTCTCTCCCTCTCTCTCTCTCTCTCTCTCTCTCACACACACACACACACACTCTCGATCTCACTCTCTGCCTTTCTGTTTCTCTTTTATATATATATATATATATATATATATATATATATATATATATATATATATATATAATTTTTCTATTCGTAGGTTGGATGAAAAAGAACATTGTCTTGCTTACTCTGATATCCTATGAAATTAAGATTTACTCAGTTCAGTTCACAAAATACATACACGTGTACATACATACATGCATACATACATACATACATACATATATACAAACTCATGCACACACACGCGCGCGCACGCACACGCACACACGTAGGCACACGCACGCACGCAAGCTCTTCTGTAGAGGAGAATCCACTGATTGTGTGTCCCGGTACATGTGCCTCAAGGTGCAGTGGTGATCAGGAACAGATGGAGACTGAGCAGTACACGGCGGTTATTCCCACACGCGGGTCTCCACACCAGTGGATGAGGAAGTGATAGGTGGAAGTGTGGGATTAGGGCATCAGGGGTGATTCCCTGCGCCAGTCATTCTGCCTAGAACAGAATTCACCGGAAAAGCGTGCGGGTCACGTCATATTGCGTGGACTTGTCTAACTCTCCGGTCTGTGTCTTCAAGGTCTTGTCTCCCCCAACAACATTTTGTCTTAAACTCTAGTCTCTGAGTCCTGTCTATCCCAACAGCAATATTGTCCAGATCGATGTGTATCTTTCATATATATCTCTATATAATATATATATATATATATATATATATATATATATATATATATATATATATATATGATAGTCAGTCGTGTCCGACTATGACCATCAGAACAGCAGAGGAGGCAACTGTTGTTCTGACTGTTTGGGCGAGAATTTGATTATAGTGGAGAGTGTCTTGCCCAAGTATATCATCCTCACTGTCTCGGCCAAGAGGGTTTGGGGATGGTTCCCAAAGGCCAACTAGCCCACAAGGCTGCAGCACTAAGAGCCAGTGCAATTTTGCCTCCTAGTTTGAGAGTCATAGGCCTTCACAAAAGACTAAGCTGTGAATGAATTCCCATTGACTGAAGAAACCATTGATAATACAGCTCTTACTTTGCTGTTGGCCCAAATGTAAGCTTATGTCAATCTGTTACATATATGTGTGTATATATATATATATATATATATATATATATGTGTGTGTGTGTGTGTGTGTGTGTGTGTTATAAATTATCACCTCTACTGTTTTGAATTAGCGTGGTGCAGACAGACCGTATTGAAGGCGAGGACGGGATGAAAACAAAACTGCACACCAAGGCTTATCTGTTATCTTGGAAAATAGATAACCCGGTGTTATCCTGTCTGGGCAGGGCTGCCTGGGGACGGTGCAGAGTGAGGGGGGAGGTGGGGCAGAGCGGGGAGGGGACCGTTACGTGATCAGCTGCATTCACACACGTTGGGATCACGAGCAGGATCAACAGTCTGTTGTTTTTTGCACGCAGTCATCACCACGCCACAACTGGCAGATTTGTGACCCCCCACCCCTCCCCCACCTCCACATCACTTGGCGTTTCTCCCTCCACCTCTCACCCCACTTTGTCTATTTCTGTCTACATATTAATTTGTTTGTTTTTCTGTCAGTATGTCAGTATCTGTTTATTTATCTGCCAGCCTGTATGGTTATAACAAAATCTTGCACAAAATAGATAGATGGACATGTCAGTCCACCCATTCATTTGTCTATCTGCAGGATGCGCGTAGGTCACAGAGAAGGAGGGTGGTAATCTGGGAGAGACTGTGGACGCATCTCAATCTCATTTGAAAAGTGTTGTGATTGTATTGTGCCGCTCCTTCCTCGTCCGCTTGTCTGCATCAGTGTGCATGTTCTCCACAAAAAAATGTCCTCCCCCAACACACCATGTATGGTATGCCTGTCCTCGTCTACATATTTGACTCGCGCACGCGTAACAAGTGTAACACTGGCACGCACACGTATGCCTGCACACACACACACACGCCCAGCGAGCGTACCGTGTTTTGCACAAACCGTCAGAACCTTGGCCAATCACAAGTCAGAGTGAATGCGCGAGACGTTATGACAATACAACATGTTTATTAGCCAGGGTGTGTGGGGGATATTTTGTTTACGTGTCTGCGCTCTGTACACACTGAGGAAGACTGTCCAGCTGGGCCACAGGTGGTGCACACCGCTCTTCACACCGATTATTGAGAACAGCTGTCTGTCTGTGTATCTGTCTGTCCATCTGTCTGTGTATACATATTTGTCCGTATGGCTCTCTTTCTGTCATATATATTCATATATATATACAGACACGCACACTCACGAACACACACACACACACACACACACACACACATATATATATATATATATATATATATATATAACATCAACACACACACACACACACACGCACGTATATATATATATATATATATATATATATATATATATATATATAAACACGCACACAAACGAACACACACGCACGCACACACACACACACACACACACACACACACACACACACACATATCACACACAGCGAGAGACAGAGACAGAGAACCTTATCGAAATCATCAAAAGAGCGCTGGTCAGATCAGATCTGTTTGTTGACGAAGAACGCCTGTGGCGTTCACGTGCATGTGCAGCGCCCTGGCACTGGTAACAAACGTTGAAACCTCAGACCGACAGTGGACGGGACAGGTCATTGAGGGGGTACTCACCTTCTTGCTCTTCGTTGATCGTCGGCCGGCGTAGCTCATAATCATCATCATCATCATATTCTTGTTCTGCGTTCGTGGGCTGCAACTCACACGTTCACAGGCAAGTACGAGTGGGCTATACAGCCAGTTATGTAGGCAGAAATATTCCGTTTCCACGGACGAGCATGCTGGGTATGTTCATGTCTTCATAACCTACCGAACGCTGTTAACCTTGGAGATCAGGGAAAAATCTCTTCCCTCGGGCAAAAATCTGCTGCTGTATCCGTCTCCCCCCATCCCTCCCCACCATGCTCCCGTCCCGCCGCTCTTCCCCCTTCCTCAGGACGATCAATACTTGGAGCGTTTGTTTCGCGGTTTCGGGCTTCATAGCGTTTACACCAGATGTCTCCATTGGGCGTGTGACGAAGAAAACAAAAGGTGACAAAAGAAAGAATTATAAATTGAATAAGGCGCATTCACTCCGGGAACCCACAGACAGCACCGGCCAAGCGTCCAGCTGCGGGTGTGGGGCGGGGGGTACTCCGGGTGGCGCCGCGGGTGGCCTTGAGGTGGCGCTTGGCGCTCTCCCTTTTCCCAAACTCCTGCCTTGTTTGCCTCCAACTACACAACAGCACCAACACCACCCTCACCCCGCCAGCAGCAGCAACAACAACAACCAAAGAAAAGACACAGCAGCATAAACAAAGAACATCCCACACAAATTAACCAACCAACCCACCAAAAAAAAGTACAAGAAATTACCCACAAAAACCCAATTCAGCCCTACCACAACACACACAAGACAATACAACGCACAGCACACTAACAACCCAACACAACAAACACAATCATCACAACAAACAACCCCACAGACCATACCACCACAACCCCCTCACAACAACAACGACATCCCGGAAAGAACAAATCACAAACAACCCCCCACTAAACAACACATACGACCGTACAACACAAACAAACCTTACTACCAAAACAATCCCTAACGAAACCACTTGACCTTAATGGCACAGCCACAGGTCGTAAAACTCCTCTGTCTTGATTTGTCCCCTTTGAGTCTGTGACAGAGACACTGTCATGCCGTGTGTTTCAGGAAAAAAGTGCCTGAAGAAGACTATAGCTTCACCCTCTCGTACATGTGTGGGTTTTGTTTTTTTTCATTAGCGCTTTAATTTTTTTCAGAAACAACATTTGGCGCTATATAAGTTATCATTAGCACTTAGTACTAATTATAGCGGTATTTGAAAAAAACAGAAACAAAACAAAAAAACCGCTGAGTAAATATTCATTATTATGGTTTTTATTATGACTGTGATGAAGATGATGATTATTATCATGAACATGATGATCATTAATATTTTTCTTTCTGTTATAATCATAATGATGTGAAAGAAGAACGACTGAACACAGATAAGCACAGTGATCAGTTCCAGAGCAGAAAGAAACCGTGAGTTTGCCTCCCTGAATCTCTTACTGTCTTAGCCGTACATCTCTTCTGCGATGATAAACGCATCGTCCATATACAGATAGATAGATAGACGCCTTTTTCACCCTGATTCTTTCATGACCGGATCGAAGCCAGCAGGTTTAAGGTGATTGTTCATGGAGCCTGGGTTCGAAGGACCCACTCGTCTGATTGGCTGGGGCAACTGAATCTTCTGGCGGACGTCGAAATGTACTCTCCACTTGTCAGTCTGCTCTCTACACTTGAGCTGTGTCAGTGAAAGGGTGACTGGGTGGTCAGCTTCGGTGTAGACGGATCGCACTTATCTCCTTACCTGTTCACTTTTTACACCTCCATCCGACCTCGGTATTTCATTTCCTGTAATATTACATGCTGATTAAATAAAGTACTTCTGCTGACTTGTTGCAATACCGAAAGTTACTTTCATCAACTGACTGACTCTTATTCAAAGAGGGCAAAATGATAGAAATTAGAAGGGAGTGGAGTTTGTGGGGATTTTTGTCGATTTGTTCCCAGGCCAAGTATAACTGATCTGGGAATTCATGGCCCTGTCAGGGGCTGACCAAACAGCTTTTGATGCCTTAGTGCCATGAAGGTCAGGCCACTCCAGACTGTGTGTGTGTGTGTGTACGTGTGTGTGTGTGTGTGTGTGTGTGTGTGTGTGTGTGTGTGTGTGCATGAGAGACAGAGACAGAGAATCAGAGTCAGTTCTGATTACCAATTAAGAGGCGGGTAGCGTGACAAATGTCCAGTGACAAGGGTCTGTCACATCCCATAGGGCGAGGCCTTGACACACACACATGATAATTATTGTCACGGGGACTTGCGTACAGGATATACACATATGTATATGTGTATATATATACATATATATATATATATATATATATATATATAGAGAGAGAGAGAGAGAGAGAGAGAGAGAGAGAGAGATACCTGTGGACTGCTTGCCCTCTGAGCGTTGCGTTCATTCCTTAGCTCTGTCTGTGTGTTTGTCTGCCTGTCTCTCTGTCTCTAAATGACCTAAACTCAGCATATCGTCGATGAAAAGAACAGGCTTACTATAAATGATAACAAAAACAAACAAACCAAAACAACGTGCAATCAAACCAATATGTGACTGATACTTAGCTGATCATAACTAGTTAACTAATGCCCAGATGATCTGACTAACAAATAGATAAACGAAATAACAAATTTGCGGGTTGTCTCTTATGGTCATAAACAACAACTAACAAATGTCTTAATGGTCTGGTCTGACTAAGTAACTAAAAAACGATCTAACAAAATCGGTGAATGATAAATGAAAAATATTTTCATACGATCATAATAAACTGATGCCTGAAAGATAACCGTATAATAAAGAAACTTATCAAGTTAGTGAGTGAATGATATCTAAATGATTGTAAGAAGCAAAAAACAACCTAACTAAATAAATCAAAAGCTGAGAACAGGGTTACCGATCAGAGATACAGAAGCAGGGCAGACAAGACGGCATGTTACACGCACATCCTCTGTGCAAATAAAAGACGAGCCCTGACAGAGGCAATGTTTGCCCATTGGCCTGGCGCAAGTCCTCCTCAGTCTGCCTGTCTGTCTGTATGTCTGTCTGTGTCAGATCGCCGTAAGTTGTGGGGCCCAGTTCTCTCTCTCTCTCTCTCTCTCTCTCTCTCTCCACCAAAGCTTGTGAATACCGTAACTGTGTACAGTGAGGGAACGATGCAGGTTTTTCACATGATTATGAGTATGTTGCTTACGTCATGAAACCTTTTGAGCTCTGAGTCTCCACCTGCTCTCTCTCTCTCTCTCTCTCTCTCTCTCTCTCTCTTGTATCCCTCTCTCAGGTCGCATATGGGAAGCCCATTCAGCAACGCACGTTATCAAACGCATGAACAGTTTACTTACTTGAGTATGAAGTGATAAATAGATGTATGTGAATTTCACACACATACACATATACGTGAAGATACAGTTTTCTTACATCTCGCTGCAATACTCACACTTGCGCAAAAGTATGTCTCCTGAAATGATCATGTTTTGTATTTTTAGCACTAAATTCTTCAACAGCGGGGAGAGCGGTGTGTTAATCCAACCACACCCCTCTCCCCCGAGGCGAATATTGTTTTACTGGTGTTTACCCTTGCTCGAGGAAGGAAGGAAGTGGGTGGGGAGCAGGTCTAACGTCAAGGTTGCTATTGGTCCTGTTTTACCTGGGAACAACACAGTTTCTGTCGTCATGTGCCAGAGAGAGAGAGAGAGAGAGAGGGGTGGGGGTTGGGGGGGGGGGGGGGTCAACGAGGGTAGGGGACAGGTGACGTATGAAAGCAGTTTGTTGCTGTTCCGAACAAAACGATAGGAGTTGAACTCAGTGGTGAGGGCAGAGGAGAGAACAATGGCGTGGCGTATGTGTGCAGACCAGCACAGAAAAGAAGCGGGATACACACACACACACACACATACACACACACACATACACACACATTCTCTCTCTCTCTCTCTCTCTCTCTCTCTCTCTCTCTCTATATATATATATATATATATATATATGTATATTGTTTGCTTGATTACACATGGCGCGTGCACTTGACGGAGGAATCACCTCACACCTGTTTTCTGCCTCATTAAGCCAGCTGATCCCTCAGTGTTCTGCTTCCCGTCCACCCCCTGTCTCTGTTTCTCTTTGTCTGTCTGTCCAAGAAAAATTTTTTACAAAGAAAGTGTTCCTCTCGTTCCTTTTGTTTCAGTATGTTACGGTCGCCTGCAAATCAAAAGGACAGACCTGTGGTAAAAATACTCAATATGTTTTTACATATATACCGCCTTCGTAGTTTGTGTTGGCTTCGTGCCTTTAGATTTAATCACGCGGCATCCAGATCCAGATTGATGATAATTGTGCGAAAATGCATTCCCCATATGGACAGACTTGCGAGAAAATAGCGCTCTCTCTCTCTCTCTCTCTCTCTCTCTCTCTCACACACACACACACACACACAGAGATACTAACAGTCAGCCATCTTCTGTTTGTTTCTTGTTAGAAAGAAGGTGGGGTGATGGGATGGGGCGACTGGAGATTAACGAAGTCCTCTCCATCTTTTTTTATTTTTATTTTTTTTTTTAACCAAGCATAGTGTATCACTATATGGATCAGTCCGCACGCTTTAACGCCTCCTTGGAACTGGAACTGTTTATCGACAGCTGAGAGGTCCTGTTAGTACTTCGTTTATGCTTCATAGTTCTTTGGACTGTGCTGTTCCAGTGTTTCACAATTTGTGTTGACATTTTGCTGTCTTCGTTGGGAGAAGGATCACAGCTGCCCATGATCAGTTCTTATGAACATGTTTCCTCCTTGAGAATCCCAGAGAAGTTGGTTTTAACTCACTCAGTACGGCCAGTCCTCTCTTCTCCTCTACACAGACCCCTCGGATGTCCAGTGGGTGTCTCAATGACCCAACCTTTAGCTTCCGTCGTCAGAATTGTGGTATCTTTGTCAACATTCACCTCTTCAGTATAAGAGCCTTCCGCTTGCAATATTTTGATGGTGGTAATTGGGGTGAAACGCTGTTAACGTCTTCTCTTTCGCCGTTCGTATGGAGAGAGTTAACTCCCATTGGTTTAGAGCTTTTTCTTCCTTATCAGTGTAACACTGTGCTGACTATGACCCCAACACAGTGGGCACAGACAGGGCAGTGAAGGCGACCAGGGAGTTCACCAGCTGTGTGGAAATGGCACAGATTTTTTTCCCTGCTCCGCCCGGTGAAAGGGGTGGGCCGTGATTAAAGGGGTACGGGTAGACAGGCAACCCACAGGGGCAGAAGGAAAGGGTGGCGAAGCGCGGATGTATCAGGGTGCCCCGCGGCCCCCATTGCTGTGAGGCCGTCACGTCCCGGTGTGCTGTGCAGAGAGAGGAGGGGAGGGAGGAGGGGGTGCGGAGGGGGAGGGGGGGGGGGGGGTGAGGGGCCGCGGGGGGCCCGCTGATCCCCATGTCACCCATCCTCTTGTCGCAGACGACAACAGACACTGATCGGATTAACGGACTAGCTGCGCCAGGAATCTACCTTCTCTCCGGCATTGTTCCCTTGTTTTGTTGTGCTTGTTTAACGTTTGTTGATATAATTGTTGTTGTTGTTGTTGTTGTTGTTGTTGCGTTTGTTGTTGTTAGTTATCCAAGATGTGACAGGAACTTAAAAAATATATTTTATTACCACATATTTTTTTCACAGAATCCCAAGACCCCACTTACTCGCATGGAGAATGTCCTTCCTAAATGTGTCATGTAGTCAGAAGGATATTACCAAACAACCAGCCGAACCACATTGCTGTCACACTGCTTTTCGGCTTTGCCGAATCCGTTATTGTGAGTCTGTTTTGCTGGAATGTTCATCCCATCTGTCTGAAAGTGACCGTATCTGTGCACCACTCACCAACGCCACCGCAAAAACTCTGCTGCCGACTCTGGGACGACTTTCTGTCGCCCCTTATTCGTTTATACTCCCCCCCCCACACCCCCGCCCCAACTCCGACCACGATGGAGCCAGGCCTGTGCTGCACTGTCCCTGCCGGTCCTCTGTAATCAGTCTGTCTGTGGACAACTTCACTCAGCTTTTGATCTTATCGGATTTAATTTTTAAAAAAAACAAAAACAAAACAAAAAAAACAAACAAACACACAAACAAAACAAACAAACAAAAAATCCCCCAAAAAACTCACTTACACCTGGCAGTAGCCTTTGACTTCATATTCAGTCTTATCGGCAGCACTATGCATGGCCAGTTTCCGTGCTTGTTTAAAGGTGTAACCGCCCCCGCCCCCCTTTTTTCTTGATTTTTGTTTCCTCAGATTACAAGTGGGGGCGAAGTGAGATGAGTCATCCTGGACGGAAATGGGTCAGATGAGGTTAGGTCGGAGGAAGGGGGTGGTTGTAGGTGGAAAGGGGGTGGGCGCGTCTCCCTCACCTTTCTTGCCCCTCCCGGCCTCTTGTTGAGGCAGGTGACCTTGTTGGTGGTGGTGGTGGCGGTGGGGTTATCTTGGTCACCTTTCACTTCCCTCACATCACCCAGTCCCCCCTCCCTCCCCCCGCCCCAACTCCGACCACGATGGAGCCAGGCCTGTGCTGCACTGTCCCTGCCGGTCCTCTGTAATCAGTCTGTCTGTGGACAACTTCACTCAGCTTTTGATCCGTTTGATCGTGTGGGGACACCACCTCTCGTTCCGCCTCTCTCTCCCTCTGTCTGCCTCTGTACCTTCCTGTCTCTGTGTGTCTCTGTCTCCCTCTATCTCTCAATCTCTCTCAGTCTGTCTGTCTGTCTCTGTCTCTCTCCCTCTGTCTGCCTCTGTACCTTCCTGTCTGCGTCTGCCTGTCTGTCTCTTTCTATTTCTCTCTCTGTCTCTCCCTGTCTCTCAGTCTCTCTGTCTCTGTCTGTCTGTCTGTCTGTCTGTGTCTCTCTCTCAAGGTCAATCAGTCTGTCTTTGCACACAAACCTTTGTAGTGATCTGGGATGGTGGGCTAACATTTAAGGGCCGTGTATGTTGCACAGTCCATTACAGACCATTTTCTGCACGAGGGCGGACTGGAGCCGTTTTTAACGGGGAAACCTGGTCACAGTCAGTTAAGCCAGAGGTGCTGAAGTGTTGCAACACTGCGTGCGGCAACTTGAGTTGTATGAAACGAAGCAGGAAGTAGTGGACGTCAAAATCAGTTTTTATACCAGCGTTCGTTTGGTTTGTGACTCACCTGCACACTTGTGAACTGTGATGATAAATTACACCCACGCTGCCGCATACATGCATATATATATATATATATATATATATATATATATATATATATATAGAGAGAGAGAGAGAGAGAGAGAGAGAGAGAGAGAGAGAGAGAGAGAGAGAGAGTGTGAGAGAGAGAGAGTGAGAGAGGGAGAGAGAGAGAGAGTGTGAGAGAGAGAGAGAGAGGGAGAGAGAACTCAGATCATTATTGTTATTCCCAAGGAATTGAGATTTTTGGGCATGGCTTGTTCTTCCAGTCTGTCCCTTGCTAATCAACATCAACTACAAAGAATAGACTTGAGGACGATGACAATGTTAAAATAGCCAGTCAGTACGAACAGAACGAAATGAATTAACAGCTGTTGCTGTGTCAATGAGACTGAAAAGGACTGGTTCTGGACAGAGTTTATCTGCTAACGGAGTTTAAAAAGTTTGTGAAATTCGTGCAGCCATTACCGCTGCATTGATAAATCTTCTGTTTGCGGGTGTGTGTGTTTGTGTGTGTGTGTGTGTGTGTGTGTGTGTGTGTGTGTGTGTGTGTGTGTGTGTGAACGCAATAATAAGTGCATTTTCAACACTTCCGAAATGCAGCTTTCACGGTATCAAGGATTACATACCACCTTCCTTCTCAGGACTGTCCGTTCTCTCTCTCTCTCTCTCTCTCTCTCTCTCTCTCTCTCTCTCCCTATCTCTCTGCCTGTCTGTGTCTCTGTCTCTGTATTATTATCTGCCGCCTCACGTTTTCTTCCCACCTGATCCCCTCACCCTCCACCCCCTGTCTCTCTGTCTCCTCCGCTCCTCGATCTCCCTGATCATCAGAAGTACATGGTTATATCATCATATTCTGTTTTGTTTTTTGATTACTTTTGATTTTACTTTTTCTGTTTATCTGAGGTTTATATATATATATATATATATATATATATATATATATATATATATATTGCTTTTTTAATAATAATCATAATAATGATAATAATAATAATAATAATCATAATAATAAAATGCAGGCTTATATAGCGCCGTACCCCCATCTCAAATGGGGCTCACCGCGCTTTCAATAAGCTATACAAATCTAAGACTAAGTGATATAAAAATATGTATAAAAGATAAAAAAAAAAAAGGAATAAAAATGAAATAAAATAAAATAGAATGAAATTAATAGATGGACATTGTTTCACATCACATTCGCTAAAATACATATTTCAGATTATCTCACATCACGCTGGCCAAAATCTCCTTACTTCAAACTAAGTCACACACACACACACACACACACACACACACACACACACACACACACACACACACACACACACACACAAATATATATATATATATATATATACACACACATACATACATACATATGTGTACATATACATATACATACACACACACACACACACACACACACACATATATATATATATATATATATATATATACATATATATATATACATACATACACACACACATATATATATATATATATATATATATATATATATATAATACACACACATACATATACATATACAGATACATACATACACATACATATAATGTAAAATCATCACAGGCAATATCATAGTCTCACATCACATAAGCCCCCAAATCACAGGAAGATGAAAACATATCACATTCACCCCAGTCAAAAACATGCACCAGGAATCAGGCCTCGCAGAAGCACATTATAATTCATCACAAATGCACGCAAATCATCTCCAAGAGCATGTACAGCGATCAAATCACAGCAAGCATATGCAGATGGAAAAGCTCTACTTAGAAAGATACAAACTGAAAAGTTGTGTTTTGACTGCTGTCTTGAATGCGGGTGTTGGGGTGTGACGAATGTGTGAGGGCAGTGAGTTCCATTGTTTTGGTGCAACAAAAGAAAAGGAACGTTCACCATTAATTTTTGTGAGAATTCTGGGAATAGACAGTGTGCGCATGTCATTTGAAGAACGGAGTATGAATAGACAGAAAGTAGATCTGCAAATTAATTCTTTTTAAAAACAAACATAATTTTAAAAAAATGTTAATAGTTCTTTCGAAATAATCATTTGATTTTTTTCTCAGTCTCTTGAGTTAAAATCATGATCTTTTCAAGTTCATGGTAGTCTCTTCTTTCTGTCATTCTTCCTGTATTTTTCTTTTATTTTTATCATTTTCTTTTTCCTCCACCTTCTCCTCCCACTTCATTTCCTGCTTGTTCTTTTTTTTCTGCTTCGTTTGATTTATTTTTTATTGCTTTTTTATTCTAAAATAATGATTACTTTGCTGTTGTGAGGGCATGGTGAAGAGAAGCTTGTAGCTTATCCTTTAAACCTTCAGTAAAACATTCGACTTCAAGTTCAGTTCGCGTCTCTCTCTGTCTCTCTGTCTCTCTCTGTCTCTCTGTCTCTCTCTCTCTCTGTCTCTCTCTCTATGTGTGTGTGTCTCTCTCTCTCTGTTTATCTGTATCTTTGTTTCCTCTCCTCCCCTCTCAGTTATCTCTCTAGTATTGTATAAATGGATCCGCCACAGACTTATTTGTTGTCGTGGCGTTTTCGCTTTCCCAACCTGCAGAAGGTGTTAGACATTGAGGCTGGTAGCCAGTACTTCATAGTGCTTTTTGACTGCTGCAGTGGCCATTACCGGGCCTACTGGATCACGTTCATGCCACCTTGGACTGGCCAGGAAGGGGGTGGGAGGGGTGGTACGGAGGAGGAGGGGGAGGTGGGGGGGAGGACGGTAGGGAGAGGCGGCAGGTGGACTTACCTCAGGGTTATGCGTCACAAACACCTGCACTGTACAGGTCAATGATAATTTCATACACATATACTACCTGGACACCATCTGTCTCCGCTCATGCTTCCTGATGGTTCAGCTGTTCTCACCTCTTTCCTCTTCCTAACTTTATGAATGAGCTCGTGTTCGCGTGAGAGAGAGGGAGAGAGAGAGAGAGGGGGGGCGGGGGGGGGGGGGGGGGGGAGGAGAAAGAGAACTCGAACTCGAATGTAAAATGGTAACGTACAAGCCTCTTTTCACCATGCTGTCACAAAATTAAAAATATCTCTTAAAAAAACAAAACAAAAAGTAGTAGAATGAAGAAGAAAAAGAAGAAAAAACACAAATGAAGAGAGAGAAAGAGGAAGAGGGGGAAAAAGACAACAACAAGAAGACAAAAAGAAAGAAAAGAAAAAGAAAGAAAGAAAGAAAAACACCATATATTTGACGAATTCAGAACATTATTTCTAAAGGTGAGAAGCAAATGAAGTGATCATTGCAGAGAACAATCAGTTTCAGTTTCAGTAGCTCAAGGAGGCGCCACTGCGTTCGGACAAATCCATATACGCTACACCACACCTGCCAAGCAGATGCCTGACCAGCAGCATAAGCCAACGCGCTTTGTCAGGCTTTGAGAAAAAAAAAATCAAAAGTCGAAAACATAAGAAAAGAAAAAGAAATCACAAAACGGCTATCAATTTGCATGACTAAAAATCATGTAGCAAGAAAAAATGAAATCTGAAAAGCAGAACCAAAACCAAATAGATAGAAAAGGGGAATTAAGAAACGATTCAAAAAGAAAACCCAGAACAAGAAACATATATATATGGTCATAT
>NC_134882.1:25924198-25931698 GCF_041734735.1 Babylonia areolata | reverse complement strand
AAGTTCTTGCTGGCAATCCGAGGAGTTCTGGCTGTTCCTCTCGCATTTAAGGAGGAATTTTTAAATTTCAAATTGATGGTTAGTTGTACATATGCATAATACGCACACTCACACCCTCCTCAGCGTCCCCTCCCACGCCCGCCTCGCCACACATCTCCTCTCCCTGTCTGCCCGTGCTTCCCCCCTTCCATGTTAATCTCTGTCTTGTGCTCCCATGCTGCAGTGTGTGTGTGTGTGTGTGCGTGTTTGTGTGTGTGTGTGTGTGTGTGTGTGTGTGTTTCCTGTGTGTGTGTTGGGTGAACGAGTTACACAGTCATTACATTCTCTCTGTCTGCCTGCCCCTCACAACCCTTTCTGATTTTCTTTGCGTCTGTACTTCCTTCCCCCCTTCTCTTCACCAAACACCAACCAATACACACCTGAAACATCAAGGCAACGCTTTATAACTAAACACAACAGACTGGGCCATTTTCCACAAGTGTACATGTTATCTTCGGACAACCAACACCAAACAGCAAACAAATAACAGATAAACTCAAGTATGAGGCGTTTCGAGGCTTCACAGCTCGTCGAAGGTCTTCACGTTGTCAGCCATACTGGTTGTAGAGCATTCATGCTACATCATTATGGTGTACGTTCCACGCGCTTTGAAAGCAATACGTATTGTTTGAAACTCACCGCTGTTCTGTATCTTGTTGTCAACGAAGAGCACGTTGTATTCATGTCATGGTAACGCTGACACCATCGCAAGAGAAACAATGTGAGAATTTAAAAGACCCGCTAAGTCGAGAGCTGAACAAACTGCATGGAAAGAGAAGATAACTTTCATGCGCATAGCCGGATTAGCTGCTTGTTTTCGCTGTTTTACGAAAGAAAAAAAAAACACCCTTGGATTCACCAAATGTCGGCATTTCGTTTTCTACGCATGTAAACTACTTTTTCTTTTCTGCTGCAAAGCTGACACAATCAGCGGAACTTAAGATAAACAGTGGCACAAATTATGCAATAATGTCATGACGCCAAAATGTTCGCAAAGTCGCGAAACTGTTGTGATCTCACTTTTGTACACGAAATCGACGAAAAGCTTTGATGTTGTTCACGAATTTCTGGTCACACTGTTTTACGACGATGGAAAACATTTTGATGTACACAGGCTCTGCTCGTTCAGTTAATGAGTTGTTTCAGTAAGGATTGTAGCTTCTCTCAGTTTCTTCATTGACAAAATGAAACTGTGTGAATTGTGATTAAAAAAAAAAATCTTTACACTCGTTTAGTGTCTCGCTTAATTGTTATGACTGATGCTTTGTTGTTATTTTTTACCGATCAGGGGACACTTAGATGCAACAGGCTTTTTTTTCAATTTTTATTTAATTTTACTTTTACTTTTTTCTATCAGATCTTTTCTCAATTTCTATTATTTTCTTACGATCTTTAACAGATACAGTAATGCTTTGTCATTATATACCTACAATTACTTTGTACTGATCGCGTAAAAATGAATTAAAAAGACAACACAACAGTGACAGACTATGACGCCCGCTTATTAATAGCCGATGCATGATAACGGCCACAGATGTTGCAATTTATGCTGTACACTGTGATACATTTCTGTTCCCTTGGTTGGCAGCGTGTTCCTGTGTAATTATGATGTGTACGAGCATTACGTGTCTGTCGACAGTATACCTGTACCGGCTGCACACATGGCCTACCTGGGCTGCAGTATGTCAGTCATGTTGTGACGGACATTTGCACTCACATAACTTGTGCTATACTGTACAATACTATGCTATAGTATACTGTACAATAAGTTTACACACATTCTGTCCATGCCGTCAGCCTGTAGGCTCAACACTGATGTGGGTATGGAATCAAAGAGTGCTACTTAAAGAACGTGATGCACAGCCTACTGTCGTGTTCCCCATCAGGCAAAGCACACCCAGTGTGTCTCTGATTTTCTGACTTACAGCACACCCAGTGTCTCTCTGACTCTCTGATTTACAGAACACCCAGTGTCTCTGACTTACAGCACACCCAGTGTCTCTGATTTACAGCACACCCAGTGTCTCTGACTTACAGCACACCCAGTGTCTCTCTGACTCTCTGATTTACAGAACACCCAGTGTCTCTGACTTACAGCACACCCAGTGTCTCTGACTTACAGCACACCCAGTGTCTCTGACTTACAGCACACCCAGTGTCTCTCTGACAACAGCACACCCAGTGTCTCTGACTTACAGCACACCCAGTGTCTCTCTGACAACAGCACACCCAGTGTCTCTGACTTACAGCACACCCAGTGTCTCTGACAACAGCACACCCAGTGTCTCTGACTTACAGCACACCCAGTGTCTCTCTGACTTACAGCACACCCAGTGTCTCTGACTTACGGCACACCCAGTGTCTCTGACTTACGGCACACCCAGTGTCTCTCTGACTATGGCACACCCAGTGTCTCTCTGACTATAGCACACTCAGTGTCTCTCTGACTCCCACACAGCTGATGGCAAAGGCTTTCCATCCTGACCCCACCGCCCTGGGTCAGCGCCCCATGTCAGACATCAGCAACCCCGCCCTGGCCACCCCCGACTTATGAAGAGGGTGGGGTAAGGGGTAGCGGTTGTTTATATCATGTTGTTATGTGGATTAATTACGCTCTTCACCCCCCCCCCCTTCCCTCACTCTCTCTTTATGTGTATGTTGAGGGTAGGGGGTGGGAAGCAGAGAAAAAGGCAAAGGAAATCATTGAGTATGATTGGAGTTAGTGTTGGGTCTTCATCACTCATAACACACATGATTTGAGTCGAATTCTTTCAAAAATGCACTTCGTACTTGTCATGATAGAGGCTGTTGTTCAAAGTCATAAACAATCCCTCCCTCCCCCCCCTCCCCTCTCTCTCTCCAGTCATGTAACTCGGCCAATCTGCTAATGTCTCCACCATTGAAAAATAACTTGAATTAATTCATTTTCCCTGCCATGCCCGTGATCATGACTGCAGGCTGGTCACTGCAGCTGCCTCTGTTGAATGTATCAGATAGCTCACGTGTTAGATCTGAAAAGGTGGTGGGGCGGAGGAGGGAGGTGGGGATAAAGAGAGTTGTGGGGTATGACATTGATACCACACTGGCAGATGTCCGTGCACGGCGGGAGTGTGTGTTTGTTGTGTGTGTGTGTGTGTGTGTGTGTGTGTGTGTAATTCGAGCGTATGGGTGCGCGTGTGAAGCATACACACACACACACACACACACACACACACAGAGAGAGAGAGAGAGAGAGAGAGAGTTTCAAACTTTTCGCCTTCTGCCTTCGGAAATAGCGGAAGGTGGTTGCTTTTTTTCCCCTTTAAAAAAAAAAAAATCCCTTTAGTATACCGCATACCACTTAAATGACCGGCAGAGCAGAACGGAGTCTTCCACCCCCTTCATTTCTTCATTTTATGATGCCCTTTCCACTGTGTACCCCTCTTGCACCCTCTTCCACCTCTCTCTCTCTCTCTCTCTCTCTCTCTCTCTCTCTGCAATATTTTTTGGTCATCATTTCACTAATGCAGTGTAAAGCTGAAAATTATATCTTTGTTTCATTCATCTATAGATCAAAATATCATATATTGCTCCCTGTAAAGGGCTGAAGAGGAAATGATAACAGAACCTACCTAGCTAAAAATATATTTCTTAACAGTCTCCGTATCCTGTGGGTGTGGAGCACGGAGAGCAGGGGAAAATGTTGGGCCTGTGGTTTTTTCTCAGAATGTTCTAATAAACTGATGTCACTGAAAATAATTTCTCCGAAACCGGTAGCACATCAGGAGGCGTAAAGATAAAGCGATTTGAATAGTTGAGTTCCAGGCATACCTTTTATGCACAGTGAAGACTTGACCGAAGGTACTACGAAAGACATTCTCCAACTTTGTAGACGTCTTACGTGTGGAGCTGGACAAAGACACTCATGCAGCGTTACAGTTGCATTTCAAGCGAACGACTTTCTTTACAAATCACTGACCCCAAATCTCTGACCCCAAGCAACCTCCCCCCTCCCCCCCCCCCCCTCCCCCCACCTTTTTTTTTCGCCAAAGAGATGATCACTGTAGTCAGCTTAGCGTAAAACTTGCATGAAGCTAATTAAGGTGTTTACTCACGTTGCGTTTCCCGATGCAGGGCATGGAAGTGGTGTGTAGAGAGGGCTTCACGGGACGCTGACCTAAGGTCAGTGGAGCGAGGAGATCCCCCCTTGTTTTCTGGAAGACTTGTCATTGAAGCGAAACCGTTGTGTGTGTGAGTGGGCAACGTAATGACAGGGTCGGCCCTTCTGTAGGGGAGGAGACATGGTGAAGGGGGAGAGGGAGATGGGGGGAGGGGGGTTGGACAGACGTCTGATCCGCTGGGGACAGCCACACTGGGTCACAGGATAGTGGACAAAAACAATGCAACAAAAAGCAACTGTACAGGCTTCACTACCGTGAAACTTTTTTTTCTTCATCTGCTGTCTCTCAGTATAATTTAGAAAATGAAACCCAGTTCATACTCCCTCACACGTGATTATATAAATTATTTTTGTGTGTGTTATAATGTTATCATGTTTGTACCATGACAGATTTTGACGCTTCTCCTTCATTCTCTTGCAAAACAGGTACCAGGACATGATTTGATATTACGTTAATTTCTTCCTCTTCTTCTTCTTCTTCTTGTTACTTTGCATCCTGCAACATTCCGTGAGCCTCTCTGGGTTGTAGCACGATCTCCTTTTGTTTAAGACGATGGATCATGTGTCTCCGTATTATCATTGTCATTATTGAAAACTCTCTCCTCTTAACGTAACACAGCAGGTTTCATTTGGTGATCACCAGTTTCTTTACAGTAAATAATGGGGCAGTTTTCAAGTTAGTTGTTCTCAAGGTACAACCACACGACCATGGATGTCAACAGTCCTCTTCCTCCATGTTGAAACTTGCTGTGAAGCTTCTGATTCAGCTGCTGCTGTTACTACTGTTGTTGTATGCGGCATGGCATGTTGTATGTATTTCTTATTCATTTCTGCTGCTCGAGCAAGCATTATTCATTTATTTGTATGTTTGTTTACAAGTGTGTTTATTTATTCATTTACTTGTTTATTTATTTATGTATCAGTTTATCTATTCTTTTGTCTGTTTGTTTACAAGTTCATTTATTTATTAATTTATCTGTCTATTTATTTACCTATTTATTTATTTATTCATTCGTTTCAGCAGCAAGCTACACACCAAATACGAACTTTCTATCTTGTGTAAAACTAGCACTTAGGCGAATCGCATTGTTTGAGGCATGACGGGTGAGGGGGACATGGGGAGGGTGGCAGGGATTGTTGTGGTTGATAGCTGACTGTGGTGTGTGTGTTTTGTTACAGCCCTGTGTCGGCCCGCACTAGAGGCCAAGAAGCAGATGCTGGAGATCCTGGCCGCCCTGTCCGTCTACTCACAGGAGGGCTACACAAGGGCCTTCCAGGTCCTGGAAAAGTGCAAGGTCAGCACATTCACTCCCTTCTCTCTGTCTGTCTCTGCTCTCTTGTTTATCTATACCCCCTTCCCCCTCCACTCCCTCTGCGGCTTTTCTCTCTTTCACCAGAGAGCTTAATATAAGAATATAATATAAGATAATATAAGATTATATATAAAAAGAAAAGACAAGAAGCAAAACAGCATTAAAACCAAAAGTATAAAAATTTATACTCATTCAGCTATCATGACATAAACATTTGTTTATTTGTTTCCCCCTTCTTTTTGCCTGTCTGTCTGCCTGCCTGTCTCTCTGTCTGTCTCACTGTCTCTCTGTGTGTCTGTATGTCTACCTCACCATGAACACGGCAATAATTATGTACATGTCCACTGTATCCAGGAAACAACACGAGTAATAAGGAACATCCAAGAGCACATGTAATGTATTCTGAAAAAAACTTTACGCTATATCATAAAACGGGTGTCCCATAAAACTGAAGTCAGTTATGTCCCATAAGGGATTTAAAACTGAAGTCAATTACTCTGAGACTACAAATACACACGGGAATCAAGGAGGGAGGGTGGGGGTAAAGGGATGTATATGACTCAATGGAGGGAGGGTGGGGGTGAAGGGGGAAGGGTTGGGGTGAAGGGAGATGTCTAGTGGAGGGAGGGTGGGGGTGAAGGGAGATGTCTAGTGGAGGGAGAGTGGGGGTGAAGGGAGATGTCTAGTGGAGGGAGGGTAGGGGTGAAGGGAGATGTCTAGTGGAGGGAGAGTGGGGGTGAAGGGAGATGTCTAGTGGAGGGAGAGTGGGGGCGAAGGGAGATGTCTAGTGGAGGGAGGGTGGGGGTGAAGGGAGATGTCTAGTGGAGGGAGAGTGGGGGTGAAGGGAGATGTCTAGTGGAGGGAGAGTGGGGGTGAAGGGAGATGTCTAGTGGAGGGAGGGTGGGGGTGAAGGGAGATGTCTAGTGGAGGGAGAGTGGGGGTGAAGGGAGATGTCTAGTGGATGGAGGGTGGGGGTGAAGGAAGATGTCTAGTGGACGGAGGGTGGGGGTGAAGGGAGATGTCTAGTGGACGGAGGGTGGGGGTGAAGGCAGATGTCTAGTGGAGGGAGGGTAGGGGTGAAGGGGGATGTCTAATGGAGGGAGTATGGTGGTGAAGGAAGATGTCTCAGTGGAGAGAGGGTAGGGGTGAAGGGGGATGTCACAGGAGACAGCAACGTGGGGATGATAGGGAGGTGTCTCGGCAGAGGGTGTGTGTCAACCTGGTAGTGAAGCGGGAATAGCTGTTGGGTCAGTTTACAGATGCATGGCCGTGGTAGATCAGGTTCCTGACGTCACACGGGGCTGGAAGTCATAGGGTCGACACGAAAGACAGGTGTTTATCACGAATATCACACCGACCTTGCCGATCACTCCTAACGAGTGCTAGGTTTCAAAGGTTTCAAAGTCATTTTTTTAATCGGAAAAACAGGTTCACATCCTCGAGACGTGCAGAATGTCACTGTCACTCCTATATATATACGTCTGTCGCCGTGTTAGACTGATTAGAAAGCGATAATGCAGTGTTGATCATGTTGATGCTGACGCACTGACGTACACCTGTAAGACAGAAGGAGGTTTACAAGATGGTGTGTTTTGGACAGAATATTATACAATATCTCCTGAAATACAGTTTCTTCCAGTGGCATTGAAAGACGGAAGTAGCCTTTATTATCTTTTAAGCTCGGATCAGCTCAGGCTGCTGTGTTAAGCCGAACAACAGGTGAACCTCGGTAAACCTTATATTAAGTAACGTGTGATCATATTATGGTCGACGGGGATAGCCACCCAGGAAAGTGGGTGTGGGGGACTTTACTGACACGAATACACTGACACCACCAGAACGACAACACGTTAAGATGGTCAGTGAAAATGCCTTTATATTGGGTGTATACATATGTGTGTATTAGAGGCCAAGTGACAGCATGAGTCATTGCACGTTCTAAATTTGTTTTAGATTGTGGCTTAGTTGGGCGCGGGGACAAGGACAGGG
>NC_134882.1:25776698-25919198 GCF_041734735.1 Babylonia areolata | reverse complement strand
TGTTCCCATGTGGGACAAGTAAAAAACAGTGTATTCTTGCATGGACGCTTCGTGAAGATTCGCTGTCAGAAAGGTGAACAACGCGGGCCCGGAGTGGTTCAATCAGTCACTCAGGAGAGGGACGTGGGAGTGAGTGGGAGGGATGATGCAGTGGGGAGGAGGACGGCGAGAAGGGAGGTGTAGGAATTGGGGTGATCTGACTGTGACAGGATTAAAACGAAGGTTGACAGCATCTTAGATCACCTCAACTTTCCCCGAAATTTTATCACCAGTACAAGCCGGTTGTAAAAGTGATATAGGACAGGTAACTCGGAGGTCAAGAAAAACATAATTTTGTGTGTGTGTGTGTGTGTGTGTGTGAGAGAGAGAGAGAGAGAGAGAGAGAGAGAGAGATTTGTTTTTCAAGATGGATTTTGTCACGTGAGTCCCACCCCGTCCCACCCCAATGGACATGGGCAGAAAACACCTAACCAATCAATCATTTACAGTTCAGCGTTCTCTGTCTCTCTTTCTCGCTTGCTTGCTCGCTCTCTCTCAAAACGCAAAGACCAAAGTACATAATTATGAAAACTGAAGGTAGGTAAATGTGGAGGGTGTGGAGAGTAGTTGAGGGGAAGGTGTGTGAAAGAGCTACACACACACACACACACACAGAGTTTCAGTTTCAAGAGGCTGTCAAAGCCGTGTGCGGACTGATCCATACACGCTACATCATATCTGTCCAAACACACACACACACACACACACACACACACCCCAATCTGCAAGAAAAGGCCAGGTAATGAGGGGGGATGACGCATACGCCACAGGGCGTCACCGAAAAGGGGCCGGACGGTGATAAAAGCAGAGCGGAGGAGAAGAGATAGTGTGAGGTGAGGACAATGTTTGTGACGTGACAACACAGCCGCGGTCTACACAGGGAGGGAGGGGAGTCGGTGTGACAACTGCTCTACCCTTGACAGCACAACTGTGGACATGTTATCAGTCACCAACACTTCTGCCCACATGTCTCTGTGCATGTGTGGGCTGTGGCCCATGTATTTTCCTTTGGCTGACGTGGGCACTTCAGCACGAATGTGTGTGTGTGTGTGTGTGTGTGTGTGCGTGCTCCACACGCACACACACACACACACACACACACACACACATTGCCAATGAAAGGAATTATGATAATATATGTTGTATGACTTCAGCAAGTGTAATAGATTGCTGGGGATCATACAACACACGCTGGAAATATCCCCGTATCTTGTGCTAAAGTCTGTTCTCTCCCCTGTTCTTATATTTATTGGTTTGAGAGGAATGTACAGTGAAATAATAGACGATGTACTAAAATATTGCTAGAGCAATTACAGGAAAAATTTCCAGAATATTTGGTGTCTGTAACTGGAAGTGACAACGGTTTGATTGCGAGCATGGCGGTCTTACTGGTGAACTAACCAGATAATTTATACAGAGGTTCCATGGACACAACGCTCGCGTCTTTTATGTGAGAGTTGAAAGACACACCACCACCCGGGTTACTGTGTCGTTGCCCGCTTGCCTCAGACACTCAGAACATGAGTTGGCTTTTTTCACCACCACTCCATCCCTCCCCCCGACTTTCACCAGGCTGCATTTTCCATTTTCACCTTTGAATCTGCACGTCCTCCCAGCGTGCTGTTCTTGTTTGGGGAAAAGAAACATGTTTGGGTAAAGGGTTGAGGAGGGCAGGGGGGATAGAGAAAAGGAAAAAAAAAAGTGTACGTTCGGAGCTGTTTCTCGCTCTCTCTCTCTCTTTTCAAGTGGTTGGCAAGGGCGAAGGAAAATAACCTGGGCGAGTTTTGTACATGTATTCAAATTGGTCTGTGGGGAAACTTGTTTATCTTTGATCGTAGTGAGCGAGATGGAGTGTAGAGGTGAAGGCAGGCACAGAGATAGGAAGGGGCTGATTTGTGAATACATTTGTAACATATCTTGAATACAAACCGATTTATCGGTTGGATCTGGATTAAAAGCGGATCTGACCTGAAGATCTTTGAACGATGGGATGTCTTTGTGTGAGTTTGAATGCACATTTATGTATATATATGTATATATATATATATATATATATATATATATATATATATATATATCGTGAGAGAGAGAGAGAGAGAGAGAGACACTGTGCGTGCACTTGCCTGCGCTTACTAGAGAACGTATCATTTGTCAAAAGGCTACCCATTTCAGCCATGAAGGACAGCTGTTGTAGGACACGAAACCTGAATCCAGTGACAGAGACAGGCAGTGGAACATGTTAAGAGAAATCAGTATAGAATCTTACATACATTCCTCAGATCAGGAAATCAGTATAGAATCTCACATACATTGCTCAGATCAGGAAGTCAGTATAGAATCTCACATACATTGCTCAGATCAGGAAATCAGTATAGAATCTCACAGACATGGCTCAGATCAGGAAATCAGTATAGAATCTCACATACATGGCTCAGATCAGGAAATCAGTATAGAATCTCACATACATTCCTCAGATCAGGAAATCAGTATAGAATCTCACATTGCTCAGATCAGGAAGTCAGTATAGAATCTCACATACATGGCTCAGATAAGAAAATCAGTATAGAATCTCACATACATTGCTCAGATCAGGAAGTCAGTATAGAATCTCACATACATTGCTCAGATCAGGAAATCAGAAAAGAATCTCACAGACATGGCTCAGATCAGGAAATCAGAAAAGAATCTCACAGACATGGCTCAGATCAGGAAATCAGTATAGAATCTCACATACATTGCTCAGATCAGGAAATCAGAAAAGAATCTCACATACATGGCTCAGATCAGAAAAACAGTATAGAATCTCACATACATTGCTCAGATCAGGAAATCAGTATAGAATCTCACAGACATGGCTCAGATCAGGAAATCAGTATAGAATCTCACATACATGGCTCAGATCAGGAAATCAGTATAGAATCTCACAGACATGGCTCAGATCAGGAAATCAGTATAGAATCTCACAGACATGGCTCAGATCAGGAAGTCAGTATAGAATCTCACATACATTGCTCAGATCAGGAAATCAGTATAGAATCTCACATACATGGCTCAGATCAGGAATTCAGTATAGAATCTCACAGACATGGCTTAGATCAGGAAATCAGTATAGAATCTCACATACATGGCTCAGATCAGGAAATCAGTATAGAATCTCACATACATTCCTCAGATCAGGAAATCAGTATAGAATCTCACATTGCTCAGATCAGGAAGTCAGTATAGAATCTCACATACATTGCTCAGATAAGAAAATCAGTATAGAATCTCACATACATTGCTCAGATCAGGAAATCAGTATAGAATCTCACATACATTGCTCAGATCAGGAAATCAGTATAGAATCTCACATACATGGCTCAGATCAGGAAATCAGTATAGAATCTCACATACATGGCTCAGATCAGGAAATCAGTATAGAATCTCACAGACATGGCTCAGATCAGGAAATCAGTATAGAATCTCACATACATGGCTCAGATCAGGAAATCAGAAAAGAATCTCACATACATGGCTCAGATCAGAAAATCAGTATAGAATCTCACATACATGGCTCAGATCAGGAAATCAGTATAGAATCTCACATACATGGCTCAGATCAGGAAATCAGTATAGAATCTCACATACATGGCTCAGATCAGGAAATCAGTATAGAATCTCACATACATGGCTCAGATCAGGAAATCAGTATAGAATCTCACAGACATGGCTCAGATCAGGAAATCAGTATAGAATCTCACAGACATGGCTCAGATCAGGAAGTCAGTATAGAATCTCACATACATTGCTCAGATCAGGAAATCAGTATAGAATCTCACATACATGGCTCAGATCAGGAAATCAGAAAAGAATCTCACAGACATGGCTCAGATCAGGAAATCAGAAAAGAATCTCACAGACATGGCTCAGATCAGGAAATCAGTATAGAATCTCACATACATTGCTCAGATCAGGAAATCAGAAAAGAATCTCACATACATGGCTCAGATCAGAAAAACAGTATAGAATCTCACATACATTGCTCAGATCAGGAAATCAGTATAGAATCTCACAGACATGGCTCAGATCAGGAAATCAGTATAGAATCTCACATACATGGCTCAGATCAGGAAATCAGTATAGAATCTCACAGACATGGCTCAGATCAGGAAATCAGTATAGAATCTCACAGACATGGCTCAGATCAGGAAGTCAGTATAGAATCTCACATACATTGCTCAGATCAGGAAATCAGTATAGAATCTCACATACATGGCTCAGATCAGGAAGTCAGTATAGAATCTCACAGACATGGCTCAGATCAGGAAATCAGTATAGAATCTCACATACATGGCTCAGATCAGGAAATCAGTATAGAATCTCACATACATTCCTCAGATCAGGAAATCAGTATAGAATCTCACATTGCTCAGATCAGGAAGTCAGTATAGAATCTCACATACATGGCTCAGATAAGAAAATCAGTATAGAATCTCACATACATTGCTCAGATCAGGAAATCAGTATAGAATCTCACATACATTGCTCAGATCAGGAAGTCAGTATAGAATCTCACATACATTGCTCAGATCAGGAAATCAGTATAGAATCTCACATACATGGCTCAGATCAGGAAATCAGTATAGAATCTCACAGACATGGCTCAGATCAGGAAATCAGTATAGAATCTCACATACATGGCTCAGATCAGGAAATCAGTATAGAATCTCACATACATGGCTCAGATCAGGAAATCAGTATAGAATCTCACATACATGGCTCAGATCAGGAAATCAGTATAGAATCTCACATACATGGCTCAGATCAGGAAATCAGTATAGAATCTCACATACATGGCTCAGATCAGGAAATCAGTATAGAATCTCACATACATGGCTCAGATCAGGAAATCAGTATAGAATCTCACAGACATGGCTCAGATCAGGAAATCAGTATAGAATCTCACAGACATGGCTCAGATCAGGAAGTCAGTATAGAATCTCACATACATTGCTCAGATCAGGAAATCAGTATAGAATCTCACATACATTGCTCAGATCAGGAAGTCAGTATAGAATCTCACATACATTGCTCAGATCAGGAAATCAGTATAGAATCTCACATACATGGCTCAGATCAGGAAATCAGAAAAGAATCTCACAGACATGGCTCAGATCAGAAAATCAGTATAGAATCTCACATACATGGCTCAGATCAGGAAATCAGTATAGAATCTCACATACATTGCTCAGATCAGGAAATCAGTATAGAATCTCACAGACATGGCTCAGATCAGGAAATCAGAAAAGAATCTCACAGACATTGCTCAGATCAGGAAATCAGTATAGAATCTCACAGACATGGCTCAGATCAGGAAGTCAGTATAGAATATCACAGACATGGCTCAGATCAGGAAATCAGTATAGAATCTCACATACATGGCTCAGATCAGGAAGTTTACCCATCACTCCCTTTCCCACTTATACCGTTGCGTCTTCTATTTCAAGGAAGTGTCAAATCGCGCGGACTAGTCTGGCAGAAAGCCACTGGAACCTCTTTATAGCAGTCTCATGATTGGTTTTTTTTGTTGTTTTTTTAATTTTTTTTTATATCAAATATCCGATTAAAAAGAAAAGAAAAGAAAATTTCTGTTCCAAAGTATAGACAATAAAGTTTGTGTAATGTGTAGTGTGACTAATGCTACCTTGTCACCATTTTTTTTTTTAAACATTGAATAAAGCAAAAATAAAACAATCTAGACTAATCGGTATACGTTGCGCCTTTGATCTGCTTTGAAAACGAAACGAAACAAAAATGCCAGATACTTGATCTGTACCTAGACACTATGCATTGGTCAGGTCTTCAGCTATTAATGCTGTAGGAATGAAAGAGCTGCGGGAAAATTTACATTCAATGCATTACAATAAAAGGAACTGAAGATAAATAAGCTAAATAAAAGATGAAATGAATAAATTACATTTTGAAAAATGAATTGAAACTGTTAAAAATAATGAAAGTAAAACAAAAGGTATAAAAAATGTCGCGTTCAGCAAACTTGCTCACACGCCTGCCCTCAATACCCACCCGCCCACCCAACACACACACACACACACACACAGCCTGCATCATTTAGTGAGCCTTCCAGTATGGTGTCTGTTGGCCATTTGCAGAGCCTGATATTCGTTAACACTGAAAACTTAACGATTGAACAACATTGGACGGTCAGCACCCAATCCGTTACCATACTCATTCACATCCGTACGTCACATAGTTTCAGACACTAACAGCAAAGAACACAAGAAAATACCCTTGAATACTGGTCCCACTCGTGCCTTGGCAGGAAGCTCTTGACTGACCCCCCTTGGAATGCACAGAACAAGGAAAAAAATAATAAAACATAAGACAACGATTTTGTTGTTGTTGACGCGAATATCATAGTGTGTGTGTGTGTGTGTGTTGGCTACGCACAAAAGAATCAGGGAAGAAGCACATTAGCCTGAGTGTAACGCGAGTGGAAAATTACTGTCTTCCTTTTTTCTTCATTGTCTGTCGTAATTTTAGGTCTGGTTTTACATAACTTCAAGTCACTGAGTGCGCAGTCCCTCTGCCCCCTCTAACCCCCCCCCCCCCCCCCCCAACCATCTTTCACCCCCCTGACTCTTTAACCACCACCACCCCTCTCTGTAGCAGTGCTTGTCTCTGTCTCGGTCTCTCTTGGTCTCTCTCTTTCCCCGTTTCACTTTGTTATTAACTAGAAGCAGTACTAGAAGCAGCTCAAGACAGTGTAAGTGCAATGTGTCACAGAGTGTACGTGTGTATGTGCGCGCATGCACACATGCCCGTGTGTATTTGGGAGAGAGAAAAGGGGGGAGGAGAGTAGATACTTTACAGACTTATTAATGGTATAGGCAGCAAACTGTCACAGCCGCCGAAGGCAGTATCGCTGAGAAGAGCCAGGAAAAGACATGCACTGGCCAGTTAGTGTTTTCATAACCACGAACAACAGCGCGTGTTAACACTTGGAATGAGTCCACGACCATGCAGAGTCCAGGCAAAGGCAGAAGTGATCACAAGTCAGAGAAAAGCAGCACAGCCAGGGGACGCATTTACGGATATGCCGTCTGCGGGGGAGGGAGAGGAAAATGGTCAGTGGAGACCGGTCTGGTGTGTAACAGGGGAGCTTAGGTTTGGAGGGCGAGGCGTCTGAATTATATTACACACCAGTGTACGTTTCTGACACAAAGTTCTTCCTTCCTCTTCATTATTGTGCTTTATGACATGGTTAGACTCCCAAATCACCCTTTTTTCCCTTTCATATTGTGCGTTTCTGAAACAGAATCACAGATTACTCTCTTCACCATCCATACTGTGCGCGTCTGACACATCAGAATCCCGAATCACCCCTTTCTCTTCCGGCCATTCTATGCGCGAGGTTCTTTCCCTAAAAAAGTTCATTTAGCAGGTTCGTGAACTCTAGCAGGGTTGAACAGAGTAAGTTCAGGCCTGCCGTTTTCCCACATGGCCACCCCCTGCCTTCCCCCACCTATCCCCGCCCCATGCTGTCTCAGTGACAGCTTGGAATTGGTCCAAAACGCCTATTCCCGATTCGCCTACACTTTGATGGTGGGCCACTGTCAGTCACCTCTTGAGAGTTTAACTCATTTTGTTTCGCCTGCGTTTCATTATTGTTTGGCCAGTTCAGTCTCGCTCTCTCTCTCTTCTCTTTCTCTGTGTCTTTCTCATTCTCTCTGTTTTTCTCTGTCTGTCTCTATCTCTCTCTTTCAAACACACACACACACACACACACACACACACACACACACACACACACACACACACACACACACACACATACATACACACACGCGCGCGCGCGCGCGTACGTACGTACGTCTTATATCGCATTTGTGAACAGACGTTAAATCGAACTGAGCAGTTTGTACAAGGATGAATATGAAAGCGTGGAGAATCGGGATGACACCGTCTGGTTGTCCATCTGACCGGACAAAACAGCAGTGAAGCCAGTCACGGTAAAGCCACAGAATTCTGTTTGGTCTGTTACTACAACGCAAACGAATACGAATACACGAATACACAAAACACAACCTTTATTATCTATACTTTAGTACAGATATTTTCTTTTTGGCAGCAGCACTGGAACAGAACACCTTTTATCATGTTAGCAAAGTATAACGTACAGCTGTGCCTCTGCGTCACAAGACTCAAAGCTTTCTTTAATCTGGGGCGAACTCAAGAAAATGAAATGGAGCGACTTATTCCCTGTACGTTTTCCCAAAACGAGGGTTGAAGTACCCCTGCAGAAAAGATAGGGAAGGGCTGGATCAACGATTTGAGTGGCTTCCATATCGACAGTAACTGGGCGACGTGGGAAAGGTGCTGGACTGATGGGTGTTCCGTCACTTTATCATACTCCACCCTCTCTCTCTCTCTCTTTCTTTCACACACACACACACACACACACACACACACACACACACACACACACACACACACACACATTGGAGAAAGGGGTGCGGGAGAGAGATTGGGTGGTTTGTCTTTTTTATATTAAGAAATGGGAAGTACGAGTGAAACGTTGTTTATGAAAAACAGCGCTGTGTGCACCACCAGATCGGAAACAGCAATCGAAAAGAGCAGAATGCAAGAACAAAACAACGATTTGAATGAATAAAAATAAATGTTGTTTTTTTCCCCACATAAGCAAATAAAAGCCAAGAATGCTCGCTGTATTCTTGTGCAGAAGACAGACGTGTCTCTGTCTCTTTCTGTTTGTCCCTCTCTCTCTCTCTAATATATATATATATATATATATATATATATATATATATATATAACTCTTTGTCTCTGTCTCTCTCTCACTGTCTCTGTATATATGTATATATATATATATATATATATATATATATGTGTGTGTGTGTGTGTGTGTGTGTGTACACGAATGCCAATGGGTCCTCAAATTCAACTCATCTCTTTGGGCCTGATAACAGTATGATTGTGTCTTGAGCACTCATCCCACGTACCAATACAAAGACTGTACCAACGTGGGTGTTAGCTTTACATCTGGACCACAACTTGCCTAACAGGGCCTCCTAAACATACTGTCCAAGCTGAACCACTTTTGGGTCGAAGTCCGTACGTGTTTGTGACTTCATTTCCAAAACAAATACAACAGTGAGTTTGGAGAAGGGGGCGGCAGTAAAGAGAAGGGGGCTGGGTGCGAGGAGGACGGGATGAATCACTTGACAAGAACGGATAAATGCTGGGGTGCGAGACTGGATTGACGGGGTCCGGACTTGTTTTGACGATGGGCTGTTCGGGGCAGGTAGTGGGTGTGGGCTGGATAAGGTTGGGTGAAGGGTACACCTGTCTTCTCCACCTCACCGTGTCCACTGGGGGAACATCTGGAAGCTGTCACGGTGACCGCATGCGCGCTTTTTCTTTCTTGAAATTATTTGTGGCTCCTGAGCAGGCTACAAAACACAAGCACGCGCAAGCACGCACTCACACACAAGCATGCACACGCACACAAGCACGCAGATAAAATAATAATGATGATGATGATAATGATGCGTGCGTTGACAAAGATCACATAAACCATGTTAGCGTTCGGTTGGATATGAAAACGCCAACGTTCCCAGCATGAATACCCACGAGAACAGTGTATAGCTGCCAACATGTGTGGGTAAGAGTCCAATCGCACATACGTGAATGTAGAAGGAGTGCTGTTGCTGGGTTCAGACGACGATGGTCAGTGGTTTAAGGGCTGGCTGGTTGTGTGTGTGCAGGCAATCCAGAACAAGAAGTACCGGTTCAGTCTGATCGTGGACGAGCTGCGGAGCTCTGACAATGCCGCCTACACCACGTCCCTGCTGGAGCTGATGAACTGCCTCATCATCTACACCACAGGCCTGCAGGACCGGGTCCGCATCCGCAACGAGTTCTTCGGTGAGCCAACGTCTAGTTTATTTATTTATTTATTTATCTATCTATCTATTCATTTCTTTATTTATTTTCGGTTTCAGTTTCAACATGGTATTAAAGCGTTTAGATTGAACCATATACTGTACACCAGATCTGCTGTTATTTCTTTAGTTAGTTCGTTCGCTCGTTAGTTATCAACCAGTTCCCGTAGGTTTGTGGAGGGATTCCCATTTTTCATTTTTTATCACCATTTGTAGGCTGTCAAGACATGACCAGCGCGTTGGGTCTATTCATCTGCTCACCCCTCCTTGTGTGTATAAAAAAAAAGAATGTCCAAATAGATGTGCTGTAGCTTATACGGGCCAACCCGCATGCTTTGACGCCTCCTTAAAACTGAATTGACGGGAGAAAAATGACAGGGAAAACACGGAATCATGGGATAGTGTTATGAACACATTCAACAGGAATACGTTGTTCATTGAAACTGAAACCTGATGCTGGTCACATGACATCAGCATCATGCAACAGTAAACAACAACAACGAACGATAGATAGCCATTTTAAACGCCAGTTCAACGATTTGTGGCTACAGCCTCTGTATCTGACATAAGGTTTTGCGAACATGTACGTCATGCCAAGTGCCCCCCACCCCTGTCCTCGTCCCCTCTCACCCAATCACCCTGGTTCCCTTTCAGAATTTTGAGAGAGAGAGAGAGAGTCAGTCAGACAGACAGAAAGACAGACAGACAGACAGACAGAGACAGACAGAAAGACAGACAGACAAACAGACAGAAAGACAGACAGACAGACAGACAGAGACAGACAGAAAGACAGACAGACAGACAGTGCGAAAAGACGGCATTGCTGACTGAAGTGTATGGTGACGCTGTATGTTGCAGGGCTACGGCTGCAGGACGTGCTGAGCACCCTGAAGTAAGTGTTTGTGGCCTGTTGTCCGCTCTGCTGCCTGTTGCTGTGTGTGGTCTGGAACAGTCCTCTGCTTGTGCTTGTCTGCAGTGCCCTTTGTTTGCTTCTTTCTGGTCTGCTACATATTTTGTCTTTATGATTTGAGACCACTTTCTGCTTTAAGTCTGGTAAGAGGAAATACATATTGGCGGTTTGCCGACATTTTTTCGACGGGTGTTGAATCCAGTAAATTCGAAAAACCACGAAATTAGGCTTCTACTCTGGCTGGGCTCGCAAATGCATATTCAACTCACTGTTCTTTATCGGGAAGATACAGAGCAACGATGAATTTTAATTTGTCAGCATTGCTGACTTCAAACCACGAGGAAAGTACACCGGCCGCAGCGTCCGAAGCATGAATACTCCGCATCCAATATGGCTGACAGCGTGATGTCACTTCGAATAGCTCCGATGAGACAGTGAGCTGTCTGTCGGTTTATTAGTGGAGACCGAGTTATTTCTACACAGAACATGGTGTGTGGTCAGGGAGGTGCAGACAGCTCTGGTGAGTTGTCAGCACACGCACACTGTCCCAGTTGCTGACGTTTCTTCAGTCTCTGCACTGTTACTTCATGACATAACGGCTTCCCCACCTCCACCCCTATCATTGCTTCTTCTGGCCTCAGGCCTCAGAAAGGAACACCCCCGGCAGACCAACAGTTCTACTCCTGCAGCACCTGTCACATTTGTTACACACGGGTTAGACGGTGAAATACAATCGGGCCTCTTTAACGGCTTGTTTCTTCCGTTCCTTACCCAGGACCCCACTCCCTTTCGTTCATTCTTCAGACCTTGGCACAGAGCTGGCCAGTAGTACTGGCACGATTTCTGAAGATATAGAGGTGTGTAGGGTGGGGTGAGGGGGTGTAAAGCTTGGAAAAGTTGTTGAATTGGAAGACTGAGACTGTCAAAGTCAATGTTATGGCAGCAACGTGAGTAGTCTAACCTGAGAAAGCCAGGAAGTCTGGACAAGTTTGATACTTGTTCGGTAAGCAGAGTGCGGGACGTGTAGTGGAAAGGCCTGTTTGTACACACTAGACACAAGCTGACTTGTGCTGCAGTTCACTTCTCTTATTCAGTTAGCAGAGTCAGTGTTTTCAACATCAGTGTTTTCTGTTTATAGCCTATTGTTTTGTGTTGTTGATACAGAAGGATATATCCGAAGGAGACATAGAATGTCAGTCATACTATTTCCAATGATTATATTTTGACAGAAAATTTGGCATGACGGTGCATATAAAAAGCAAGACATTTCTATGTTGATTTGGATGAAGAAGCAGCAGGATATCAGGTCCACAATAACTAAAAGGCTGTGCGTACCTTGACTGTGCAAAACACAATATCCTCGCCGCAAGACGTATACAAAATAAAGAACGGAGGTGAAAGCGAAGAGAATATCAAAGCGACGTGTCTCCAACAGGCCTAGCAACCAAACCCTGGCCCAGTCCATAGCGGTGTTGTTGTGGGTGTGCGGAATCAGGGACCAGACAACGTGTGGGAGGGGGGACGGGGCGGTAATCCCGGCAAGTCAACAAACAGCCGTGACGGCGGGGGCGGCGTGGCGGACCTCAAAGGGCTCCGCTCCTCACTGTGTCCCCCAGCCCGCCGTCCCCAGGACTGGGCAGCGGACCCCGCCACTGGACCGTGGCCACAAAGCCAGTCAGGCTTCAGTGGACTCAGAGCTGGAGGGCCAGCTGGTCAAGACAAGGGTACACATGATTAGGCAGCAAGCCGGTAATCCCTGAAAACAATCGCCGCCATTGTTGATAGGTCCCCGGCCAGCTCAGTGCCTCTGTCCGCTGGGGCGTGAGGTGGGTTGGCACAAAGACACAGGCAGACCCCGTCCTTCACATGGTCCCCCTTCCCCACCCATTCCCTTCCCACCCCCTACCCCTCGGAGCGATATTCATGTTTGTCGAAACTGCCTTCCCGCTTTTTGGTTGGGTCAGAATTAATTATCCTATGCGTTTTGTGAGAAAATCTCTTTTGCACCAAGTGTTCTTCATGTCTTGCATGGTGTTCGTAGGTGATGCTGCACGTTTTGTTGCAGATGTTTCTAATGCGAGAACTGACATGTGATATTGTTGCTTACAGTCCAGCCAATCGCATTTTTAGTAAGAATTAAAACAGCGACAGTCTGTGTTGTATCACTGTAATACCACTGCCGATATACGTTGTGTTGTGATTCGTGGGTTGGAAAGTGTCAAGCTGCTGTTCCGAGACTTGTCTACAATGTACACCTTTATTACAGTTTGAATTCAGGTATGGAAACGGGGCATGGCTGCCAAAAATGGTGGTGAAAAAGGGCCTTGCATGCCAAAACATGTGGAAGGAAAGAACTGATGAGGAACAGTCTGCTCACATGTGGAGAAGAGGACTGCCCGGGGCTACTGTGCCCGCGCGCATGGTGTGTGTGTGTGTGTGAAGTCGTGACAGGAAGACGTGATTGCGATGCCGTCATGGATGGAGGTGGCTCTCAATTTTTGGGCCACGCTGGTGTGTGGATGGGGGGTGCCACAGACCCAGTGCTGCCTGCTAGGACCTGTCCCCTGCCATATACCTGTCCCGCACCGCTCAGTGTGCGTAGCGCCGTGCTGTTGGTCTGCCGCTTCTTGCACGCCCCTCGTGCCGCGGGTCTCAGGGGCTGGGCTGGTGCTGTGTGTGACTGAGGAATTAATTGGTGTTTTTGAAGTCAGCAAAAGCTTCGGCCTGTTTTGAGCAGTGCAGTATGTGACTGCGGCATTAGTCTGATTAGTGTGCGTGACCTGGATCAGTGTTCGCCACGGCATATTTTTAGTGGGAGATTGAGGCATTAGGCAGCATGCGTTGTGTTGGAAGTGTATGTAGGGAATGGGGTGAAGGTTTTGATTGACCCTATGATCCAGGTCCACAATAAGCAACGATCAGTGCCAGTGCAGGAAAATGGAGCACGTAAAGCCAATTGAAAGGCATCGATTAAGCTGACGAGCAATGCAGTCCACTCCCTAAGCTACAATATGTATTCAGCTCTGGCGTGAAAACAACGGTGGACATGGCAGACGGAGCCAGAGTTTCTCTTCAACACAAGTCACGATGGCACTGTGTATAAAAG
The DNA here is from genome assembly GCF_041734735.1 of Babylonia areolata. Taxonomy (NCBI): domain Eukaryota; kingdom Metazoa; phylum Mollusca; class Gastropoda; order Neogastropoda; family Buccinidae; genus Babylonia; species Babylonia areolata. The sequence continues at coordinate 25,905,181 of NC_134882.1, read as the reverse complement.
GCAGGTATGAATGGCTGCAGGCATCACACCCCTCAGCCACTCGTTGGACGAGGTGTGACCAGCAACAGACAAATGTGTGAAGGACGGACTACATGCTGCTATGAGCAAGACAGACTTGTGTCCATGCCTGTATCACCTGTCTTGTTTCCATTCACTGCAGGGCTGCAATCCCTGCATTCACTTGTATAGATCTACCAGTGTGATTTTACGTTTAAGGCCTCTGACATTGAGGGTGGTAGAGTGGGTCAAGGGCTCCCCTCCCACCGTGAGCTCAATGACTTGATGTTTGCATACCTGCCCCCTCACTCCAAAGAGTGCAGTCCTCGCGGGACTGTTTGCACCCGTACGACAAGACAGGGCCGGGACCACGACAGAGACAGGAGAGGGACAGAGAGGTGTTGACCTGTCAGCTGAAGGCGCCAACAAGCGGGACTGAGTCACTGAGGAGCGGGCCAGTTAGGTCCCTCGGGATCCTGGCTGTCTTCAGTGTGTTGAGGTGTGTTGGTAAACATCCTCCCTCCCGCTCACTTCTTTCTCTTGGTTCTTGGTGGTTACGGCCCTTGCCGGGCTGGGGAGGGGAGGAGGATCAGGGCACGCACCAGTGTCCAGACTATCACAGCGGCTGAGGAGGATGTGCAGCATGGCGGGATCACTGGTGATTGAACGAAGATGTCTCTCGTGCTTTGCTGCTTCATGTGCATGTGTAAACGGTGATTCCTGTGCACATGTGACTGACTGTTCCTACAATCCTTTGGTGATTCCTGTACACGTGAATCTGCCTGCAATCCTTTGGTGATTCCTGTGCACGTGACTGTGCCTACAATCCTTTGGTGATTCCTGTGCACATGTGACTGTTCCTACAGTCCTTTGGTGATTCCTGTGCACGTGACTGTGCCTACAATCCTTTGGTGATTCCTGTGCACGTAACTGTTCCTACAATCCTTTGGTGATTCATGTGCACGTGACTGTTCCTACAATCCTTTGGTGATTCATGTGCACGTGACTGTGCCTACAATCCTTTGGTGATTCCTGTGCACATGTGACTGTTCCTACAATCCTTTGGTGATTCCTGTGCACATGTGACTGTGCCTACAATCCTTTGGTGATTCCTGTGCACATGTGACTGTTCCTACAATCCTTTGGTGATTCCTGTGCACGTGACTGTGCCTACAATCCTTTGGTGATTCATGTGCACATGTGACTGTTCCTACAGTCCTTTGGTGATTCATGTGCACATGTGACTGTGCCTACAGTCCTTTGGTGATTCATGTGCACATGTGACTGTTCCTACAGTCCTTTGGTGATTCCTGTGCACACGTGACTGTTCCTACAATCCTTTGGTGATTCATGTGCACACGTGACTGTTCCTGCAACGCTTTGGTGATTCATATGCACATGTAACTGTGCCTACAATCCTTTAAGTTGGTGATTCCTGTGCACGTGACTGTGCCTACAATCCTTTGGTGATTCCTGCACACACGTGACTGTGCCTACAGTCCTTTGGTGATTCCTGTGCACATGAGTCCCCCGCCACTGATGGCATCTGTTCACGTGCCTGTCTGAGCGACGGTGTTCAACACTGGATGTACTGATCAGGTCTCCATCAGCAGCATGTGTGATTGGGCCTCTGACCTGGAGTAAGTGTTACACTGACTATGTAGGAAACTGCAGGAGGGTAGGTGAATGGGGATAAAGTTGCAGTATGTGTTTTATAATAATAATAATAATAATAGAGTCAACATGGGAACTATTTATGACGCAAAGTAAGCGATCTTCCGAAAGCCTGACGTACAGTAAATATGTACACAACATTGAGCATGACACACTGTAAGTGTAAGGATGACACATAGCAGTTGTGAGCAAGACACAATAACTGTGAGCACGACACAGTGTGAGCATGACACACAAACTTGAGCATGATAGTGAGCATGACACAGTAACTGTGAGCATGACACGATAAGTGTGAGCATGACACAGTGTAAACATGACACGCAGTGTAAACATGAAACACACTGTGAGCATGACACATTAAGTGTGATCATGACACAGTGTAAACATGACACGCAGTGTAAACAAAACACAGACACTGTGAGCATGACACACAGTAAACAAGACCAGGACATACATTAAGTGACATCGCACACACATACGTACATTCACATGCTCTCTCACACACACACACACACACACACACACACACACACACACACACACACACCATGAAAAAACAAACGGGATCAAAAGGCCTTGCTATGGTGGGTTGGGGGCAGATGACTTTCCGAAGTAGCGGCTGACTAATGACCTGCAGGTAACCCTGTTTTCTTACCTGCCTGCACGCTTCACTGGCTGACTAACTGGCGCCACCACCTCTGGCGCGCCTTCAGATTGATTGAGATTGTAATAGTGCTTGTGTTGATAACCATTCACAGCGAGGGAGACTTAAGTCTGTTCTGTGTCGAATGTCAAGAGTCATCCCTGGGACTGTTCTCTTTGTTTTTCTCTTGGGTAGTGACCCATTTATATATATATATATATATATATATATATATATATATATATATATATATATGTGTGTGTGTGTGTGTGTGTGTGTGTGTGTGTGTGTGTGTACATTCACATACGCTTTGGTCGTTGGTGTTTTAATGTCGTTTTATTGCTGTTTTATATAAACTCTCTCCATTCACCCATGCGTTTAAGATCTTCGGTGTCTTTCCTATTTATAAAAATAGGCAATGCCAAATTCTACTGTACAATCATAGGGAAGTCTATTTTGCTTTTGTTCTCAGTGTGTTCATTTACATTCGATTAAGGTGGTGTTAATATTGTTCTTTGTATATTGTTATATTGTGCACAGTTAATGGAATGCCATTCTCGTTGCTGGGTTTGGGTTGGGGAAGTGATAGAATGACACAGAGAGAGAGAGATAGATGTTCTCTCTCAGTGTGTGTGTGTGTGTGTGTGTGTGTGTGTGTGTGTGTGTCCGTCTCTCTCTCTCCATTTTATTGTGTATAGTTAATGGAATGCCATTCTCGTTGCTGGGTTCGGGTTGAGGAAGTGATTGAGGGGTGCAGAGAGAGAGATAGATGTTCTCTCTCACTGTGTGTGTGTGTGTGTGTGTGTGTGTGTGTGTGTGTGTGTGTGTGTGTGTGTGTGTTCTCATCTATTTCTCTATGTTGTGTGTTGTCTAGTGTCCAATTTTCTTTTCTTTCTTGTTTATGATTATTGAAAAGTGTTTGTTTGCACTCTTTTTCAGTGTACGCTTTTCTTACAACCTACCCCTCCAGGGCTGGGTGAAAAAAAAACCGCATGAATATTTGCTTATCTCATTACCTGGTGAAATACACTTCGTTTTGTTTCGTTTGTCTCTGTCACACACACACACACACACACACACACACACACACACACACACACACACACACACACACACACACACACACACACACACACACACACACACACACACACAGTGAGTCAGTGAGTGAAGACGGGTGACAGCAGGGTGCAGTGTGTGTGGGTGCAGGAAGGAGGGCAGCCCGGAGGTGTTGATGCAGGTACAGCTGTACGAGGAGCACAAGAGCAACGACGAGGACGCCCTGCCTGCCACCCGGGGTATCGACCTCAGCTCCCACCTCGACGTCTTCCACGCCGTCTTCAAACAGGTCAGTCTCCACAACATTGATACTAAAGTATTTCTTAAACACCAGCCCCGTTTCCTCCGTCTTGCCAATCCACGTTCAAAAGCAATCACCATCACCACCACTCCACAACCACGTCCTCCCCCATTCTCCACACACTGCCTGCACAATTCTACCGGACAGTCACACTGGAAATGCGGAGTGCTGTTTGTTTTCACTGAAAAAGCTCAATGTCCGAATGATCATCTTCATACAGGCCGATCTCAGAATGTTCATCTTCAAATAGGTAAGTCCTAGAGTGGTCATCTTCAAACAGACCAGTGACTGAATGGACATTCTTAAACAGCTCAGTTTCACAATGGTAATGCGCAGACAGGTCAGTATCTGAATGGTCATCTTCAAACAGGTCAGTCTCTAAGTAACCATCCTTAAACAGGTATGTGTCTGAATTGTCATCTTCATTCAAGCCAGTTTCTGAATAGCCACCTTCAAATACGTTAGTGTGTAAATAGTCATCTTTAAACAGGTCAGTGTCCGTCATCTTTAAACAGGTTAATATATGAATGGTCACCCTTGAACACACCATTCGCTGACTGGTCAACCTTAAACACACCATTCGCTGATTGGTCAACCTTAAACAGTATGTGAAGAAGTGCATGGACGTAAGACACACACCCAGTCAGTCAGCTCTTGCTGCGTTGTGTGACCTCGTCATCAGGAACGTGTCGTGGCTAAGGATACGCGGGGGTGGTGGTGGTGGTGAGTGGGTCACGTGGGTAAGGGAATAAGGCAGAAAACAGTGGTCACACACACACACACACACACACACACTATTCATTTCAAACAAACGCAGTAGCGCCTCACGTGAAAGAACCCGTGAAAATGGGAACAAGGATACGCAACCACCCTAAGTGCACACGCTGCACCCTGACTTACTCACTTAGTGGTTGGTCCTCGTCTCCATCAAAACAGACAGTTCTCTGCATTTTCCGTGTTCTGCTCACTTAGGTCTGTGCGGGCACTTTCAGGGATAATGGGGATGTGGGTGGTGATGTTGTTTATGTGCAGGGATGGCATTGTGTGGGAAGGTCAGTGAAACGGAGTGTCAGAGTGACAAGCGATGACAACAGGAATGCACACAGACACGCTGATTCATCTGACCTCAACACCCCAACATCTCTTACTCCCTCCTCTCCTACACACACACACACACACACACACACACACACACACACACACACATCTCTAACCCCCCTACATATCCAACCCTCTGTCTGTCTGTCTGTCTGTCTGTCTCCCACTCACTCTCTCTCCGTCCTCCCTTGCCTGTCTCTGTCACTCGATCTCCCTGGGAGTGGCACATTTTTTCCTTGTGGTGTATTTTTAAAAATTAATTTGAACACGACGTGAAGATAACATCAGCCAACAGAAGTTAAGGGGTGTTTGATGTAGGGGAACAGCATTGTTTACCAGCTTCGGCAGTTATAATCAATCAAGCACATCTCGATTCAGTGGAGCGGGAAATCACTCCGTAAAGAATTCCGTTGTTGTTTTCATTTGAAAGCGCAAAAACTGCTTCCTTCTATCTATGATCAACCTCTGTTCAGTGTGTTACTCGGTCTGCCAGCTGCTACTACTTTGAAAACAGCGACCAGCAAATGTGTAACACAAGAGCAAACAACTCTCTCTCTCTCTCTATCTGTCTATCTCTCTCTCTCTCTCGTTCAGATACAAAGTATCAGTTGCTCGTATTTGCAACTAACTCTGCACACACTGGTCAAAAACACAACAATGTGAACACAGCTAAAAAAAAAAAAAAAAAAAAAAAATCACGGTGACATGGAGCATCTGGCATACGTTCATTTCGGTTTATCTCCATCATCATGGTAAACACATACACACACGCGCGCGCGCGGGCGCACGCACGCACGTACACACACACACACACACACACACACATACACACACACACACACACACAAATGCAAACATACCCAAGTACACATACACTTGCTGGCAGGTACATGTGCACGTACACGTACAGATGCTCACACATACACAGTCACATGTACAAAAGCAATCATTTACGCACTCGAGCGCCCGCACCCTGCTCGGCCCCTCCCATACACCCTTTACGCGCACGCATGTGTACACACAATGCCGTATTCTTAATGTTTACAAGTAACAGAATAGTACATACAAATGACAAACAAAAAAAGGAACAAATATATGGGAAATAGCGCATAGCTGGAGAGATTATTGCAACCTTTGCAACTGGCGAAATTTCTGTTATTTATGCAAAACATTTCAGTTGCGATCTGTTATGACTTCATAATGTACATAACACAACTGTGCACACTGCAAAAAATAGAACGCAACAGGACACAAATCGACACAACCCAGCACAACGCAAGGCAGTCTAACGTAACGCAAACCACCAGGTCTCAGCACAACGCAACACATAAAGCGCGACACAACATGTAGAAAGTGATGCATTGTAGTGCATACTGCTGAGCGGTGCAGCTGTAACGCTGTTCACAGCTGTTGGTTACGAGACGTTACGACGCGGTGCAACGTATGACAAGACCTGTGACATATGCAGTGACATGACATGACGTGACCTGTGACAGACAGGTGAGAGGTGAGGTGCAGTGTCCGGTGTGGTGTGGTTCCCAGGTGCACGACACGCCACACGGGGTCCTCTTCCTGACCGTTCTGCAGCACATGCTGAAGATCGACTCTGGCAACGAGGATCTGGTGGGGGCGGTGTGGGGGGCCGTGGAGCAGCTGGTGCACAAGGCGATCCTGGCCGAGACCCCGCAGGACGCCACCAAGCTGCTGACCGCCACCACCCGCCGCCAACGGTCTAGCCGGGGCTCCAACCCCAACACGCCAACCTCAGAACATCCCCCTTCCGCTTTCGGGGCGGCGGCACCCGTCCCTCCTCCTCCTCCTCCTCCACCACCGCCTCCACCAGCCATGGGAGCCCCGCCCCCACCTCCACCCCCACCCGGTGGAGGGCCACCACCCCCTCCCCCTCCCCCGGGCCTGCCGCGGTCCACGCCCCCGCCGCCCAGCCAGGCCCTGCCCCAACAGAAGACCCCCACGCCGCGTGGCAAGATGCGCAAGCTGCAGTGGCAGAAGATCCCACTGAACAGTATCGTCAACAGGCAGAACCTGTGGACGCAGGTGGGCAAGCAGTTCCAGCACTACACCATGGACTTTGGGCGCATGGACCAGCTGTTCGCGCTCAGCAGTGGCGGGGAGGGCGGCGTGAAGAGGCCCGGCCAGGGGACCGAGGCTGCAGCCCCAGATGTGAAGAGGAAGAAGGAGAACACGGAGGTCAGTGTTGCTTCCTGTCACTTCTGACTGGCAGAGTCACGCTTTGGTGTTGCGATGATTGTGTTGACATGCCTGTAACATGTGTGTTCCGCTACCTTGTGTCATGTGGTATGTATTTGTTGTTGCTGTTCTTGTTGTTTGAATCGCGCTTTGTCAAGTACTTATTTGCAGCTGGGGTTTTCACCTTTGGAAAGTGACTTTCTGTGCATTTGTTCTGTGAATCGTCGGACACGGATTCGATATGCATTGGGAATGTTTTGTTTGTACGCACACGTGTGTGTGTGTGTGTGTTTGTGTGTGTGTGTGTCCAGCAAATGTCAGTAGAACACAGTCTGCAGTCTTCCCTCATGACTGCCGATGTTATCGCAGAATACACGTGGCCTGTATCGTCAAAGAAAATAAGTTGTTGCCGGTCACCTCACAGAACACGGCCTCGTCATATAACACCGGCTTGTTGTCGGTGATGTCAGAGAACATCGGTTGTTTGTCGGTGATGTTTCATTTCCAGTTTGAAGGAGGGGTCACATTGTGCGGTCTGGTACGTCCATATACGTCACACCACACCTGCTTATAAAACACAGTGGAGGGCATATGCCTGACCTACACATGGACCCAATGCGCTGTTTAGGCTTTAGGGAAGTGACCGTGTTTGTGGGGGGATGCAGCGATGGTGTGGGCGGACCACGAAGTTAGTTACCTGCAAACCTGTACCATCCTCACCTGCCTGCCACTCTGTCACCACCTCTCACGCTGAACATCATTAATTTTTTCATATTTTTATTTTGATTATTTGCCTTCCATGTACAATTCGTTGTTATTCTTATTTTCGATTTCAGTTATTCCTTTGTTTGCCTTATGTATTTATTTTGTTATCTTAGTTTAGTACTGTCTCACCAGCGCGTTTGGTCAATGCGTAGGTCAGGTATCTGGTTCTCCCCCCCCCCCCTCCCCGACCCCCGGCTTGTTTAACACAGGTGTAGTGTATATGGATCAGTCCGCACGCTTTGACACCTGCTTGAAACTGATACTGACCTGACCCACTAGACCTTGAGTGATGATCTGTTTTTCATTTTTATTTTGGAATGAGCCAATAAACCGAGTTTCCGCGTGCAGCACGCAGTTAGCGCTCATAAAAGATCCAACGGCAACCGAAGGGTTGTCCCTGGCGAAATTCTGTAGAAATAAAATCAGTCTCGATTCATCCACTCCACTCATCCGAATGGCTAACATCAAAACCACCTTCAAGGTCCAGTGGAAGGGGCGTGGGGGAGTGAAAATCCCGGTCAGAAACTTGTGGGCACTCGATTTCTAGTCGGGCGATTAGCACTGGACCACCATTCCACAGGCATCTCAGTGCTGGCCCCTCACTGACCGACAGGGCGTGGTGACACCACCCTGCGCTGTGTGGGACTCAAACACAGGTTACACGACAGTCAGTGCTAAAACCTCACCACCAATCGGTACTTCCCCTTGAAAGAGCACATGAACGTGTGGTACCACAACAATCACGTACAGCGCTCGCTTTCCGACCGCCTCCTCCCCGTGAACTCCCTTGGAAGTAGCACACACACACACACACACACACACACGCACGCACGCACGCACGCACGCTCGCACACACACACACACACACACACACACACACACACACACACACACACACACACACGAACGAACGAACGAACAAACAAACAAACAAACAAACAAACAAACAAACAAACACACACACACACACACACACACACACACACACACACACACACACACACACGTAGCATACGCTATCAGAGGCCTTTTAAGTCGTCATTTCACAGGTGCCTTCCCCCTTCCCTCATTCCCTCCCTCCTTTCTGCGTCAGTCCCCAGATCCCCGGCCCCCACCCCCTTCCCCAACACACACGATAACGGAGTTAGCAGCGACAGTTTTGTATGTGTGAATCAGATCCTTGGCAGTGTCGAGGGAGTTTTAGGTAGGGTGAAGGTAAGGGGACGGGCTCGACAGCAAAACAAAAACAAAAAAAAACAAAAAAACAAACAAAAAAAAGAGAGAGAAAAACCTCGTTATTTATGTGTTTGTGTCCGCGCCATAGTCCGAGCCTTTATGGCGGCATTGTATGGCTTTTTTCTCAGTTCATTGTCAGACTGCCACAGCTAGCTCCTCGTATCTTGCAGACGGCACTTCGCGTGGCTTTTTTCTATGGCTGGGGTGGTAAGCAGGACACGTCATCAGCAGAATGATATATGGTACCTCCACCCACCCTCTCCTCTCTCTCTCTCTCTCATTCCCCACCCACTCCCTTTCTTCTCTTTCACGGTCTGAGAGAGAAAGAGGGGGAGCAGGGAGGGAGAGGATAAGGTATGGCAGTCAACAGACAGCTGACGTATTGCAGACAGGAGAAGACAGGCGGTGGGAGAGGGGCAGAGGAAGGAGGGGTAAGGCCAGAAAAAAAAGTACCTGATAGAAAGGAGGACAAAAAAAAAAAAAAAAAAAATCGATTCGCTCATTCGAAACGTTGAGTCATACCTGAGCCTGGACACAGTGTGACATCAGTGATGGGTGGTGGGCTGAAAGGTGACAGGTACAACAGCACACTGGTTACAGCGTTGGACTTTTCAAGCCAAGGGTTCTGGGTGCGATCCCTGATTTGAAGTCTGATGAGGATTTTTTTCCGATCCCCAATGTGAACAGATGTGCAGATCTGCCAGTACCTTAACACCCCCTCACAATAACAATCATTATCATCACAACAATAATAAAAACAACAACAATGATAATGGTCCTCGTCATCATAACAGTTATTACAACAACAACGCCAACAATTATTATGAAAATAACAATCATCAACACCATCACCATAAAAATGACAAATCTTCTTTCTTAGTGGGCTGTGACTCCCACGTTCATACGTATATACGTGTGGGCTTTTCATCGTACGACCGTTTTTACCCCAGCCATGTAGGCAATCATACTTCATTATTGAGAGTGTGCATGCCAGGTATGTTCTTGTTTTCATAATCAACCGAACGCTGACATGGACTACGGGAACTTTAACGTGCGAATTTGATCTTCTGCATCCGTATACACACAAAGGGGTTCAGGCACTGAGCAGGTCTGCACATCTGTTGACCTGGGAGATCGGAAAAATCTCCACCCTTTTACTGCCAGCGTCGTAACTGGGATTCGAACCGGGGACGCTCAGATTGAAAGTCCAACGCTTTAAACACCTGTCTGTTGGGTCCGCCTACAACGACAATAAAAAAAGAATCATCATTACCATCACAATAGTAATACTAACAGCAACAATAATCATCATCATCTTAACAATAGCAACAACAACAACAAATGCTTATCGTCATCTTCATCATGACCATAAGAATCAGTCATCTTCATCATGACCATAAGAAACAGTCATCTTCATCATGACCATAACAAACAGTCATAATCATCATGACCATAACTAACAGTCATCTTCATCATCACCATAACAGTCATAATCATCATGACCATAACAAACAGTCATCTTCATCATCACCATAACAGTCATAATCATCATGACCATAACAAACAGTCATCTTCATCATCACCATAACAGTCATAATCATCATCACCATAACAAACAGTCATCTTCATCATCACCATAAGAAACAGTCATCTTCATCGTGACCATAACAAACAGTCATCTTCATCATCACCATAACAGTCATAATCATCATCACCATAACAAACAGTCATCTTCATCATCAGTCATCTTCATCATCACCACAACAGTCATAATCATCATTACCATAACAAACAGTCATCTTCATCATGACCATAACAAATAGTCATAATCATCATGACCATAACAAACAGTCATAATCATGACAATAACAGTCATCTTCATCATGACCATAAGAAACAGTCATAATCATCATGACCATAACAAACAGTCATCTTCATCATGACCATAAACAATCATAATCATCATGACCATAACAAACAGTCATAATCATCATGACCATAAAAAACAGTCATCTTCATCATGACCATAGCAAACAGTCATCTTCATCATGACCATAACAAACAGTCATAATCATCATCACCATAACAAACAGTCATCTTCATCATGACCATAACAAACAGTCATCTTCATCATGACCATAACAAACAGTCATCTTCATCATCACCATAACAGTCATCTTCATCATCGCCATAAGAAACAGTCATCTTCATTGTGACCATAAGAAGCAGTCATCTTCATCATGACCATAACAAACAGTCATCTTCATCATCACCATAACAAACAGTCATAATCATGACCATAACAGTCATCTTCGTCATCACCATAGCAAACAGTCATAATCATCATGACCATAACAAACAGTCATAATCATCATGACCATACCAAACAGTCATAATCATCATCACCATAACAAACAGTCATCTTCATCATGACCATAACAGTCATAATCATCATGACCATAACAAACAGTCATAATCATCATGACCATAAAAAACAGTCATCTTCATCATGACCATAGCAAACAGTCATCTTCATCATGACCATAACAAACAGTCATAATCATCATGACCATAACAAACAGTCATCTTCATCATGACCATAACAAACAGTCATCTTCATCATCACCATAACAGTCATAATCATCATTGCCATAACAAACAGTCATCTTCATCATGACCATAACAAACAGTCATAATCATGACCATAACAGTCATCTTCATGACCATAACAAACAGTCATAATCATCATGACCATAACAAACAGTCATCTTCATCATCACCATATCAAACAGTCATCTTCGTCATCTCCATAGCAAACAGTCATAATCATCATCACCATAACAAACAGTCATCTTCATCATGACCATAACAAACAGTCATCTTCATCATGACCATAACAAACAGTCATCATGACGATGATGATGCTAGTGGCCCCGTGGTGCCGTGTACAGATCAACCTGCTGGATGGCAAGCGGAGCCTGAACGTGAACATCTTCCTGAAACAGTTCCGCACGTCACACCAGGAGATCGTCAGCCTGCTGAGGGAGGGCCGCAGTCAGCAGTTTGGGGCAGAGCGACTCAAGGGGCTGCTCAAACAGCTCCCCTCCCAGGAAGAGGTCAGCTCAGTGATATGATGTGATGTGATGTAGGTGTGTGAGGCGCGCGTGTGTTAATGTGGGGGTTGAGGGGGGTGTTGTGTGTGCATGCGCGCGCGCTCGTGTGTGTATTGATACTGCGATAACTAGAAATGTATGTATGTGTATAACACAAACTAAATTTCTCTGAGATAAAGCTATTCTGATACGTGCATGTATATGCATAAAGAGAGTGAGACAGACAGACAGACAGACAGACAAAGAGGATGCATCACGAACATTTGTCTTTTTTCAGATTGATTTGCTGAAGAACTTTGACGGAGACCGAGAGAAGCTGGGTAATGCGGAAAAGTTTTTTCTGTGCCTGATGGCCCTGCCCAAGTAAGTGGTGCCTGTCTGTCTGTTGGTTCATCATTACAAGCGCTGTCCTGTCTATTGCCTGTGTCAATGTGAGCGGCCTGTGGCCTACTGCTGGTGACCATGTACTGTGTGGTCTGTCAGTCTCCTCTGTCCCAACCAGTCCTGCAGCTATAACTGTGTCGTCCCGATTCGCCTATTTCTGATTTGCCTGTCACTGAATTGGTCATCCCATTTCGCCTACTTTTAGGGCGTCTACGATCACCAAGATACACCAGTTTCTCTTTCATATTAAAAGAAAATCTAAAAGTTAATTGCACTATGCTGCGCCGTCCAAAAGCCATGAAAGAGACACTTCTCCCCCACTTCTTACAGTTTTTTGCTTCTCCGAAAGTTCATTTTTGTGTCTGTGTGTGTATGCCTCTTAGTTCTGTTGGTGATCTTAGCATTGGAATCTGTACACAAATATGTTAAATACCCATCCGTGTCGAAGTGTATATGAGAGAGAGAGAGAGAGAGAGAGAGAGAGAGAATGAAATGTTTTATTTTTTTTTTAAAAAGAGAGAGAGAGGGGGGGAGGGGTGAATGAGGGAGCGAATGGGGGGGGGGGGGCGGGGGGAGGGGGGGGGCTGAATATACGAAGTGGGAATGGCGGGCACACGAAACAGGACAATGAGTGTCCAGAGGCCACTGACGGTGGCCGAACTATCAGACTGTAGACAAACAGGAAACAAGCGAATCACACCTGCTCCACTGTTACATCCCCATACATCACCTTTCCATAGACAGCGGTTCTGAAGCTGTGGGCAGTTCATATCCTAACCTATGGTCCAGCAGAAGTACGAGATTGTATCGTGTTTGTTGTGCACTGATGTGATGTAATGTCTCTCTCTTGCTGCAAGTGGAGATGAAACGGTGGCTTGTGGTAATGCGCCCGAACTCTGAAGCGATTGTCCACGGGTTCGAGTCCTGCATACGGACCTGGATTTGTTTGTTTGTTTGTTTTTATTACTTCCCCCACCACTAGACCGGAATGGTGGTCTGGGTGCTAGTCATTCGGATGATATGATAAACTGAGGCCCCGTGTGCAGTATCACTTAGCGGACATAAAAGAATCTGCAGCAACAAATGGTTTGTCGCTGATAAAATTACTTTTATATTACCGTAAAACAAACACACTTGCAGACTGAAGAAGGAAAACAAATATGGGCGTTGCTGCTCCGTGGTGACGGGCCCTACACGAGGACAAGAACCCGAACTCTACACATCCAGTGCAATATGTCAGCTACCTACATCGGGGTTTATTTATAAAGTATTGTACTCACCAGCACCACTTCTTCTTCTCTTCCTTCTTTTCCCCCTTCCTCTCCTTCTTTGTCGACGAAGTTGTGGTGATGATGATCATGTGTAGAGAATGTGGTGGTTGCAGTTTCCGCATGCGGATAGAGGGTCTGCTGATCAAAGAGGAGTTCAGCACCAACATGGACTGGATCCGACCTTCCATTGAAGCCATCATTCAGGCCGCCAAAGGTTGGCACTGACTTCAGTCATCTCTGTCTGTCTGTCTGTCTGTCCGTTCACACTTCTGTATTTTCCATGTTCTTTTTGTCTCTCCTCCCTCTCTGTCACCACGTGTGTGCCAGCATGTGCCACTACACCCGTTTGCTTACGCACGCTCACAAACAAACGCACACATACACACGCACGCACACACACACACGCGCGCGCGCGCTTGCCACACGTCACACATGTATGTACACAACACTCACGCACGCGCGCGAGCACACAGACGCATGCATACACACTACAACGCACACATTCGTTGGCTAAAAATAGTGGAAAAAATAATAAAAAGGGACAGACTGATGGAAAGTAGCAAAATATGAATAATGCATATTTTAGACAACTGCACTTACGAGAGAAAGAATGATATACAAAATGACATGCATTCAACACTTACGGAGAAGGAGGAAAAATAGGAAATATGTAATAGGTGGACAGAATAATAGTCTGATTTATGACATATTTCAGAACAGACAGGTAGAGGAATAGACACATTGAAGTGAAATCAGACTGCATAAAATACTCAGACAGGTTGAGTTAATGGAACCGATACACCTAAAAGAGGAGTTGGCAAGTCCATGAAGCATTGCGAAGTCTGTGTTTAATCTGTACAGTTTGCTGTTTTGTAAAAACAGAAAAGTTTTCTCAATTTTTGCAAAGTTTTCGTGTGCAACTCAGGCCATTTGGGTTGTACACTCTTTTACAATTTTTGTCTTCATTTTAATTTACTCCATCTTGATTTTGTTTACCGTCAAGAGTGTGATTTGATACTATTTGTTACGGCGTTCTTGTAAAAAGCTAGTTTGGATCAACTGTTTTGTTTCTGTTTCCAGAATTTTACATATTCACTTTCCAGCTTCTTGGATATAGCATACTTTAATCAACTTTTGATACTAAAAGTGAATGGTTTTCTTTTTAAACATGATGTCTTCCGCGGTGCTAGTTAACACATTTAAAAAAAAAAAGAAAAGTAGCCACTGAACAATTTTGTTTGTTTGACGATATTTGTAAGTTCTACAAACAAGCGAATTTTGAGGGAGCTCTGATATGTTTATCGAATTAACCAGTAATTTGATATATTATTTTTAGGCTGATAAGGAATCTTCCTAATTCTCCTTAAACTGGGAGGACCATTGCTTTTTATGTACCCTTAGGAATTGTCTTTATAACTTGACATGAAGTTTTTCATGTGCAAGTTTATTTAAAAGACAACTACTGAATAATTCAAATAAACGACACATCTCCTGTAACATATGGAAACCAAATCGCCCCATATGTTGATAATGGTCTTACCAAAGTATTATATACCTGACACGTGATATTCATCTTGATATTGGTACTGCGAAACGTTCTGAGCAGTACATGTTTTGCCTTATTTACTTGATTTGTCAGATGATCTTGTACTAAACTAAGTTTCCGTTTCTGTGAAATACAACCCTTAGATATTTATGTTTTTCTGTGCTTTCAATTACGTCCTCTCCACATTTAAATTGTATGGGTACTTTTGAGTTGGTTTCTGAAAAGAAGAAGATTACTTTTGTCTTTTCTCTATTTAATCGAAATTGTGTTTGTGTGCGCGTGTGCATGTGTGTGCGTGTGTGTATGAATGTTTGTATATGTGCTGTGTGTATAATTATATATGTATGCTGTGCGTGCGTGCGTGCGTGCGTGCGTGCGTGTGTGTGTGTGTGTGTGTGTGTGTGTGTGTGTGTGTGTGTGTGTGTGTTACAGACATAAAAGAAAACAAGTCCCTGCAGGAAATCATCTTCCTCATCCTCATCACTGGCAATTACCTCAACTCCGTAAGTACTGCCCCCTCACACCCACCCACTCTGCCACACAACTCTGAATGAATGTATTAAACTCAGACTTCATTCGCCTTGTTTATGCAAAATGAATTATTAATCTCGTACTTTCTTTAACTCCGAAGGAATGAATAAATCTCATACTTTATTTAACTGTGAATGAATATATTAATCTCATACTTTATTTGCCATGTTCATGCATACCCATTGAACTTTCTGATCTTACGTCAGTGACCCCGTGTTCACCCACTCCCCTCTCTTTCATGTGTGTGTGTGTGTGTGTGTGTGTGTGTGTGTGTGTGTGTGTGTGTGTGTGTGTGAGTTTTGTTATTCATATTCCTTCATGAAAACTCGTGTTTTGTTTAGTGTCATAATTTCTTCTTTTTTCTTCTTCTTTTTTTTGTGTTAAACATTCTTTATTGATGTGTTAATTTTCAATGTACTTTTTAGTGTGTTGTCCCCCAGTGCTGGTTGGAACAAAGCATGTACATTTGCCTTTGTCACTACCTTTTGGAATAATAGGTGCGTGTTTGCAGGGAAACCAAGCGGGCAATGCAGCCGGCTTCAAGCTGAGTTCCCTCCTGAAGCTGACGGAGATCAGAGCCAACAAGCCGGGCATGAACCTGCTGCACTATGTGCTCTTGGTCAGTGCCATGTTTGTCCTCCCCTCTGTTCTCCTCCCAGTCCTTTCTCTGCTGTCTCTGTACACTATGAATCTGCTGCACCATGTGCTCTTGGTCAGTCTGTCCTGTTACTTTTGCTGTCTCTGTCTCTGTTTCTGTCCATATTTATCTTTGTATATATGCATCTTTTTCTTACTTCGTCAGATTGTGTGTTATTGTTAGTCATGACACATGCTTCCTTTTCCTTTGTTACATTGCCATCATTACTGTTAGTCATGACACATGCTTCCTTTTCCTTTGTTACATTGCCATCATTACTATTGGTCATGACACATGCATCCTTTTCCTTTGTTACATTGCCATCATTACTATTGGTCATGACACATGCTTCCTTTTCCTTTGTTACATTGCCATCATTACTATTAGTCATGACACATGCTTCCTTTGTTACATTGCCATCATTACTATTAGTCATGACACATGCTTCCTTTTCCTTTGTTACATTGCCATCATTACTGTTAGTCATGACACATGCTTCCTTTTCCATTGTTACATTGCCATCATTACTATTAGTCATGACACATGCTTCCTTTTCCTTTGTTACATTGCCATCATTACTATTAGTCATGACACATGCTTCCTTTTCCTTTGTTACATTGCCATCATTACTGTTAGTCATGACACATGCTTCCTTTTCCTTTGTTACATTGCCATCATTACTATTAGTCATGACACATGCTTCCTTTTCCTTTGTTACATTGCCATCATTACTATTAGTCATGACACATGCATCCTCTTACTTCGCCGCAAACTCGCTGATAGAATGTGTTACAAAAGTCTTGATAAAAAAACCACCACGACCTGAAGACTGCACATTAAAGTAAGGAACTGATATCCTTTAGGATATTAAAGGAAAACACAACAACACACGAACACTCCTTCACATTTTCAGTTTTTTCCTTTCTTTTTACGTGTGTCACTCTCCCTGGTTTTAAGACATACTGCACCCATTTAGATTTTGGTTTTGAAAAAAAAAAAGATTGTATTGACTTTTTATTTGTGAGTGTTGTATTCCTATGTCAGTGGCAGTGTATCAATGTATATGTGCAGGAAGCCGAAGAGAAGAACCCACGTCTGCTGCGTTTCCCCGAAGAGATGAGATGCCTCAAAGATGCCTCTCAGTACGTACTGGAGTGAACAAGTGTAGACTGCGTGTGCTGCTTGTTCTAGGATGTGATACTATGCTGCACCTTAGTACAGTGGAAGTACGCTACTTGTTAGTGCAGTGTGGTGTAGTGCAATGTAGTATAGCGCAGTGTAGTGTTGTACGCTACCCTTCAGTGTAGTGCAGTGTAGTATAGTGCACTGGTGTGTTGTACCCTACCCGTCAGTGTAGTGCAGTGTAGTGTAGTACGCTACCTGTCAGTGTAGTGCAGTGTAGTGTAGTACGCTACCCTTCAGTGTAGTGCAGTGTAGTATAGTGCAGTGTAGTCTAGTACGCTACCCGTCAGTGTAGTGCAGTGTAGTATAGTGCAGTGTAGTGTAGTACGCTACCCGTCAGTGTAGTGCAGTGTAGTGTAGTACGCTACCCTTCAGTTTAGTGCAGTGTAGTATAGTGCAGTGTAGTGTAGTACGCTACCCGTCAGTGTAGTGCAGTGTAGTGTAGTACGCTACCCTTCAGTGTAGTGCAGTGTAGTATAGTGCAGTGTAGTGTAGTACACTACCCTTCAGTGTAGTGCAGTGTAGTATAGTGCAGTGTAGTGTAGTACGCTACCCTTCAGTGTAGTGTAGTGTATTACGTTACCCATCAGTGTAGTGCAGTGTAGTATAGTGTAGTGTAGTGTTGCACGCAACCCGTCAGTGTAGTGTAGTGCAGTGTAGTATAGTACAGTGCAGTGTAGTGTACTGTAGTGCAGTGTGGTGTAGTGTAGTGCAGTGCAGTGTAGTGCATCGCACGACCTCCCCAGCTCACAGTGTCGCCTTGTGTCGCAGAGTGTCCATGGAGGGGCTGAGGTCGGACGTGAAGGGTGTAACCAGCAAGGTGAAGGCCATCACGGAGCAGATTGGACGTGCCGGCCAGGACTTCCAGCAACAGATGGCCGCCTTTCTGCAGGTCAGTCACACCCACGCACACAAGCACACACACACACACACACACACACACACACACACACACACACACAGAGACACACACACACACAGACACACTCACTCACATACGCACGCACACAGACAGACAGACACACACACACATACACACACACAAACACACGCGCGCGCGCACACACACACACACACGCACGCACACACACACACACACACACACACACACACACACACACACACACACACACACACACACACACACACACACACTTAGTGACTGAGAACGTTGATGTTTTTGACTTTTTGCATTCATTATCATTTGTTTCGCTTGTCAGTGTAACGACTTCTCTTTTACGAATTTCTCTAAGTAATTTCCTGTAATTGTATTTAGATTTTTTTTTTCAAATTTCACCCTCATTTCACCATCATTTGGCCAGTTTCCCCCAACCCTCCATTCATTCACATCTCCCACCCCTTCTAACCGATAATACTCAAATGTATTCCTAAATACTTAACAAAATATATTCAATGACCGATATGTGTGACGGGACATTAAACAAAATTCCTCCTCCTACACACACACAAACACACACGCACACACACACACACACACATATACACTCACATACGCACGCACGCACACAGACACACACAGACACACACACACACACACAAATGCGCGCGCGCACACACACACACAGGACAGCGCACGCTCACACACAGCGTGGAATTTGGGCTGCACTGCTCGCAAAAATTTGTTTTCTTATCAAAGTGAATTTTTCTACAGAATTTTGCCATGGACTACCCTTTTGTTGCCGTGTGGTAAGTGCATGCTGTACACGGGACCTCGGTTTATCATCTCATCCGAATGACTAGCATTCAGACCACCATTCAAAGTCTGGTGGAGGGGGAAAAGTGTCTGGAAATCGAACGAGTTCGCTTCCTAGGCTTATGCTCTACCACAAGGCCAACACTTGAGGCATGTGTTTGTGCTTGTGTTTTGTGTGTTTGTGTGTGGTGTGTGTGTGTGTCTGTGTGTGTCTAAGTGTTGCATAGGTCACTGTCAGCGCGCGCGTGTGTGTGTGTGTGTGCAGGAAGCCAGTGTGGAGGTGCGGGAGCTGGAGGAGGACCTGAAGGACATTGAGGACCTGCGCAAGGACCTGGCTGTCTTCTTCTCCGAGAGCGACGCCACCTTCACCTTGGAGGAGTGCTTCAAGACGCTGCAGACCTTCTGCGACCGCTTCTCCAAAGGCATCCGGGTCAGTGTTTTGAACTTGAGTCAAAAAACATCATGGTAATTATGCTACTGATAATTAAAGCACAACAAGCAAAGCTTAAACCGTGCTAAAAAATAGACACTAGCCAATAAACTGGGAGCGATTTTAGAAAAGAACATGAACTGTTCAGTCAGTCACCCTTTTACAAGAACTGGACAGGACTTTTGTGTGAGGTGATGTGGAAGACAAGGTGTGTCGGTGACGAGGACAGGCGTACCAGTGACTTTGACATGAGTGTCAGTGACGTGGTGAACAGATGTGTCAGTGACGTGGTGGACAGAACAGGTGTGTCAGTGACGTGGTGGACAGGTGATGTGGTAGACAAGCTTTGTCGGTGACGAGGACAGGCATATCGGTGTCTTTGACGAGAGTGTCCGTGACGTGGACCAGATGTGTCTATGACATGGACAGTGTGTAAATGACGTGACACGTGTGTCAGAGGCATTGTCATTGACGCGGGTAGGTGTGTCAGTGACGTTAGCACGTGTGTCAGTGACGTTGACACTTGTGTCATTGACGTGGACAGTTGGACATGGCAACAAGTGACGTGGTGTACAGGTTTATCAGTGACATGATGGATGAATGTCATGGTACGGAGTACTGACTTGTGTTCATGTGTAAAATAGTGAAGGGCTGGTGGTGGTGATGTTGCAGGAGAACAAGGAGAGGAAGGTGAAGGAGGAGAAGGAAGAGCAGAGGCGGCGGCAGAAAGAAGCTGCTCAGAAGAGGAATTCCAGTAAGAGAATGACTGTAGTTCCCGTTTGTCTTTCCCCTTTCTGCCTTGGAACATTTTCTGCCTGTGTTTGTATCCCCCTTTCTGCCTGTGTGTTTCCCCTTTCTGCCTGTGTGTTTCCCCTTTCTGCCTGTGTTTGTATCCCCTTTCTGCCTGTGTGTTTCCCCTTTCTGCCTGTGTTTGTATCCCCTTTCTGCCTGTGTGTTTCCCCTTTCTGGCTGTGTGTTTCCCCTTTCTGCCTGTGTGTTTCCCCTTTCTGCCTGTGTTTGTATCCCCTTTCTGCCTGTGTGTTTCCCCTTTCTGCCTGCATTAAGATGGGCTGTGTTCCCGTTTGTCCTTTTCCCCTTTCTGCCTTGTGGTTTCGTTTTCCTTGCTCTGTCTTTGTTCCCCTTTCTGCCTGTGTGTTTCCCCTTTCTGCTGTGTTGTTCCCCTTTCTGCCTGTGTTTATCCCCTTTCTGTCTGTGTGTTCGTTTTCCCTTCTCTGTCTATGTGTTCCCCTTTCTGCCTGTGTGTTTCCCCTTTCTGCCTGTGTGTTTCCCCTTTCTGCCTGTGTGTTTCCCCTTTCTGGCTGTGTTTGTTATCCCCTTTCTGTTGTGTGTTTCCCCTTTCTGCCTGTGTTTGTTCCCCTTTCTGCTGTGTGTTTCCCCTTTCTGCCTGTGTTTGTTCCCCTTTCGCCTGTGGTTTCCCTTCACTGTTGTTTCCTTGCTGTGTGTTTCCCCTTTCTGCTTGTGTGTTTCCCCTTTCTGCCTGTGTGTTTCCCCTTTCTGCCTGTGTGTTTCCCCTTTCTCCTTGTGTGTTTCCCCTTTCTGCCTGTGTGTTTCCCCTTTCTGCCTGTGTGTTTCCCCTTCAATTCTGCCTGTGTGTTTCCCCATTCTATCTGTGTGTCTCCGCTTTCTGCCTGTTTTGTTTGTTGCTTTCTGCCTGTGTGTATCAGCTTTCTGTCTGTGATTCCCGATTTTACCTGTTTGTGCACTTTCTTTTCCTGCCTGTCTGTCTTAACTCTTCCTCTGTCAGACTGTCTGTATGTTCAGAAAACAAATGCAGTAAACAATATCTGCCAGTGATTGGACACAAACAGATAAAATTAAAAATAACTGTGATGTGTTTGCAGAGGAGGGCGACCAGTCAATGGATAGTGAGGAAGGGTCCATTGTGGACATGCTATTGGCTGACGTCAGAAGCGGCTTCTGCAACCGCAAGTACACGGAGGGCAACTTCAACGTCACCAAGGTGCAGAAAATCAATCTGGACACCTCCGCTCTTGCAGCAGCTCTGACATCAGGCACAGGTGACGTCATCTCAGCCCAGGAGCCCCCAGGCTTGGTGCGGGGAGGTTTCGGTCGTGTGTCGGTGCACAAAAAGAAACCGACCATCGGGGAGAGCCCTGGACACACAGAGTCACCCTCTGACCAGTCCTCAGACAGCCTGGGGTCTGATCCTTTGATGCAGAGACGGTCCAGAAAGAGCTACGCCACTGAAGACGATGCTTCTCTCATCGAGTTCCTGATGGACTCCAGTCTGGAAGCAGACATGGCCAAGCCAGAGGCGCCCGCCGATCGTTACGCCAGTCTGCGGAGACGACGACGTGAAAGGAGGAAGTTGCTGGACGTGGTGACGGCGGAGAGGGAACGCGCGCCATCCCCAGCACTCACTCCAGACAGCCGTCTGACGCCAGCCAGCGACAGCCAGGGCGGACAGAAAGAGGCAGCAGGCGGTGATGCCACAGACAGCCAGGACGGTGGCGGCTCACGAGGTCTGCGGCGCACCAGGAGCTGGCTAGACAGACCATCAGTGGACACGGCGCTAGCGGCACGGAACAGAAGCAGCACGTCTTCGGAAGACGAGACAAACGCCCTGGTGACCCGCATCAAGAACCGTCTCCATAGTAAGTCTGCTGACCACAACAGGCCGCAATCCCCGTGCACGCCCTCTCCGGGTGAGCGCTCCGCCTCCCCTTTCCCCTTCTCGCCCCACTCCCCCCACAGCCCTGACACCACCAGGTCCCGAACGGACAGCAGCTCGCGCTGGCGTAACGGTGTGGATTCTCCGCACCACGCCCTGGAGCCCATTTCTGAGAAAGACGGCGTAGCAGGCGCGGACACGTCAAGCACAGAAAACATGCAGGGCGTGCGTACCGTGCCCAAGGACTTGGCCATCAGACCAGAGCGACCAGTTGAGGTGCCAGCCACAGACCCACAGGCTACGCTGGAAAAGAGCCGGCGTGACTTGAAGAAGCGCTACAGCAGCATGGACACGGGGACGCTGAGCAAACTGCTGAACGGAGAAGCATCGGAGAAAGCAGTCACCTCAAAAGATGACTCTGACATCCACCAGGTGCCCACGTCCATCCGCCTGTCAATGAGTCAGAAAATGGGTACAGACGTGGACGGACTGCTGAAAACCATTGAAGACTCCATGAGACCCATTGACAATTTCGGTGTCATCACACCCAGTGTGCGACAGCAACACACGACAGCCGTTGCTGCCATGGTGACTGCTGACCAGCCAGCAGGGACAGCTACAGGGGAGTCGCCAGCACTGAAACAGAAGCGTGAGAAGAGGAAGATGAGGTCCAATCTTGTTCCGGACGACGTACACAGTGCTCTGCGGGGCATGTCGAATGGTAATGGCAACACGGTTCCCAAGGCCAGCAAGCAGTCACCCACCTCCCACCGCCCCAAAACCCCGCCCACATCGCGGTCGCCAAGATCCAGCGAGGAGCAAAGCCCTGACAGCAGCAAGCAGAGTAGAGAGGACAGGCGACAAGCAGCGAGGAAGAACTTCCGAGATCAGCGCTTTGGCTACAAGGACCTGAAGAGTGTGGCGGAGCTGAAGGGACGTGCCCAGAGCGACGTGGAGCGGCAGTCCGTGGACCAAGCCCTCAAGGACCTGGTCACCAAGGGCAGTGTGAGCCGATCCAGGTCCTTTGACGAGTCCATGGCCCGCCACGTCAGCCCCATGATGCGCGGACACAGTGATCACCGTCTGCATGGTCTGTACCTGCTCAGCGATGAGAGCGACACAGATCTGAAGGGCGAGGACGCCCCGAGGACTAGGCCAGCCTGGCTGAAGACTGACAGCTCCACGAGTCGCTCTCACGTGAAGTCGGCCAACACGTCCACAGAGACTCTGCAGCCAGACAGAGACAGCGATGAAGAGTGTAGCCCAGAGCAAGGCCTGCAGGGCAGCAGTCAGGACGGGCAGGGGTTGCCACGTCCCAGTGCTTACGCCCTAATCGGCAGTAGTGTGCGAGGGGAAGTGCTGGCTCGCCGTTACAGCCACATGGACAGCAGTGCTGTGGAGCAGGCCGTGCACCGCCTGCAGAACAAAGTGGACCAGTTGGAGGACGACGATAGTCCCATGGCTTCCGTGGCCAAGTGGCGGTTGAAGAGGACCAAGCGGCTGAGCACGGCTGACGGCCCAGATCACGAACCTTCAGGACGGCAGAGGGAGCTGGCAGATCTGAACAACATGGCGGGATCAAGGACCAGCTACGCCAGCAGCTGCGCCAGTTCCACGGACACGGATCGAGGCTTTGAGAGCATGGGCAGCATGTCTCCGTGTACATCGCTCTCCTCCACGGTGGAGTCAAACAGCCTAGGCCCCGATGAGGTACACAGGCAGGCAGATAAGCGAGACAGTGGCATCAGCGACATCACGACCAGTGACATGTCAATGCCAGGGGAGGAGGTGCAGCCGCTGACTCCGGACAGCTGGACCAAGGTGAGAGTGATGGCGCCACAGGATGGCCCCAACAGCATTGACATTACGGCCCTGTCACCCGACAGTGGTCACGGCACGTGGTCCACAGGCAGCACCCCCACCCACCCTGCACACCCTGCCCTCCATTCCCCGCCTTCCACGGGGTCCTCAAAGAAATCTCACTCCAGTTCTGTCAGCAGAGTCACGGAGCCCAGTTACATGCGATCCACCAACAGCTCTTCCAGGGCCCGCACCGCGACCACTGAGGCAGACAGCCGCTTCAAGAGAGACGCCGCTTCCCGCCAGTCATTCCGGGCCAAAGAAACCCCCGTGAAGAAGGGCGGCACCATCAGAGCTTCCATGCGGGCTGAGAACACCCTCAGAACGCATCCCGACAATGCTTTCAAGCGTGATGTTCCTTCCCGACTGTCAGTCCGTGCATCTCGCTCCTCCGGTCGAGCTTCATCCGGCGCCGCGTCACCTTCCCCGGCAAAGTCCGGCGCTGCTCAGTCTTCCCAGACTAGGACAGACAGGAAGAGCGGTGTTGGCGCCAGATCCGAGGTCAGCACAAACCTGGCGGGCAAGACGTCGCCAACACAGAGACTCACTCCTGGGACAGCGGAGAGTTCTCGCCCCACCACCCCTTCAGCCAGGCCCACCACTCCCACCACACCACCTGCCAGACCAACCACCCTGTCCTCCCGGGCCTCTCTTGCCCACACCCCCAACACTCCCCAGACCACCACCCAGTCTGCCTCGCCATCTGCAGGTCTGGCCCGCTCCCAGTCCATGAGAGTGACCTCAGCCCGCACCTCCCTGGGCACGCCCAAAGCTCAACCCAACAAGCGACCCACCACCCCTTCCTCTGACACACTCACTGCCTCCCGCCGACGATCTCAGCTGTCGGAGGCCTCAATCCCCTCCAGCAAAGATCATCCTGACACCCCCCTCACTGTCCCAAGTCCCAAAGCCCCAGCCAGAAGCAGATCCCGCCTGATGGAGCCCACACTGTCGTCCTCCTCCAAAGTGCAGAAAGACAGCGGCGCCGGCAGTACCACTCCCTCAGCCAGGAGGTCGGTGGGTAAAGACGGGAACGTGGTCAACAGCCTGGCTCGACACGGCAGTCTGAGGATGGGCAAAACTTCACCGCGCCTCACCTCCAAGGAACTGCCCATCGGGGACACCGCCAACTCCAAGACGGGCGGCAGCCTCGTGAGCAAAGTTAGCGGCAGTAAGAAAGTGGCCCTGGCTGACCCGGCCCTTCACCTGCCCACAGTGGCGGAGGGTGAGGGTGGGGAGGAGGCGGAGGAGGGTGCTGTCCAGGTCAAGTCGCCCTCCGTGCTGAGGAGGAGAACAGGGCTGGGCAAGGACAAGCCCAGTGGCTCGCCCAGCAACAAGACCTTGACTGACATCAAGAAGTGACAGAGGTAGTGCATGACTGTGTGCATGGCTGCGTAGAGAAGTGTAGGTCTTCTCCCTTTACTTCAGTACCTAGACAAGGACTGGGCTGGCCCTCACCAAGGCCTTTCTTGCCACAGGGAAGTCGGTGCGGAGGACCCTGTCAGGGGTTCACAACGTCCGTGTCGTACTGGCCACTGCACTGACCATGGTCAGTCCGCCCCTCGTGACCACGTGCTTCTCCCCCTCACTCCTCCCTGACTTGAGGCCTACCCCACAATGACCCCACCCCCAAGTTAACTCCACGGAGTCTCTTCCAGGCGCTACACCGGCCGTGGTGGCAGAGGCACTGCCCCCCGTCTGTGTGCAGCCAGGTCTTCATCATTCAGATCTCAGCACGGTCCGCACCTTTGGTATGGTATACCACTGGAGGTTGTTTTCCTGATCTCTTCACATGAACACCTGTGTTAGGACTCCTCTCTGACTGGAGCGTTTGGACTCAAAGCTTCACACCGGTGTTTGATATACGTGCTTATTGCTTATCTTAATGAATAGCTTGATTCGTGTTGGTTATGAGTTGAGTGCGTTTGCATGAGTGTGTGTGTGTGTGTGTGTGTGTGTGTGTGTGTGTGTGTGTGTGTGCAATCATCTACACAGTTTCAGGATGATGATGTTTATTAGTGTTGTATTGACACACTGGTGTGTAAAAATACCAGTATCAAGAGACACGCAACAGTGTTGTGTTTTCGTAAATAATTGTACAAGTGCAGTGAGTACAAGTGTACAGCATCCCCTGTCCTAACTGCCATGTATTCTTTTAAGTGTACAGTAGCGCTGCCATTACCACGCTTGATCCATGTAAACATGGCACACGTGGGGGACTGAATGTATGTGTACATACCATAGGTTAAGACCACATGTGACAATGCAGCAGAAAACAGGACTTGAAACATGAACGCAACGAACGCTGACATTGCATGATGCCCCCCCCCCTTCCCCCCCCCCCCCCTGAACGCCAGCGTTGTGGCCTGACTGTGATATTTGGGTGTAGAAAAAGAGCGATGGTTCCGCGTGCCCGAGAATGAGTATGTCGGCACGTGAGAAGCGCGCGTGCAGATTGACGGCCAAAATGAATGGGGATGTTTGAAAGTTGGCAAGTGTGTTCTGGTTGTGAACATTTGTGGGCAATGTTATCAAAAGCTGCAACATTTTCTGTCCGGGTTTACAGCGTGGAGGTGGAGACAGGTATGACGACAGGGTGTCCTGGGATGTTGTTACGGCCTGGTGTGATGGAAAGAGGTAGAGCCGCATTATGGCGTCATCACTCGCCCGCATAGTATCACAGATCGACGTCATCAAGAATCAAACACGTGCACTTTCCTGCTAGCGTACCTTGCGTCAAACAAAGTTCTCCAGTATGCCATGAAGTTACCTGGGATCCCACAACATTACCTTTTGTCACATCTAGGCTTGAATCATACCTTAGCAAGGCCCGTTCAGACCAACAGTTTTCGACCCACGTGTTGTAAAAAAATTAAAAAATTAAAAAAAAAATTAAAAAGTACAACAGGTAGCTCAATAAATTGATATCTCCATTGACAACACTTAGACCCCCAGCTGCTGGGGTCTGCTGTACAACATGACTCGGCGAAGACATGGGGAAGTAAGCGGGCTCGGGAACAGACAGGACTGATAGTTGCCCGGAAAGAAGGAAGAACATAACATGGAGCATGGTGCCAGGATTTTCATGATCACTTCTCTAACGAGGGCCGAGGTCCTTCAGTTCACCATCAGCATTCTCTTCTCGCGAACACCTTGCACGCAGCACACGGACTGGAGCACAGGTTGGCTTGTGTGGCCATTTTCCCAATGGGTCACTGCACTGATTTGGCGTTGAGGGAACAGGCTCACACAACCCATGACCTCATGTTTCCAAAATGTAATCTTGCAGGGTGTGGTATGGACTTGTCTGTGGTTGCCAAAGTGCAAGGCGAGCCATATCCAGACCAGGCCAGAGCCAGCCTGACCAGTCCCTACAGACGTGTTGGGTGTTCTTTTCGTCTTTCGGAATCAGTGTCACTGGTGGGTTGTTTTGTCTTTTGAGGGGCTGTCTCATGCAAGGACAGGTTTTAGTATTTTCCTATTCCTGCGAGAAGAGAAACTGTTGTAAAGCTTACCCCCGACCTTCCTTCTGCTAGTTGCCTAGGAACCCCATGTAATCTGCCAGTGAGCCCCAGTGGTCGGTGGTCAGCCAGGGAAACCCAAGGTGGCTAGTCGTGTGACTATAATTGTTGACACGAACACGACACCTATCGTCTCAACGGAAGAAGACTGAAACCCGTTTCACACGACACCCAAGTTTAGATGTAGGTCACAGACCACGTCCCACACATCTGTACATAAACATCCTGCCTCGACAAGATTAACGCAAATATAATTTAGTGGTTTCAGTTTTTCCTCCCACGACCAAATGACGGTTTAATTCAAATGTATTTCTTCTCGACTGCTGTGATATATTGCATATTGCAGCTAACTGTGTGTGCGTGTGTGTGTGTGTGTGCGCGCGCGTGCGTGCGTTGTGCCCCTTGCCCCCAAACCGCTGCGGTGGTTTTATACAGTAGACGATTCTCATGGACACCACGCTGTGATGATAGTGTCCTTGTGTTGATTAGGTCATCTGATGAAGCCTCCAGATCCGCTTTTCTGTGACGTGCCTTGGAGCTGACGGTGCATGGTGTACACTATGCAGCTGTCACAAGTGCTGGCAGGTTCTATAAAGCAGCGACGACCACGAACTGTTGAAGATAACATACTTGTTCATCATCGGTTTTGAATAATATGAAAATTATCAGAATATTTCATAACAAATATGCAAGCTTGTTATAAACTGTTTGAATAGCAGCAAGAGTAGATCACGCCATTTACGCCATTGTCTTTTATTATTTATTTTATTTTATTATTTTTGTAATATCTCACATTGTTTTTGACGGAAGTTAAAAATCAAGTGTAGACCATTGTTGACTTAACGACAGGGGAACGTTGTAAACGTTTTGACAAAATGATTGTGTATTTATCATTATAGGTTAATGAGATTCGGCCTGTTTGTAAATATACCAGAGGCTTGCGCGCGCGTGTGCGTGTGTTGGCACCAAGTGTACAGATGAAACAAATCATGTGATACAGTAATATGCTTCTGAATTTTTGACATGTTAGAATTATTCAGTGATGTGTTCTCAAGTGGCGTTATCATTCTGCGTATATTGTCCATAATGTATCTGTTGTTTTTGTAGGTCTGTATTACTGTTCTTATCCCTGCCCGCCCCCCTCCCCCCCCCCCCGCCCCCCGGCCCCCCTCACCTTCCCTACCCCTACCATTCATCGTTTGCAGTCAGCTTTAATGAAGTGGCTGTCCCCAACCTTATCAATGCAACTTTGTGTTTCACTTTCTGTGCTAAGCACAAGGAACCAAACAACTATAATCGTGTCATTGGAAGGGAGGGAGGGGGGAACAGATGACATAATTGTTATGAGATGGGAAGAGGGAGGGGGCGGACGGTTTTGTACTTGGTAATGTTCTGTTTAGTACTTTTCTTTTTTTTTCACGATAATATTTTTACCGGCATCAGCGTATGTATTCATTAAATGATAAAAACAATTTTCTAAGCAATAAACAGCATGTATCGAAGACGTGTCGGGAGTGTTGTTTGTGGATGATTGCCATTAATTTGTTACAGGTTAAGTTAATGTTTGTGTGGGCGTGTAGTCAGTAGCGCTTGGCTGCCATGTGTGTGTGTGTGTGTGTGTGTGTGTGTGTGTGCGTGTGTGTGTGTGTGTGATGAATGCAACAAATATACGAAAGTTTGTTCTACCTTTTATAAATTCCTTTGCATAATAATGTTTTATGAAAAAAATAACAAATCTTATAATTTTGTGTAACCAGTTGACTCGCATCAGTATCATTCCACACACATTCTCTTTACAGCGCGAGCACGCGCGCGCGCACACACACACACACAGTCGCACACACATATACTTTCCCGCAATTTTTTGTCTTTCGCGCCACTCATGAACACGTATACCAAGTTGAAACATGAAATCTGTTTCTCTTTCGTGTGACTCAACAATGGACCCTTTTGGTAAAGAATTACACATGTGGTTCGTCCGTCGGGATCGACGAGGACCATTTAGTCATCCTGGGGGTGGGTGGGTTGGGCTCTGTGGGTGCGCAGATGACTGGTCAGGCCAATCCGCGCCCGAAAGGTTCTGACGCAGTGTGGACAGGGGATGGTGGCGGCTGTCGGGGACTTGCTGGCACTGCTTTTCCTGGCCTGTCTGCGTTGCTCTGCTGCAGCGATTCTGTTGGCCTCACTGGATTTGGCGCCTTTGTGGACAGCTGAACGCCACTTTGGTCTGTCCATTGCATTCAGCTCCCATGTGTCGTGGCTGATGCTGAAGGCCTTCAGAGAAGCTTTCAGAGAGGCTCCACCTCTCTACTATTCACCCATGGAGACCATGCCAAAGAAGGAGAGTACTTGTCATCTCAAGTTGCCATGGTTTTTTTTGTTTGCATTTGCATAGTTTGCGGGGCCAAAGACGGAAAGAACGGTTCTCTGATCGGCACAGACTGAACGAATCCGTGATGCTGACAATTTTTTGGACTTTGGAAAATGGCTGCACGTTCGTTTAGCGACTGAATCTTCTCAAAACCAAGCACAATAACCCTCAAAATAAAGTAAAAAAACAAAACAAACCCCAAACAAACAACCCCCCCCCCAAAAAAACAAACAAACAAAAAACCCAACAAAAAACAAAAAAAAACCACTGAAAATGGGCTACATCTACTAATGGTAATGTCATTTTATATGTGCACGAAAATTACCATTAAAATATGAATTTAGGATACTAAAAAATACAACTTTATCGGTGGTGGTGTGGAAGTCTTTCCTGACATGTTGAAGTGGTGTTGTAATGATGGAAGCAACGAAGGTTGGCTTTTTAAGGATCTGAACAGTGTGTCGAGTAATGCTGCTGGTTCAGCTTTGACGCGAGTACATGTGTACAGTACAGATGCTGCACTGCATTGCCATTCACCTTACCATTCACTCAGCTGTCACCCCGCTTGGTAAAAGCACTAGCAGCGGTAATAACAGAAAGAGGACTAAAATGATAGGCCATTCAGCCATTGTACATCCGTTCTCACTTTCAATGTTCTGTACTGTACTGTACTGCATTTCATCAACAGCACATTTATCTGTGCGGGTAGAATTTGGGGTGGTTTTGGGGGACAATTCTGGTGACCTTGGGTTCTTCTATGTATCCTTGACACATCTTGAGAGATAATTAAGAGAGAAAGAGAGAGAAAGTGTGTGTGTGTTTGCTTGAAGTTAGTAAGATGGCGTATCTCATTATTCGCCTTCATATCGTGGTTCAAATTATTATGGTGCTGACAGTGGTATAGTAATAGTTTTTTTCTTCTTTCCAGGTTAGAATTTGAGTGTTTCTACATTTGTATTGCTTCTTTCCAGGTTAGGATTTGAGTGTTTCTACATTTGTATTGCTTCTTTCCAGGTTAGGATTTGAGTGTTTCTACATTTGTATTGCTTCTTTCCAGGTTAGGATTTGAGTGTTTCTACATTTGTATTGCTTCTTTCCAGGTTAGGATTTGAGTGTTTCTACATTTGTATTGCTAATATTGTCATTTATTACACATTCCTTGATTTTTCATTGTTGAAATGTCACAGAACAGTAATTCTTGGCTAACTGGTGAAGGCCCTAGAGTACGACTTTAAAACATTAATCATGTCATCCACAAAATAACCAAAATATAATCAATATTAACAAACTTTGGAAAAACACTTCCATATCTTTTGGTTTTCTGAATCCCATTTATCAGGTGTCATATCTAACAGCAATCTTTCAACTCCAGTTACTAGTTGATTCGTAGGGATTCCATACAAGGCAAAGAAAATGGCACAATTGTGTATATTCTTCAGTCAGTAAGATTAAAATGAATGCAAATTCTGGAACATCAGGTGGAAACACTGTAGACTGAAATTCAATTGAACTATTGCAAACCTTATCCATTTAGAAATCATTAGATCATGCTGAATGGACTGAACACTTTATATCAATAATGGAACATGCAGGATGATATTATACTCTTCGGTGATTTTGATACTGATTTAATTAAAACTAATAATCGTTGGAACCAAACTTTTGAAACATTTGTTTTAAAAGTTAATTCAAACACCCACTTGAGTCACTGATTCCTCTTATACACTGATTGACCATTTATATGTCATTAATTCAGATACTATTTTTGAGACAGCTTTTCCAGTCTTTGGTTGTTGTAATCATTACCATGTCTTACCTGGACATTAAGGGGGTTATGATTCAAAAATTAAACCACAAAACTATCATACTTAGAAAATAATATAAATTTAATAAAGAAACATTTTCTCTCAGATCTTTTAATTTCAGCTCTAAATGCAGTCTGTCCAAGATCCAAATCAGGCCTTGGATGTTTTGTACAGTGTTTTCGTGTATGACAAACATGCAGCTTTCCAAGTTAAAAGAATTAAACATAAGGTGAAACCCCTTTGTCTGACAAAAAACCTTCTTCTTTGTTCATGGGCTGCAACTCTCATGTTCACTTATATGTACACAAATGGGCTTGGACATGTATGACGGTTTTTACTCTGCCGTGTAGGCATCCATACTTCATTTTTGGGGGTAAAAGATGTTCAAAACGCTATATATCAAACAGAATAATTTATCACAAATGGCCCTTGTAAAACATTTAAAAAAAAGAAAAAAGAAAAAAAAAAGGTTAACTCCATACAAGCTGAAAGACAAAAACATTTCCTTTCTCTAATTGATTTACTAACGATGTTCAGAATGTATATGTTAAAATTGATGGTAGAATAATGAAAGGAACACATTGCTCCTTTCATTTTAAAGTTAATCATTTTCCTGTTCTTGCATCCTATGGCAGTGATGATACCAGTCTTTTCCTATTATAGCCATTCCTTTGTAAAGAACAATATGGTAGTATCTGATAAAAGCTTGAGAATTTACCCAGAAACGTCAGTTTGCACACCAAGAGAAAAGAGAAAAGGAAGGAGCAGTGGTGTAGTGGTGATGCACCAGTTCAGGAAGTGAGGATGGAGCAGTGGTGTAGTGGTGATGCACCAGTTCAGGAAGTGAGGATGGAGCAGTGGTGTAGTGGTGATGCACCAGTTCAGGAAGTGAGGATGGAGCAGTGGTGTAGTGGTGATGCACCAGTTCAGGAAGTGAGGATGGAGCAGTGGTGTAGTGGTGATGCACCAGTTCAGGAAGTGAGGATGGAGCAGTGGTGTAGTGGTGATGCACCAGTTCAGGAAGTGAGGATGGAGCAGTGGTGTAGTGGTGATGCACCAGTTCAGGAAGTGAGGATGGAGCAGTGGTGTAGTGGTGATGCACCAGTTCAGGAAGTGAGGATGGAGCAGTGGTGTAGTGGTGATGCACCAGTTCAGGAAGTGAGGATGGAGCAGTGGTGTAGTGGTGATGCACCAGTTCGGGAAGTGAGTGTCTATACGTTCAAGTCCCATACGGTTCAGGACTTTTCTCTCCCTCCACTAGACCTTGAGTGGTGGTCTGGGTGCTAGTCTTTTTGATGAGACGATAACATGAATTCCTGTGTGCAGTGTACACTAAGCACACATAAAAGAACCATAAGCAACAAAGAGATGTCTCTAGCAAAATTCTGTAGAAATATCCACTTTGATAGTAAAACAAATACACACAGACAGAAAAACAAAATTGTGGTGACAGGCTGTCCCCGGTGAGACAGCCCAACTTTCACACAAAGAAAGCTGTTGTGACAAAAGTACTTTTGACATGGTATACTGACACACAGACCAGTCAGTGCAACAAAAGCACAACAAATGCAGTTTGATCATATTTATTTAACATTGATAAAATGACCTTCCTTTCTATTTAACATTTTCAGTTTTTCACATACATACATAGATGCACACACATTCTGCTATTACAAACCCACATTTACACATACAAACTGTAAGTGTTATCATCTGTTTATCCTCAAACTTAACTTCACATGAAAAATCACAACTCTGACCTGTGTGACAAACACCACCAACACCTGTCTATTTCTGGCTGGCCCCATTCCATGGAGTAATGTAAATAGTATTGAAATGGTTTGGCTGTGGAACTTTTTCACTCCTGACCATGATTTTAGCTGCCATTCTGGGGTCATTGCATAAACAAACTTTGGGCTGGTCACATGATTATTGAAACTTTTTTTTTTTTTTTTTGCTGCCCTGTCATCTGCACCATTTTCAGTGGTATATCTCCATGCTGCTCACTCCAAGTGCCCCATACATGGGCACACCATAGTTCATCTGCCCCGGTCTTAGTGTTTGCAGTGCAGTCCACAGTGAACCATCCACATTAGGTCGCCATGAGGCTACACACCAGAGGAGACCCTGCACTGCTGCTGAGTCACTTTAGTGGTTTTCAGTAGTGGCTGTTTTTATTCAGCTTACTAAGGACACCACCTACTAAGCCCCCTATTGACAATGATAATTGCTTTTTTCCATATTGATGATGAATGAGGTTGAGAATGATGGTGATGATGAAGTTGCAATGGAGGTTCATGTAGGTGTGGAACGATGTGACAAGGCTGTGTACTCTGTGCTTCCTTTCATCATGATATTCTGGCATTAACCAGGCCCCAGAGAGGCAGACACTTGCAGTGTTGGTGAGGAATTTTGAGCAACACAACCAAAGACAAATCTGTGAAGTGGATGATCCAAGACTGTGTGGCCAAGTCTTCCCATTTAAGCCAACAGCACACTCAACTCTGGGTAGATACAGCAACAGGCTGAAAAAACCCATCTCAGCTGGGAATTGAGCCAGTGTCTTCCCAGTTGTCAGTCCGTGATACTAACCACTTTGCCACAGTTACTGGTGATTACCAAACTTTGTTTCCAAAATGGCAACTGCCTCACAGTGTGTTTGAAGCAATTTCTCAGAATGTTTTGGTTGAATTTTGTTGCATTTTGTATCAGCATGGATGCCAGGATGTACAATGAAGAAGTGGCTAGAATTTTGTTTGCTTTGCCGCATGATGGTGACAATATTGATGATTGTAAACAGTGTGTGTGTGTGTGTGTGTGTGTGTGTGTGTGTGTTGTTATAATGTATAAGTGTCTGTGGGTGAGTGGATGAATGTGGAAGTGAGTGTGCATGTTTATGCATAGAACAAGACTGTGGTGGAAAACAACACAACTGCTGTTAGTCGTTACGTCCAGAGCATTTACAAATATTTCAGCTCCATTTCCACTCATAAAATCAGACCTGATTTTTTCCCCCAAACTATTTTGCGTATCCTTTTTTTCTTCAATCTTGAGTATCTTCCGTGATTGTGAGTTAACTCATCCTGTCAACACTGAACGCATCAAAATTATATTCTGCCTCAATAAAACATACCACGGCTGCTCAGCCGAGCACAAAATCCGGCTCTTTAGTTGGCCGAGCAGCGTCTAGCGTCTTGGGTCAAACATTTTTTAATGCCAGACTTTCCCACCGCACTCTGCACTGACCGGCACATTCGCCGCGGTATTTCTGGCCCCGCGCGCCAAACCTGGACACTGCCTTCTTTGTTTCACTCGGCCCCACAGCCCCTGCCCCACTTTTCCCACCTTTTCACAGCATCCACACATTTCCTGCAGTGATTACAGAAAGTTGAATTATTGCTATTCCTGGTTGTATTATTGGAGTGCAGTTTGATTTGATTTACAAAATTTCATTATTTTATCAACATCATCGTTTCATTTTTTTTTTTTTTACCTTAAAAATCTTCGTCTTTCTTGTGGAATGAAGGGCACGGCAGTGCCATAAGCCAACAGACACTCACCCCGCTCTCCATCCCCCTGCTACGCTACTCTCACTCACCATGCTACAGTGTGTTCATTTAAACGTTTGTTGTGCTGCCAAGAAAAATCGCACAACTCAAAAGGTAAGCTGATCTGCATGCAGGCATGCTATATGTTCTGTGTGTATTTACGATGTTATTGTGCTAAACGCCTGTTTTCTTAGAGAGGGATTTAAACTTAACGATTTTTGCGATCATGTTTCTGCTTATCCTTCTCTTCTCTTTCTTCATTTATGTTTCAGCCGTCGCCGCAACAACCGCTATGTAAGAAAACATATTGTGTTTGGAGTCAATGGAAAGCTAATTTTTGTGTTCTTTTTAGAAAACCACTTCTTTAGTCGTTATTTCCGATCCATCCGAGGAGATGATGCGCGAAAGAAACAAAGCAGATTTACCGCCGAACAAGCGTACAGCGAGTGCCGCTGGCGCAGCCTGTTTGTCAGCCGCGTTTATTTATATCCATGCCCTACTTCCTGGGTTCACGAACTTTCACAGGGCCAACTAAAGTGCCAGCACTGAACACCCGTGATACACTTTTGAGCATTATTGAATTTTGGTTCTTTTTAAATTTATCATCAGTCATTTCTCCTGTTCCATTGACGATTTCCCTTTAATGAAGTCCATTAAGTAATTTCCTTTAATTGTACTTCTGTTTATTTCAAATATTCATCTTTGACTCTATCCTCCACCTTCCCTGTTTCCCCTGACTCACCATACTCCCTCTACTCTCCTACCTTGCTTTCAGTGATTTATTTTTCAATGAGAATATTCAAATGTGAAATGCAATACTTTAGCAAAATGTCTACAATCACCAGTATGTATGAGAAAACTAAACAAAATTCCTTCTTTTTTTTTTCTCTTTGTGTGTGTGTGTGTGTGTGTGTGTGTGTAAAGCTGGTGATTTTGGGGCAAAAAAGCAAAACGCCCTGACATGGTGGTGGTGGAGCAGTTGTGAAGTGGAAGCTGCAGTGTCCCCCATCCAGTGGCTGTACAGTAAAGAGGGGGGTTTGAGGGGTGGGTGGGGGGGAAGGGGCATCCATCGTCCACAACATGGTGACACCGTGACCACCCCTGACCCCTGATGAGGTCACCAACACACCTCCTCTTCTTGCCTGAAACATGAACACAAAGGACATGAAAACAATACAAAGATACAACAGGATTATTTCTGTTTTTTGTTCAATTGTATTATTTGTCAAAACAGATTTCTCTGTGTGAAATCTAGGCTGGTCTTTCCTTCTTTCGTCACAGCACAATGCCACTCTTTATTTTATTCCTTTCTGATTTGTTTTACTACCAGCACGGCATTTTCTTATACAGAATTTCGACAGGGACAGCCCATTTGCTGCCTTGGGTTATTTTACATGCGCATGCTACACATCCAACCTTGGTTTATCATATCATCTGAAAGACTTGCACCAAGACCATAACTCAGTGTCTCGTCAGAGGAGGAGTTAAAATCCTGGTCCAGTGCAGGATCTAAAACTGTAGACATGTTTCCTTGTCAGCCACACTGTTTTATTCTGGAAGAGAAACAAATCTGAAAATAAATCTAAACTACTATTCTATAATAAAATTACTCATGAATACAGAACCAAACCTTATTTGCTTGAAGGATATCTTAATTATAATCAAAAACAATCACTGTGCCAATTAAGAATATCCTGTCATGATTTAGCAATAGAAAAAGGCCAATATTTCAACATCCCAAAAGAAAGGAGACTATCTTTACAATGTCAAACAATAGAGGATGAATTTCATTTCTTAGATGACTGTGAATTATACAAATTAGAATAGAATTCATACAAAAAATTCAAAATTACATTCCAAATATTATTAAACCCAGTCAGCTAATACTGGAAGACAAACTTGTGGGACTGTTTGGGAAATTTGTCAGTAAATGCTGTCAAAAACACCATAGCGTGCAGGAGTGATTCAATGTCTTGTTCAATATTTATGTATTTTGTTTTGCTTTTTTGTGCGTGGTTTCATGTAACTTTGCATGCATGTCTTATAAACCTTGTTCAGGTTTAATTGACATTAAAATTGATTCTGATTCTGATTCACTGTCACTGCCACTACACACGAAAACAATGCACCACCACCAACTACACTGCAACATGCCCATAGACTGACTAAAGAAAAGCTTCCACACAGATAAAATCATAAATGGATAAATATGTTCCTTGTGCGAGTCAAGAGAGAGGAGTGGGATCACAAAAAAGGGTAAGGGATTAAGCACAATATGCATTTTAATATCCAACCCTCTGGGCAAAAAGAGAGAAAAAAGTAAAGGCAAAACATTCACCAACAGGAAAAAAATTATAAAGTTATACAGGCATTACATGGGCATGCACAGAACATGATTATTTTGGTATTTACATACTATACAATAAAGCCATGATAAAAACAATAAGGAGAAGAGACAGTTTGTTTCTCAAGGAGGCATCTGTTAGTTTGAACAAATCCAAAACACTACACCACATCTGCTAGACAGATGCCTGACCAGCAGCATAACCCAATGCACTGGTCAGGGAGAGGACAATGAGAGGGGTCACAAAGTCAAGTAGTACCAAAATCAAAATGGTAAAATGTTACATGTCTGTCTGAGTGTGTATGTGTGCCTGCCTGAAATCTGACTGAATGACACAGGAAACGAATGATGAGCACCCAGTGACATCTGTCAGTCGGCTCTACCCAGGTAGCCAGCTTGTGCAAATGACCGCGTGTTTGTAAAGTGCTTACAACTTGGTCTCCGACTGAGGATAGGCGCTATATAAGTATCCATATCAATAAATCATATGCTAAAAACTTGTCCAACTTGTAATATACAAGACTTGCAGCCAAAACAAGTCTACTAAAAGTGTTGTCCTCACACAGAATACATCTGTGCTTAGGAGCGTTCATCTGGTCATTCTGTGAGTAAAATGCACTGTCTGAAAATAATAGTCCAGTCAGAGGCTCGGTGATGCTCACTGTGTGCTGGTTGATGATTGATTATTGACGGAAGTATGAATGACACTCTGTGGACATATGCGCATAATATTGGGTGGCAAACGTAAAAGCTGAGATCATATCCATTTTATCATTAAAATTCTTATGTATGATTGCTATGTTACTGATTTCTATTTGTTTTGAAATTCTTGTCTGTCGTGTATACACTGCAGAAGAAAAATGTCCATTTCAAACATCTTTTTTAATGGACAATCAAGTACTTAAATCCTAGTCTTCATTTGTGGCAGGGTTAGCACACATAAAATTCAGTTGTACAAGTCAGCAAGTCATTCTCAGGACTACAGACGTGAAGGAAGTAGTGACAGACCTGAAAGATCTTTTCACTTTGTGGGATTAAAGTTCTGTACCTGCTATTGAGAATGGCCGATGTTTGCAGTAAGTGCTGCACCTTGCTTTAGGCGCACCTGCACCTCACTTTAAAGTAATGCTGCACCTTACTTTAGGTGTTGCTACATCTTACTTTTATAACTGCTACAAGCACAACATTAAAAAGTACAAATGTGGAACATACTGGTACAGTGTCCTGACTGAAAGTTATCACTGACAGCTCTCTACTTAATGTGGAACATACTGGTACAGTGTCCTGACTGAAAGTTATCACTGACAGCTCTCTACTTAATGTGGAACATAATGGTACAGTGTCCTGACTGAAAGTTATCACTGATAGCTCTCTACTTAAAGTGGAACATACTGGTACAGTGTCCTGACTGAAAGTTATCACTGATAGCTCTCTACTTAAAGTGGAACATACTGGTACAGTGTCCTGACTGAAAGTTATCACTGATAGCTCTCTACTTAATGTGGAACATACTGGTACAGTGTCCTAAACTGAAAGTTATCACTGACAGCTCTCACTAATGTGGACATACTGTACAGTTCCTACTGAAGTTTCACTGCAGCTCTCTACTTAAAGTGAACATACTGGTAAGTGTCCTGACTGAAAGTATCACTGACACTCTCTACTATGTGAACTACTGGACAGTGTCTGACTGAAAGTTATCACTGACAGCTCTCTACTTAATGGGAACATACGTACAGTTCTGATGAAAGTTATCACTGACAGCTCTCTACTTAATGTGGAACATAATGGTACAGTGTCCTGACTGAAAGTTATCACTAGACAGCTCTCTATTTACTCCTGTACATCAGATCAATAGTGCCACACTTTCATACATGGCAGTTCTTGATTTCTGCTACTAAAGTCAGCAAAAAGAAAGAAAAAACAACAAAAAAACAAAACAAAACATGCTTCAGTATAGAGAACTCTCTTTGTACAAAAGACACACATTGTGGATATGTTTTTTTCAAGTCCAAGAAGCACAGTCTTAATTCCCACATTGTGCTGTCTGAACAGAAATGCATGACAACTATGATGGTGCATACAGCTTGGTGCTTGTTATTATTTCATTCACATTCACCTTATTCTGTCATAACTAATGGAAAAAAAAAATCCATGATTAACATGTCTTAGCACACCATAAGCAATACTTGGTATTATATCAGCACACAATTTTCTTGAACAAATTTCTGCTTGAACCAAGCACAACTCTAGTTCTCCACAAGGTCTGATCTAGATGTTGTTAAACCAGTTCCGACATATGTGACAAAACAAAATTCCATACTTTTTACAGACCAGACTGATAATTTTCCACACCAAACATAAAGCCAGACTATATAAAATTTGTCTGCAACAACCCTGAAGAAAGAGACTGGTGGATATCCTGGTAGTAATGTTCAAATTTCACCACTTTTTGACTCACTTGTGTAAACCATGTCAGTCTATGTAATAACCTGGTGTTCAGTTGTGTGTGTGTGTGTGTGTGTGTGTGCGCGCGCGCGCGTGTGTGTATGTATTACGATGTGTATCGTATGTGTGTGTGTCCATGGTAAACTTTAACATTGTCATTTTTTCTGGAAAAACTTTGCCAATACCAAAATTGGATCATATATAGTGGGTAAAAAATCTTCACAGTCACACCAATAATAGGTTGTAAGTCTTCCGGATAAAGCTGTATTTCCAGATCATGGACAGTTTATTTGGTTGAGAATTCTGACCCAGAAAATCACAATTCATGTAGTTTGAAGAAGGCATGACTTCATTTTTCTTGTTAGCAATTAAAAGAACAGAAATACAAATTCCTGACAGAACACATACAGTGACACCAACTACACCATTGGCATGTTTATTGCATATGAATGTTTTAAAGTGGACACTGAATTAACTAGAATAAACATAAAAGAGAAACTGAATGGACCAGGTTGTAGTTAATGTAAGCCTGTCGAACACAGATCTCCACAGATCTGGAGAAAACAGCCACATATTGAGGTGTGCCTCAGGTCACAGCAATGTCTCCTTTGCAGCAGACTTAAGAAATTCTTAAATAATCCAGATTTACCAAAATAACATGATTCAAACGAATACTGTAATCGATTTATTACGCTAAGAAAACATAAGTTTAAATATTAATTTCTGAACTCCATTGGTAAGAGTGCTTTAGCGCCGTGAGTAAGACTAATTACTCTCGACTCGAATATGCTTGATTCAAACCTGCTAACACGCCCTTTTTTCTTTTCCCTCCCCCAAAAGGCTTTATAATATTAAATACAGAGCGCAAAGTGTGTGTCACAAGTGAGTCTTGAAGACCTTGCCTCTCTTGTTTTTTTGACTGCTTTTACATGTTTTTTGATTTTTTTAAAAAGTGCACTGAACTCTTTGTTGAATCAAATTGGTCAAGGGTTTCATCAAAATTACAAAACTTTTCCTGCCCCTAAATGGCAAAACATTTCCCCAAGACTTTTCTGGCCCTGGAAATGGTTCTCTCCTTTTTCCAAGACATATCCAGACTTCTTTAACACTGTACATACACTGTGACTTTGGAATCAGATGTGTTCCATCATTTGCAGGCCTTTGGTTTCTGCTCCAGAAGCACAAAGAGAAGGCCAACTCATCCCCAGCACAGACTGTCCACACACTGGTGATGACAACTTCACCACAAACCACACCCTGGTGGGGATGCCAGAGCTTCTTTCAGTATAAATAGTATCACCACTTCTTGAAAATTCCATGCTAGAAATTTCCTCCTTTTTTTTTAAAACTTTATTCTTTCACTCTCCTATTTTCTGGGTTGTTTTTTTTCTTTTTCTTCAGGTCATCTCATCCTTTCTTGTTTTCTTACTTGCTGGTCCTTCATTTATATGGTTTGTTTGTAGAAAATGTGGAAGTCCTTGTCTTTCTTGACTGGACAACTGAACAGTCTTATGCTGTGATCTTTTTGAGAGTAGGCACTGGCATTTTTTGGTTTTATAAGCCTGTTACTCTATATGATTTTGTGTATTATAAATAATCAAGATTGTGTCCAGGTTCCATTCTTCGATCCTCAAGTGAAAAAATGACAGAATGATAAATATCAGCGACATGTTCATGGCTCATGTGAAGTACTGG
This sequence comes from Babylonia areolata, assembly GCF_041734735.1. NCBI lineage: Eukaryota > Metazoa > Mollusca > Gastropoda > Neogastropoda > Buccinidae > Babylonia > Babylonia areolata. The sequence continues at coordinate 25,863,147 of NC_134882.1, read as the reverse complement.
GTATGACTGTACTTCAACCTGATCTTCTTGTCCAGTTTTTACCCCCCTTCTTCTCAAGGTTCTGTGGGATTGTCTTCAGCCATGACTTGGCCCTATGTGGTTTGCTGGGCTGTAGGAGACAATGATAGATAAACGAACAAATAAACAATTGCGATTGTGGCAATGGTAGAGAAACAGCTGAGCACTATTTGCTATCGTGTCTGTGTTTTAGCGTGGCTCGTAGAAATACTGTCTTAAATCTTCCCCAAGAATATATTCAGATACATACTCTCCTGCATGGTAGTTACAATTTTCAACTTAACATAAACATGCTGATATTTGAAACTGTACACAAATTCATCACTGAATCCAGTAGATTTTAAGTATGCACTGTTCTAGGTGTGACTCACTATATCTTCTACATTGAACATGTAATCTTTCCATACTTCCAGTCTAGTCGGTCTAATCAAGTACGATTATGTGTAATGTTATTCCCTCTCCATGTGTATATTTTTCTTCTTTTTTCTTCTCTTTTTTTTCTTCTTCTCTTTTTTTTTCTTCTTCTCTCATTTCTTTATCTTATTCACTAACTTGTTTTTCTTGCCTTTTCTGCTTTCTATTGTGAACAAAGTATCTTAAAAATGATGTTTATATTCACTGTAAATTCTTTAAATATATTAATCTCCACGGCGGCTTAAAAAAAAAGAAAAAAAAGTGAAATAATGTATGTCTGCAATGACTGTCATTTATATGCAGTTGGAAAATGTGTATTTCAACATAATTGCAATTGTGTAGCGTCCACCAGCTGTCAAACAAAACAAATGTATTTAATCACATTCCTGAGCACGATATAAGCTATTAGCTTGCTGTTGCTCCGCTGTCTATCTGTACATGTGTGACATATTTACTGAATAAAAATTCTGTTAAAAAAACAAACAAATAAACAAATACCTGAAGTGAAAGTTGTGCGTCATCAGTCATCCTCCACCTTCCACTGCTCCACTGCTGTGGCTCCCAGCACCGCCACCCCCTGCCCCTGTATCACAGCCACACACCTGTACTGACCACACCATGACACCCCCTGTATCACAGCCACACACCTGTACTGACCACACCATGACACCCCCTGTATCACAGCCACACACCTGTACTGACCACACCATGACACCCCCTGTATCACAGCCACACGCCTTGTACTGACCACACCATGACACCCCCTGTATCACAGCCACACACCTGTACTGACCACACCATGACACTCCCTGCATCACAGCCACACACCTGTACTGACCACACCATGACACCCCCTGTATCACAGCCACACACCTGTACTGACCACACCATGACTCCCCTGTATCACAGCCACACACCTGTACTGACCACACCATGACTCCCCTGTATCACAGCCACACACCTGTACTGACCACACCATGACTCCCTGTATCACAGCCACACACCTGTACTGACCACACCATGACACCCCCTGTATCACAGCCACACACCTGTACTGACCACACCATGACACTCCCTGTATCACAGCCACACACCTGTACTGACCACACCATGACACCCCCTGTATCACAGCCACACACCTGTACTGACCACACCATGACCCCCCTGTATCACAGCCACACACCTGTACTGACCACACCATGACCCCCTGTATCACAGCCACACACCTATACTGACCACATCATGACACCCCCTGTATCACAGCCACACACCTGTACTGACCACACCATGACCCCCTGTATCACAGCCACACACCTGTACTGACCACATCATGACACCCCCTTTATCACAGCCACACACCTATACTGACCACATCATGACACCCCCTGTATCACAGCCACACGCCTGTACTGACCACATCATGACACCCCCTGTATCACAGCCACACACCTGTACTGACCACACCATGACACCCCCTGTATCACAGCCACACACCTGTACTGACCACACCATGACACCCCCTGTATCACAGCCACACACCTGTACTGACCACACCATGACACCCCCTGTATCACAGCCACACACCTGTACTGACCACACCATGACTCCCTGTATCACAGCCACACACCTGTACTGACCACACCATGACACTCCCTGTATCACAGCCACACACCTGTACTGACCACACCATGACACCCTGTATCACAGCCACACACCTGTACTGACCACCATGACACCCCCTGTATCACAGCCACACACCTGTACTGACCACACCATGACACCCTGTATCACAGCCACACACCTGTACTGACCACACCATGACACCCTGTATCACAGCCACACACCTGTACTGACCACACCATGACTCCCTGTATCACAGCCACACACCTGTACTGACCACACCATGACTCCCCCTGTATCACAGCCACACACCTGTACTGACCACACCATGACACCCTGTATCACAGCCACACACCTGTACTGACCACACCATGACACCCCTGTATCACAGCCACACACCTGTACTGACCACACCATGACACCCTGTATCACAGCCACACACCTGTACTGACCACACCATGACACCCCTGTATCACAGCCACACACCTGTACTGACCACACCATGACACCCCCTGTATCACAGCCACACACCTGTACTGACCACACCATGACACCCCTGTATCACAGCCACACACCTGTACTGACCACACCGATGACTCCCTGTATCACAGCCACACACCTGTACTGACCACACCATGACACCCCCTGTATCACAGCCACACACCTGTACTGACCACACCATGACTCCCTGTATCACAGCCACACACCTGTATTGACCACACCATGAACCCCTGTATCACAGCCACACACCTGTACTGACCACACCATGACACCCCCTGTATCACAGCCACACACCTGTATTGACCACACCATGACTCCCTGTATCACAGCCACACACCTGTATTGACCACACCATGAACCCCTGTATCACAGCCACACACCTGTACTGACCACACCACGACCCCCTGTATCACAGCCACACACCTGTATTGACCACACCATGAACCCCTGTATCACAGCCACACACCTGTACTGACCACACCATGACAAATCCCACCCCCTGCATCACATGGGTACTTGTGAGACTGTAAAATGTTGTACAAGCATTATGTTCGTCTGTGTGTGTGTGTGTGTGTGTGTGCGTGTGCGTGCGCGTGCATTTGCATGCCTGTGTGAGCATGTACGCAAGTGTGGGTGTGCACAAGTTCAATGAATGTGGCCAATTTTTATTTTCATTTTATTTCAATCATTTACCTTCTATGCAACTTTGATATCTGTTTTCCAAGCAAATGTGGTGTGGATGTGGATTAGCGTGCATGCTTTGACACCTCCATGAAGCTGACAACTTCACAGAGTGTTCACTCCCTCCTCCTCCTCTCTCCTCTCCACACATGCACTGCAGTATGGCCACACGCCATTACTGAGCATCCACACACACATAAAATGGACAGGACAGGCGACAGAAAAGGAAAAAAATAGGTGTACTCACAACACGTGTAGGAACATCTCCTTTTGATCTGCACACACATCAAGAAAAGTGCATGTCCATGTTCATCACTCTGTCATCATCATCTTTCCAGCCTCCTCCTACAGGCACTATATCACACACATACCTGTCACATACCACTCAACATACCTCCCACCCACCACTAATTCCAGACAGTGTTTTTGTCATTTCAGGAACTTTTAGACACTTGCAAAACATGCTATGTAAACTGGCTATCAGCTGTACAAATCTGGAATTTACTGCCTTTTTCAGTCTGCCAAAGTACCTCATCTTTATAAAAAAAATTTTTTAAAGCTTTTTTCCCCCCCATTTTTATAACACATGGACAATTGACATGAAGGCATAAATGAATAAATACATATATTGGGAAAAGAGAAAAAACAACTCTGACAAAAACATAGTAACAATAGGAAAATAAAACAAAAACAAACAACAACATAAAAAAAAAACCCAAAACAAAAAAACAACAACAAAACACACACACATATAACTGATATACACATATAACATTCTAAGCACAAACAACTGAGAATGTTTGAATAAGTAATTTTAAATAAGTCTTCAAAAAAAGTAATAGATATCCATATTCCTACATATCAACTTGCACCATTTTTTTCAACATCTAACTTAGTTGTGTTTTATTTCCATACATGGTTTGAAATATTGTTTTTATATGTTTTATAAAGGTAAGTATGGCAACCATTTTATTTTGAAGCTGTGTGTTTCACATGCTATCTTAGCGTTATATTCTTCGATTTTGTATCTTGAAACAATGTAATGTTCAAAAGCGTGAATATTTGGAAGGCATTTATCTAACTTACATTTATATATATACATCTTCTCCAGGAGGATTAATAAATCAAGCACTGAGTCTGTCTTCATATCAGCATGGAAACCAAACAGTATTGTACATTCACTGAACTTCAAATTTTCACACACTGTACAGTTTATTTTTAATGGTTCTTCTAGACTTATCCAAAAGCATTTTGAGTAATGGCATCGCCAGAATATATGTTCAACATTATCTTTAACATCTAAACAAAAATCACAATCAATACTGTTTACAATTCCCATTTCCTTTAAAACAACATTCGTTCCATGATTCTATGTAATATACAAAATTGTAGCCACCTTAGTTTTATGTCTTTAATTTTATGAAGTTTGTTATAAGCTTTTACCCAACTAATATTTGTTCCCAGTTTCTCAGACCACTTTCGGGATTGTACCATCAAATACTAGAACGTCATAGTATCGCTGTGATCCTTTAGGTGTCGAGTATATTATTTTTAATGCCCCTGGTGTATCAGGGAAACTGTGGGTTGTTGGAACATTAAGACCTACCTGTTCCATGTATTTTTTGATTGCTCTTAAGCAACCATTGTACGCCAGAAAATGTACATTCAGTTCATATTTTCCACAAAATTCGTTTTGTGTAAGAAAGTGTCCATTGTCATTCAGGAAGTGCGAAACACAGTATACACCTTTATCAACCCAGTCTCTATGATTTATAGTACTATTTCCAATCTTAAATTTTTCGTTATAGAAGACTGGATCTGACAGAAGGTCAATATCTGATTTAGGTGTAACCCGACAACAAAATTCTCTGTAAGCCATGAAAGTGTTTTTCCAAAATGAATTATTATTACATTTACACAATGCACACATGGGTCTATATCTTTCTAATTCAGTGAAAAATGGGAACATTTCAACTGAAATGTTTTTCCATTTATGCTTTGTAATTTTAAATCTTCTTATCCAAGTGAGTTTTAATGCTTGAATATATTTTCTTATGTCTGGTATGTTTAAACAACCTTCTTTAACACTTTTTGTTACTGTTTTTCTATTCACTTTGTCTCTTTTTCCATTCCATATGAACTGAAAACACATCCTCTGGCAACTATCAATAAAATCATCAGGAGGATTTGGGAGCAAGATCCACAGGTGAATAAGTTTGGATAAGATATGAGATTTTAACACCGCAACACGGCCTATAGGTGTAATATTTCTTTTCATCCATATTTTGAATAAGGACTTCAGTTCGTAGAGTTTCTCTGCATAATCTATTTTTTCACAATCTTTCAAGTCATTTGTAAACCATATTCCTAATATTTTAAATCTTTCTGGATCCCATTTAATGTTTAGATGTTGCATATATTTTGTTTTTGAATGTTTTTTATTTCCTAACCATATAGCTTGTGTTTTTTGTGTGTTCATGAAAAGCCCTGAAAACTTGCCAAATTGTTCTACATGTCGAACAGATCTTTCAAACGATAAACAGTCCCCAATATTCATCAACTGTGCATCATCAGCAAACTGTGATATTTTATGGTCTTTATCATTTATCTTTATACCTTTTATATCTTTATCCTCTCTAATAATAATAGCTAAAATTTCTACACATAATATAAACAAATAGGGAGAGAGTGGGTCACCCTGTCTACAACCTCTTTCTACAAAGAACCATTCTGTCGTTTGACCGTTGACTAGAACAGTTGACTTTATTCTGTTATAAAATGTTTGTATCCATCTACATATATTGTCCCCAAATCCATATGCGCTCAAAGCTTTAAATAAAAAGTTCCAGTCAGGAGAATCAAACGCTTTCTCAAAATCCAAGCAAATCAGAAGTCCAGGTAATTGTCGTGTTTCCAGGTAATCAATTAAATCGAATATGAGTCTTATATTGTCTCCCAGGTATCTGTTTGCAACAAAACCTGTCTGGTCTTCATCAGCTAATTTTGTAAGAACCATCTTTATTCTATTTGTAATGCACGTCGATCCAATTTTATATAAAACATTTAGAAGTGAGATGGGTCTCCAGTTCTTTATATATTCTTTAGATTTGTCTGGTTTTGGAATACACGTTGTGATTCCTTCTTTCTGAGTGGCCGAAAGTTCTCCATCTTTCATTGATTGGTTCAGAGCACGCACTACAAAAGGACCCAGTTTATTATAAAAAAAATTAAAAAAAATTCTGCTCCAAATCCATCTGTGCCAGGACTCTTTCCATTTTTCATATTTTTTAACGCTAAACTAGCTTCTTCTAAGCTTATTTCTCCTTCCAACAAATTACTTTCATCATCTGATAGTGTAGGTAACTCACTAACTAAATCCCTTATACTGCATGCATCAAAAGTTTTCTATGTGTATAGATTTCTATAATAAGAATTAACTTCTTGATTTATCTTTATTGGCTCTTTTGCTAGTGTTCCATTATGATCTATCAGTTTGGCCATGCTCTTATTCACATAATGTCTTTTTTCTAAATTACAAAAATAATTGGTTACCTTTTCTCCTTCTGCTATCCATTTTGCTCTTGATTTCAATATAATGCCTTGTATCTTTTTCTCTCTCAAAAACTCTAATTCCTGATGTTTTTCTTTTAACAGTTTCATATCTTCTTCTGTTCTGTTTTCTTTTTTTTTCTTTTTTTTTCCCCAAAAGATCAATTCCTTTTAATATTTCTTCTTTTTCTTTTGTATTTTTTTTCTTCATTGTGGCATAAGCTATAGTTTTAGATCTTATTTTCATGAGCATGAATTGTGTGAATACCTTATCTGAGACTATTAATTCAATGTTCATAGACGAAATTCTGTGAAGGGTCTCCGTATCGTACTGTTCTGAAGAATATTCGCATATAATTTCATCTGTTAGTTTATTAATTTCATCTATAAACTGCTTATCTCTGAGTAAACTACAGTTAAATTTCCAAAATGTATTACGTTTTATATTTTTACCAATTTTAGTTTCAAAATAATCATTGAGTGGTCTGTTCTATACCCTGGTATAATATCTGTGTCTTCAAAATTATACAAAATATTTTCTGATATAAGAAAAAAATCAAGTCTACTTTGTTTTATAGGTGAGCTTCTTCTCCATGTAAAACGCTTAAGCTGTGGGTTATTTTCTCGCCAAACATCTGTTAAGTTCTGCAATCATGTTTTCTACACTATTCTTTGCTTTTGGGTTATTGATGTTACTATAATTGTCGTAATCTAGATGAGGATCAAGAACCAAATTCCAGTCACCCACTAACATTGTGGCATGATTGTCACATGTCAATATTTTTTCCTTTAAAATTTCATAAAAGTTTGGATCATCTTTATTTGGACCGTAGACGTTTACCAAAAAAAATATTTTTTTCCATAGTTTTTAGGGATATCATTATAAAGTTTCCATTTGCGTCTCTTCCTATTTTCTTGATTTCAAATTCAAAATTGTTATTCAACAGTATTGCCACTCCCCTTGCATTTGATTTATAGGATGCAAAAAAGCATTCATATCCCCATTCTGATTTGATATATGTTTCTGTTTTTGTAGTAAAATGTGTATCTTGTAAGCAGCAGATGTTGTATGATTTATTTCTAAGGAAATGAAACACATCTCTTCTTTTCTTAAGATCTAGTCCCTGACAATTCAGGGACGATATCGTTATGTTTGTCATATTTAGCTAATTATAGTTGTATGATAATAATCAGCTTAATTGCACAGTAAGGATATTTTCATATACAATGCTAATATTTTCTTTAACTGACTTATAATTTACAAGACTCAATGGTGATGCCTTCATTGTTTTCACAGCCACTGTACTAAAGCGATATTGGTATAACATTGGGTAACAAAAGCAGTATACTATGTAGGTCCACAAGTGCACATATTTGTGGCCTGGGAAAATGGACATCAGATAAGGTACAATAAATATCACTAAACAATAAAAATGTATACACATGTAAAGGAACTGACACATGATATAGATTGAAAAAAGAAGAACTAATCTGAACTACCGCTCGCGAGCTATATCGCAGTCACTCTGCTTGTTTCTTTTTTTTTTCCTTTTTTTGTTTTGTTCAATTCCTTCTCCCTTCACAGATCTGAGACCAGAGCCTATGAATAGAGGACGAGTTCCTGGTATTGTGTGTGTGTGCGCGTGTGCGCGCGCGTGAGTGCACGTATGCACGTATACGCGGTCGCACCTGTGCTTGTGGATATTAGAAAAAAAACTTCCTCGGTTACAGCGGCTAAGTACAAACTTAACATCTGTTCAGTTTCCAAGCAAAAACAACAACAAAAAACAACCCCCCCCCCCCAAAAAAAAACACACACACATATATATACATACATATACACATATCTATATCTATCTATATCTATCTATCTATCTATATATATATGTGTGTGTGTACGCACACACACACACACACACACACACAAACATACACATATCGTGTGGTAGTTCAAATTCATGACATGCGTGCGTTTGGTTCTTTCTTATGTATGCTTAAGTGCATGGTTGGTTCAGTAATTGATTCTGGTTTTTCTTGATTGATTAATTGCTTTATTGTTTGTTTGGTTAAGGTTCGCTATGCTGACGAGACAATTGTATGCTGAGGACGCTGGCACAGCTTTTAGCAATGTTAACTAAATTTCATCTGCACTCATACAGACATTTGCACATGCCATAATATACATGCGCGCACGCAGGCGCGCGTATACACACACACTCACGCATATACAAGTGCTGCCACTCGTTATAAGAAACATCTTTATAAAACTTAATAGTAATGCATTCAGTGCCAGAGAATTTTGTATTAAAAAAATCATATAAAAAAGTGCTTTCCCCTTACCAGGGAATTTTGAGGATTCAGGGATTTTTTTTCCTTTTTTAAATTATACTATAAAAACTATAGGAGATACAGAAAAGAAAAAAAAAAGAAAAAAAAGGAAAATGAGCATGGGTTCTGAACCTGGGATTTCCACCCAATTATTTTGACTGTAGATAACTATTCAGGCATTTCACAGTGATGTTTATGCTTTTTGTGCATCAAAAAGTCTATTTCCACCTCCACTTAATGGAATCCACAAAGAAACGAAACAAAATAGTATGCTTTTTGTCACATCATACCTGTAGAAGATAATAAAACAGGCTATATGTTTATGATAACAATCACAATGCTTGTAGACATGTAAGTGAATAACTTTCTCAACAATGACAAACTTGGATTCAGTCAAGTTAAAAAGTCAATCATGTTCTCAGAAACTGAGCAGTCAAAGTTTTTTTTTTAACACCTAAGAGTAGGTAGGACCACTTAAATTTTGAACTTCAACATATCTAAAAACTAATTACACCATTGGAAAGAACATAAAAAACTAAGTTCACATGCAAATTTTCATTGCATTATACCCAGTAGTTTTTAAGAAAACGGCATCTAAAAATGTGCAAAAATGACGCGTTTTGACAGATTTAACAAATTGCTATTTTTAGACGTCATAAAATTTTAAGATGAAGACTTACCACATTGTTCTTTGCTGTACTTGGTACCACCAATACCTAGTTTATGCTGAATTTTTTCTGGCCTACTCAAGAACATGATTTGAGAGAGACAGTGCCTCCAAAATAGCAAAATATTCAGTTTTGTCAAGTGTCGAATGGCCGGATTTCATGGTGATAACATGCCGACTTATAATGTTGATATCTCAGAAAGTTTTCATGCTGCAAAAACATTTCAAATATGTGCATGTTCAGAAAAGCATGTAGAATACAGTTTTTTGGAAGACTTAATGCTATCAGAAATGCAGATAATAATGAAAACAGTCACAAAGTATATGGTTTTTAGTAACAAATGAGCAAGTTTTTTACAATCATGATGAGACTATGCTGTCAGATATCACCAGAGTAATTGTAAATATGCATATCTGACATAACAGAAGTCTTTGACTTGGACAACTAAGCCTAATCAATTAACAAAATGTGTGTATATATTGTTTCCATTTCATCTGCAATGTTTTCCATTGCTCCTCTTGCACACTCCAGACTGTTCGTCGGAATCAGGTTGAAGTCACTGAAAAACACATAGATGCTTTCTACAGTGTTGATTTTGTCAGACTGGGGCCATCTGAAGATGTTGGTGTTGTTTTTCTGCAACATGAAGCTGATGTCTGCTTTGTTGTCACTGTATACTTGGAGCACCTGGCCAATGAAGAAGCCTTCATCATAGAAGACAGCCAAGCCATTTATGCAATGTTGCATCCTTTATCCTCTGCATCCTAGCTAAGTGACATACTTCAGACACAAGACCAATAGGACAACTGAGTAAAGCCTAACGGTCCTCTACAGTTCCTTTCAAAAGATCTGCACGTGTAATTCCAAACTTCTCACAGGAGGGGCCAGGGAAGATGCATGAATCTTTCCTTTCTTGTAAAAAAACATTCAGCACCACTGATCGTTTCACACTTGCTGAATTCCTTAAAAGTGCGCTCAACTATTGACACCACACGTGGAAAGGTACACTCTGGGAACAATTTGTGTAGAAAATGTTCCATTTCCCCCCAGGTTTTGTTTTCTTGATGCTTTAACATATTTAACTGCATCAAGAGTTTGTTGCTGAATGGAACCTTGGGTGCTGATGGTGGTCTTCCTCGTCCACTGTGTGCAATAGTCGCCCTTAAGGCTTTATACTGATCATCATCTGAAATACACAGGCATGAAATTTGAGACAGCTCTAATGTTTTAAATTACTTTTTTTTATTTATTTCAGGGATGCTTTTGCATATATATCATTTATGTGTGTGTGTGCATGAGTGTGTGATGAATGTGCACTGCTACATGATCTACTAATTTCATTACTACTCCACTGTAATGGTTTCACTTAAATTGATGTAAGTGTTATTTAACAACATATCTTAAACTTATTTCATGTTTACTAATCATGTAAGTTATTTATTCTTTACATCATTTACACACACACACACACACAATAACTTATCCATACTCAAGCAACCTCATGTATGCATGCTACGTAAGTTCAACAGACACTAACTCTGTGCATACACACTTACCATATAACATACATACTAAAGCGCGCACGCACGCACGCACGCACGCACACACACACACACACACACACAGACGCGTGATCTTGTCTTGGCGTTTGACGATCAGAACAGAAGTGGAAAGATACACGTGTTCCCATGCTGTCCGACGTTGGTCACAATATTAAACCATCAACCCGCCCTCACTAACTCAAAACCCTTGTGCAACAAAAAATTACTGAATAATCTGACACTTCATCTTCCAGATACAGCTGTCGATCGCGGTAAATTTTCGAATAAAAAATCATAATTGTGCTAAAAAATAACGTGACTGACGAAACGTTACTGTTCCCAGTTACGCATCAACACTGCTGAAGCAAAGTTGTTAGGATTCATCCAAACCCACAAAAATATAAAAAATATGATTTACATTTATTTTCAAAATAAACATATTGAAAAAAAATTTGCTTACAAACCTGTAAGTTGGCGTGTTTTCCATTCTTCAAACGATGATGACGAGCAGACGGCTTCGATCGCCGCCATGGTCGAGCAGCGCTGTGGGATCCGAAATCAGTCGCTCGTTTTTCTTCTGAAGCGCGTTTGAGACTCTTTCTTTTTAAAAAGCCATGAACTGCACTTGAAAGTGCATAGTTTAAACTTTCTTCTCTTGTAATTTGCTCATGATTTGAAACACTGGTTCGTATGTTATAGGGTCGCAAACATCAGTCTCACACTTTCGCTGCGACTTTCAGATCTACTTTCCATGAAAACCCCAACAAATTTCTAGCCAATCAAAACGTGAGAATCCTGGCTTTCCAATGACGTAGTTTCTAAATTTATACATGGCCAAACAATGCAGCGCGAAACGATCGAGTGACACACATGTTATTCTGCTCGCGCGGCAAGCACGGCGGAGTCTGTCACCGCAGTAAAAATCGACGCGACACCCTTTGTGTTTGAACGCCCGGCATATACCAGTTTGACTCGAATGATAAAAACAAATACCACAGGAAGATAGATGAAAGAATGAACTTTATTCCAGTATAAGATTGGTGTCATTTAATTAAGTTTCGTAGTGAAACGAGCGAGTTGAAAATGGTCAAATTATGGGTCTGGACTGCGCTGTTAACCACAGCCACAGTGGCCGCGAACCGACCTACTTAACTAAGAGCATACTCATTTTAGAGGAGGAAGCTCTTTGATCTTCTTACTTGTCCCTGTTTGCAACTGAGTTGATAAAGTGTCTGCACATCCAGTTTGCCTCTTCTGTGAAGAAGTTAGTCAACTGATCAGTGACAAAAAGCATGAAAAAATAAAACACGTGATTCCTGTCCCGTGAATGTCAACCCTTTGTTTCATGAACATCGTGGATTATTGGCTGTTTTCCATTCCTGCTAGATGAACACTGTGAAAGACAGTTTATTGATGAACATCGTGGATTATTGGCTGCTGTCCATTCCTGCTAGATGAACACTGTGAAAGACAGTTTATTGATGAACATCATGGATTACTGGCTGCTGTCCATTCCTGCTAGATGAACACTGTGAAAGACAGTTTATTGATGAACATCATGGATTACTGGCTGCTGTCCATTCCTGCTAGATGAACACTGTGAAAGACAGTTTATTGATGGTCTTGGCCTAGCCCCCTTCATGCCCTCTGCCTGGTCTTCCACCTATCATCTTAAACCACTCCAATGTCTCTCTCCTCCCCTCTCCTCAAATTATTATCATTATGCAGAAGTACTGCACCCTTCCTGTCAGTCATTGTCACCTGCTCCAAGGTGATGTCTGACTGGACAGATGGACTAGACACAGCATCAAATTTTGCTGTCAGTTTCGTCACTGTCATTGTCATCACCTTGAGTTAAAACCAGTCATCAGACAAGATAGATACATCTCTAATAGTTATTACCATGCATAATCATCTGTGCAGTCTGCAAAGTTGTGTAAATCTGACTGTCTATATTGAACAAATTTTCCAACATCTATTTTGCATATGATCAAACCCACTTTTCATACCCGCTTAATGTAGTCCAGTACGCGAAACATCATTGAGAAGAAATAGGTCCTCCACTTGATGTATGCTCATTGAAATAGTATATCTATAATCCAGACACATTAACCAGACTGCCTAAAAGATGTCAGCTGACATCCTATAAAAAGTGTTGCCATAGACTTCATGCATTTCAATTTTTCCTTCATCAAAGTTTGGTACGATGAACATAAAAAGACTTTAAATGGTTAGTTTAATGTGTCTGGATTATAAACATACTACTTAAGTGATCATTGGTCAGATGGAAGACCCTTTTTCCTATAATGTTTTGCTAACTGGACCACTTGGAGCACATGTGTAGAGGGTTTGCCTCACATGTCAAAAAAGCATCAGTCACTTCATCAAGTGAAGACAGTGGTCCCAGTCAGCTGATTTATACAACTCTGCAAGCTGTGCTGATGATTATGTATAACTATAACAATGAAAGATGGATCTGTCTTGTCTTATGATTCATTTGAACTCAAAGGTGATGAATGACAAAGAATGCTCAGTACTTTCACATAATTTGAGAAGAGAGGGAGGAGAGATAGAGGAGTGATGAATGACAAAGAATGCTCAGTACTTTCACATAATTTGAGAAAAAGGGGGAGGAGAGATAGAGGAGTGGTGTAACACAATAGGTCGAAGGCCAGACAGATGGCGGGGTTAGTCGTCATGGCTCAGCTGTCAGTGAATTGGTTTTTTCACAGTGATCATCTGCCAAGAATGACAACAGCCAATCATCCACGATTTTCTTTAAACCCAGTGTTGATGGGTGATAGAGAATCATGTGGTTTAAATTTTTTTTGTGTTTCTTTTTAAAAAATACTTTTTCACACTTTTTATTGACCAGATGACCAGTGTATTTACAGAGGACTCAAGCCAGATGCACAGCAGACACTTTGTTGGATCAGTTACAACCAGAAGGAAGGGAATATCATCAAAGCGCTTTCTGCTCTAGAGAGGCACACTCTTAGGTTTAAGACAAGCTTGTCAGCTCACTCTCTGAGAACATGACTGACTTTTTATCTTAACCGAACCCATGTATGTTGTTGCTGGGACAGTCATTCACTTACATGACTACATGTGTGACTGTTATTAAAAATGTATATCCATATTATTTTCTTTTACAGGTACATATCAGGCAATAATCATGCTATTTCTAGCTGTATTTTGTTTGTTTTCTTTCTGAGTGTGATTCTGTGGAGGTAGAATTACGACTTTTTTAATGCATGAAAATCATTATTTTCACTTTGAAATGCCTGGATAGTCATCTAGATTAAAAATAATTGGTTCATTTTGAAATGCCTGGATAGTTATCTGGAATCAAAATAATTGGGGAAAAGAAACTGATTTGCAATCTATATTCATTTTCCTTCACAAAAACGTTTACTTTCGTTCTGCATCTCCTATAGTTTTTGTGCTAACCCCCCCCCCCCCCCCCCCAAAAAAAAAACCCACCCCTAAATCCTCAAAATCCTCTGGCAAGGGGAGAGCACTTTTTCACAAAATTCTCTGGCCTTGATCGGATTAACCTAACTATTTAGAGTCAGTCTGTGTTCATTGAACCAAACTCCAATGAATGAAGAACCAGAATAGATGCAGGACATCAGTGGACATCTTACAGACACTGTGGCAACATTTTGTGTAGGATGTCAGCTGATGTCTTCGACGCACTAATGGATTAATATCTCTTGTCTATCCCATCTGTTTCTTCCATGTGTGTTTGTGTGTGCATGCATACGCATGTGTGTCTGCTTATACACTTTGTGTCTGATTGAAAGTTATTGTAAATCGCTTTAAGAGGTTTGAAAGCGCTATATAAATGTACTAATATTATCTTTAATGCATGGGAAGGGTGTGACATCTGTTCTCTGGCCCTTGCTTCACTGTATCATGGATTGCAAGGTTGTTGTTCTGAAATGGCAAAGTCACATGGGCCAATATCCCTGTGTCATGCATGCTCGCACAAGGTGAACATCTGATGCACATATTCTGCCACTTTTGAAAAAAAATGTATGGTACCCAGCCAGTGATAGTATTTTATAGGTGATATCAATAGAAAGAGAAAAACGTTCACTAACTATTTACGAAAGGATTGAATTATTATTACAAGCACTTGATTGAGAGAGACATAAGTGTCGCCGCTCCTTCTGATCGATATTTTTCTGGCACAGGGAAAACTGCTGCACACAGTGAGTTCTAAATCTGCTGTTGTCACTTAATACCAATGCAAAGCATCTAAATGCAGGTCTCCAATTTGTCATTTCCCAAAGTTAATCAAAAAGCTTCATCCCCCTACACTATACACAGAGGAAAGTATGTGAATTCTTTGTTTCCAAAGGCGGAAGACATATATTCTGGATAGGGAATACCTGCCCGCCAGTGCCTGCAGGCACAGCTGCTTCTGAACCAGAGGAAATGACTGGTTATATGGATGGCCAAAGGGAACAAAACATGACAGACACACAGTCACATAAGCATACCTGTCATCAACCTCCATGCCCTGAGCACCATCACTGTCAGAGTCCACACGGGAGTCACTGTCTGAATTGGACGGCAGGTCTGGGGTGGGCGGAGCTTCCATTTCCTTGGCAGCTGTCAAGGTGCTGTTGATCTTCTCCTGATCTGACCACACTGCAAACCCACAACTCTCACCCCGCGCCCTGCACACACACACACACAGTGTGGGGGAGGGAGTCATCAGTCAGTGGCTCTTATACATCAGTCAGTGGTTCATACATCAATCAGTGGTTCATATAACAGTGATTCACATATCTGTCATCGGTACATACAGTCAGTGATTCACATATCTGTCATCGGTACATACAGTCAGTGATTCACATATCAGTCAGTGGTTCACATAACAGTCAGTGATAACATTCAGTGGTTCAGACATCAGTCAGTGCTTCACATAACAGTCAGTGATAACATTCAGTGGTTCAGACATCAGTCAGTGCTTCACATAACAGTCAGTGATAACAGTCAGTGGTTCAGACATCAGTCAGTGCTTCACATAACAGTCAGTGATAACATTCAGTGGTTCAGACATCAGTCAGTGCTTCACATAACAGTCAGTGATAACATTCAGTGGTTCAGACATCAGTCAGTGCTTCACATAACAGTCAGTGATAACAGTCAATGGTTCAGACATCAGTCAGTGCTTCACATAACAGTCAGTGATAACATTCAGTGGTTCAGACATCAGTCAGTGCTTCACATAACACTTAACAGTGATAACATTCAGTGGTTCAGACATCAGTCAGTGCTTCACATAACAGTCAGTGATAACAGTCAATGGTTCAGACATCAGTCAGTGGTTCACGTAACAGTCAGTGATAACATTCAGTGGTTCAGACATCAGTCAGTGCTTCACATAACAGTCAGTGATAACATTCAGTGGTTCAGACATCAGTCAGTGCTTCACATAACAGTCAGTGATAACATTCAGTGGTTCAGACATCAGTCAGTGGTTGATATAACAGTCAGTGATAACATTCAGTGGTTCAGACATCAGTCAGTGCTTCACATAACACTTAACAGTGGTAACATTCAGTGGTTCAGACATCAGTCAGTGGTTCAGACATCAGTCAGTGGTTCACATAACACTTAACAGTGGTAACATTCAGTGGTTCAGACATCAGTCAGTGGTTCACATAACACTTAACAGTGATAACATACAGTGGTTCAGACATCAGTCAGTGGTTCACATAACACTTAACAGTGATAACATTCAGTGGTTCAGACATCAGTCAGTGCTTCACATAACAGTCAGTGATAACATTCAGTGGTGCAGACATCAGTCAGTGCTTCACATAACAGTCAGTGATAACATTCAGTGGTTCAGACATCAGTCAGTGCTTCATATAACAGTCAGTGATAACATTCAGTGGTTCAGACATGAGTCAGTGCTTCACATAACAGTCAGTGATAACATTCAGTGGTTCAGACATCAGTCAGTGGTTCACATAACACTTAACAGTGATAACATTCAGTGGTTCAGACATCAGTCAGTGCTTCACATAACAGTCAGTGATAACATTCAGTGGTTCAGACATCAGTCAGTGCTTCACATAACAGTCAGTGATAACATTCAGTGGTTCAGACATCAGTCAGTGCTTCACATAACAGTCAGTGATAACATTCAGTGGTTCAGACATCAGTCAGTGCTTCACATAACAGTCAGTGATAACATTCAGTGGTTCAGACATCAGTCAGTGCTTCACATAACAGTCAGTGATAACATTCAGTGGTTCAGACATCAGTCAGTGGTTCACATAACACTTAACAGTGATAACATACAGTGGTTCAGACATCAGTCAGTGCTTCACATAACAGTCACTGTACACAAATGACTGCAGACTGCAGAGGCACGGAGGAAACTCCTGTCATAAAATATTCTGATGATTCAGCAATTGAAGATCTGTCCAACTCTGATGCTATTTATTTCAGTGAAATTAAAAAGTTCTGTTCCTGGTGTGAGAAAAACTATCTGGATCTCAACGTATTGAAAACAAAAGAAATGTTAATAGATTTTCGGAAAGACCCCTTGCCTGTAGCTGACCTTGTTATTGATGGTCAAACAGTGGACAGGGTCAATGAATATAGATATTTAGGGACCATCTTAGACAAAAAGCTGACTTTTGACAGAAATGTTGATTCCATTCATAAGAAATGTCAATCTAGAATTTTTTGTTTACAGAAGCTTAGAAATGTTGGTATAAATTCAAATATTCTTCAAAGTTATTATCGATGTTGTATCGAGTCCGTGCTTACAGTTTCATTTATGTGCTGGTATGGAAGTTTGGGAGTGAGGAGTAAGCGTGTTTTGAACGATGTCATGAGTGTATGCAGTAAAATTGTGGGAGTGAAACAAGCTAGTATGCAAGAGCTGTATGAAAGTCGAGTGGTTAAAAAAAGCAGGCAGATAGCAACTGACGACACCCATATTTTAGCAAAGTATTATGAGCTGTTGCCATCAGGACAACGCTACAGAACTTTTAAGTTGAAATCCAGAGCTCTGAAGACTTTTATTCCACGTTCAATCCACCTTTTAAATTCTTGAGAACTGTGTGTGTGTGTGTGTGTGTGTGTGTGTGTGTGCGCGCGCACGCACTCTCATGTGAGACGTGTGAAAGTCCGTGCATGATAGGCTGTACCTTGTTCTAGTTGTGGTGTGTGTGTGTATGTGTGTGTGTGTGTGTGTGTGTGTGTGTGTGTGTGTGACAATTGGTTATAATGAATGTGCAATATGTAGGAAGAATAATGTGCAATATGCAGGATGAATGTACATTGAATATGTCTAATGCTAACGTCCATATTCTAAATATATTTCTGTTTAATAATTACGATGTAATAATTAGTTGCAATGTTTTAAAAAGTGAATATGTGAAATGCTTTTATTTCAGAACATATGTTTATTACTCTTGTTTAATCAAGTTATCCACGTGTGTGGGGTGTGTGTGTGTGTGTGTGTGTGTGGGAGGGGGGGGGGTGCGGTGCGGGTGTGTGCTGATTATCTGGTTGTGGTTTTCCACAATTCATCTTTATTCTTATCTTATCTATAATAATCAATGTGCAGTATAGTAGGTATGTTTATAATTATATTCAAATAATGTTTCTTAATTCTTTGTTTTTACATTAAGAACACTAGTTATTACCTGCAGTGTGTGGATGTATGTATGAAATGATGTATGTGATACTTTTTTTACATTTGTATCTTCGTAATATTTGTAGGAGCTGTTGTTGGCTTTTACAGTTATGGTCCCCATGTTGTTTACTTGTCTATGTTGTGATAATGCACCTGACCAAATTTCTCCAGTTGGAGATAATAAAGTTATTCTTATCTTATCTTATCTTAGTGATAACATTCAGTGGTTCAGACATCAGTCAGTGCTTCATATAACAGTCAGTGATAACATTCAGTGGTTCAGACATCAGTCAGTGCTTCACATAACAGTCAGTGATAACATTCAGTGGTTCAGACATCAGTCAATGGTTCAGACATCAGTCGGTGGTTGACATAACAGTCAGTGATAACATTCACTGGTTCAGACATCAGTCAGTGGTTCACATAACACTTAACAGTGATAACATTCAGTGGTTCAGACATCAGTCAGTGGTTCACATAACACTTAACAGTGATAACATACAGTGGTTCAGACATCAGTCAGTGGTTCACATAACAGTCAGTGATAACATTCACTGGTTCAGACATCAGTCAGTGGTTCACATAACACTTAACAGTGATAACATTCACTGGTTCAGACATCAGTCAGTGGTTCAGACATCAGTCAGTGGTTCACAAATCAGTCAGTGATGGTTCATACATCAAGCAGTGGTCCATATATCAGTCATTGATTCACATAACTGTCAGTGATTCACATAACAATCAGTGGTTCATATTCATCAGTCAGACGTCCACACAGTCAGTGATTCACATATCAGTCAGTGAAGGGAGCTAATTGATTATACTGCTGTTATATTCTTATAACTAGTTTCATCATCATCAATATTATCTTTTTTATTTCATTTTACTGCTAATACAAATGTCGTAGTTATTGAAATCACCACTACTACTATCACTATTGTCAACATTGAGTGATTGAATGATTTGTCAAGTAGTTAGTGAATCTTAAAAAAAAAAAAAAAAAATTCTTAAAGGCCCACAAAGCGCTTGTGAAAAATCCCTGGGATCTCAATTAAAATGCAGGCTCGCTGTTGGACAGTTTTTTGCCTGACCACTCCTGCTCTGGCTTCACTGACAGGCTGTCATGAGTCAGAGGAACCTATTTCTGGCTGCAAGACATGGGATATGAGTCTGGTTTGTTAATTCCTTTACAATGAGCAGCAGGGTACAGTACCCCTGTTTACCCTCACCAACACACTCTATGCCTCATACCAGTTCAAATAACAGTCAAAACACAAGCTCCCGTGCCCCCCTACACCCACCCCCAGCCTACCTCTCTCTCTCTCTCTGTGCTGGTTTGAGAAAAAAACAATAACGCTGATTCTGCAATACCTATGAATGAAACTTTTTCAGGTGAATATATGTTTTTATTAAAAAAAAAATTTTTTTTTCAAATGTCCGATTATAAAATATTAGTGGATTACTTCAAATGAAAAACTGCATACCACAAGCTATTTCTGTTTATTCATGAGTGTTTTTTGTTATGTTTTTTCCGCGAGACGGTCTTTAGTATCCTCATTTTTTTGACTGAGAGATCGTGAGCGGATTTCTCCATTTCAAATGATGAATGCCACATTTTGTTATTAATTCAAACAACATTAATACATGTTCTTCGTCTGTCTATCCCTGGCTGTCTCACACACACACACACACACACACTCACACACACAGACATCAGCGGCCACAGATGCCCTGTGACCTGGCCAGCAGGGTTTTCATTGTCAGTGTATTTACTTCACACTGATGATGGCTGCTAAACTTAGAACCAACGTGAAGTGTATATGGACTGGATTGGTCTGCCTCCTTCACTTTGACTGACAGCGCGTATTTCAAATTCGGAAGCAGACGAACGCAAAATTATTTTCTGAAACTCGTTTAGCTGAGAAATTTTGCAGTAGATTTTTTATTCTGATGTTAGAGCAACATGAAAAGTGTACTCATTCAAACTTATAGCTGTGTTTGTGGCCTGCCTGTATGTTTATTTCTGTGATGAAAAATCCATGTGGAGCTGTCATTTTCCCACAACAACCTGAAAAGGAATAGCTGAAGACACACCTCTTTTTACATAGGTTTTTTGCGGTCTTTAAAAAAAAAATCATTCTATCTTCTTTTTTCTTTTTTTAATGCTACTTGGATGTTACCTTTTGTTCATACTGTTTGTTTTTTTTTCTAAACTTTTTCTGTATATATTGTATACATGTCTTTTCAAAATTGACAGGGCCTAAGACACTACAGGGTATAAGACACTACACACTGACAGAGCCCTAAGACACTACACACTGACAAGCCCTAAGACACTACACACTGACAAGCCCTAAGACACTACACACTGACAAGCCCCTAAGACACTACACACTGACAAGCCCCTAAGACACTACACACAGACAAGCCCTAAGACACTGCACACTGACAGAGCCCTAAGACACTACACACTGACAGAGCCCTAAGACACTACACACTGACAAGCCCCTAAGACACTACACACTGACAAGCCCTAAGACACTACACACTGACAGAGCCCTAAGACACTACACACTGACAAGCCCTAAGACACTACACACTGACAAGCCCTAAGACACTACACACTGACAGAGCCCTAAGACACTACACACTGACAAGCCCTAAGACACTACACACTGACAAGCCCCTAAGACACTACACACTGACAAGCCCTAAGACACTACACACTGACAAGCCCTAAGACACTACACACTGACAAGCCCCTAAGACACTATACACTGACAAGCCCCTAAGACACTACACACTGACAAGCCCTAAGACACTACACACTGACAAGCCCCTAAGACACTATACACTGACAAGCCCTAAGACACTGGAGGAGGTGTGTCCATCGAGATCGATGATGACCATCGTTGTCATCCAGATGGGGGATGGGCGATGGGGGGAGGGTGGTGGTGGGGTGGGGGGAAGGATGCTCATGAATCTATCTGTGAGTGCGCAGATGGCTGAATAGTCCAATCTGCGCACGAAATGTTCGCTGAGAGTTGGGGCAGACAAAGACAGGCATATCATTGTCAGGGAGCTTGTTTGCCCGTGACTTTCTGGCCTGCCTCTTCTCAACAGCTGCAGCAGTCCTGTTGGCCTCGCACAACCTGGCGCCTTTGTGCACAGCAGCGCGCCATTTGTCACGGTCCACTGCAGATTCCTCCCAGGAGTCAGGGTTGATATCAAACGCTTTCAGAGAGACTTTCAGAGTATCTCTGAAGCGCTTCTTCTGACCTCCGTGTGATCTCTTCCCTTGTTGCAGCTCGCCATAGAAGAGCCTTTTGGGCAGCCGATGGTCTGGCATGCGCGCCACGTGTCCAGCCCAGCGAAGCTGGGACTGCATCAGGATGGTGAAGATGCTGGGAAGGGTGGCTTTTGCGAGCACCTCTGTGTCAGGGGTCTTGTCTTGCCACTTGATGTTCAGTAGCTTTCTGAGGCATGTTGTGTGGAAGTGGTTCAGCTTCTTGGCATGTCGTTGGTACACTGTCCAAGTTTCGTAGGCGTACAGTAGTGTGGGGAGAACTACTGCTCTGTAGACCTTTAGCTTGGTCTCAAGACTAATGCCTCTTCTGTTCCAGACCTTTGCATTGAGTCTACCAAAAGCTGCGCTTGCTCTTGCAATCCTGACGTTCACTTCATCGTCGATTGTCACATTTCGTGACAGTGTGCTGCCAAGGTATGTGAACCGCTCCACCGCACTGAGTCTCTGACCGTTGACTGTGATGTTGGGCTCAACGTAGGGTTTCCCTGGGGCTGGCTGATGGAGAACTTCAGTTTTCCTCGTGCTGATGGTAAGGCCGAAGTTCCTGCTGGCAGTGGCAAACTTGTCGACGCTGAGTTGCATGTCAGCTTCAGATCCAGCGTTGAGGGCACAATCATCAGCAAACAAAAAGTCTCTGATGATGTCTGTCATGACCTTCGTTTTTGCTTGAAGCCTTCTGAGGTTAAACAGCTTGCCATCTGTTCGGTACTTTAGGCCGATTCCAACATTGCCATCTCTGAAGGCATCAGTAAGCATTGCAGAGAACATGAGGCTGAACAGCGTTGGAGCCAGGACGCAGCCTTGCTTGACACCATTTGTGACAGCAAAAGGAGCAGATGTTTCACCATTGTCCTGGACTCGAGCCTGCATGCCTTCATGGAATTGGCTGACCAAGGAAATAAATTTCCGAGGGCATCCGTACTTGGCCATGATCTTTCACAGTCCCTCTCTACTCACGGTGTCGAAGGCCTTAGTGAGGATGACATAGGTGGAGAACAGATCAGCATTTTGCTCCTGACATTTCTCTTGCAGCTGCCTTGCAGCAAACACCATGTCAGTGGTTCCGCGCTCTTTCCGGAATCCACATTGGCTCTCAGGCAAATGACCTTGGTCAAGGTGTGCTGTGAGGCGGTTAAGTAGGATCCTGGCAAGTATCTTGCCTGCGATGGAGAGCAAGGAAATGCCCTGATGGTTATCACAGGCTTGCCGGTTCCCCTTTCGCTTGTACAAGTGAATGATAGATGCATCTTTGAAATCCCGGGGGATCGTCTCTTCTTTCCACATGAGTGAGTACAGCTGATGAAGCTTCTCAGTCAGCACAGTGCCTCCATCCTTGTAGACCTCTGCTGGTATGGAGTCTGAGCCAGGTGCTTTGCCACTGGATAGCAGACGGATTGCTTTCTGGGTCTCAAGAAGTGTTGGCGGATCATCCAGTGCTTCGTTGGTGGGGACTTGTGGGAGACGGTCTATGGCTTCATCATTTATGGAGGAAGGGCGATTTAAGACACTGTTGAAGTGCTCAGCCCATCGTTCGAGAATGTTCTCCTTCTCGGTGATCAAGGTATTCCCATCTGCACTGAGGAGGGGGGATGATCCTGAGGATGTGGGGCCGTAGACTTCTTTTAAGGCATCATAGAACCTCTTCATATCGTGCCTGTCAGCATATCCCTGGATCTCATCAGCTTTGTCACTCAGCCACTTATCCTGCATCTGGCGTAACTTTTGCTGAACAGTCCTGCGGATGTCATTGTATGCATCCTTTTTTGATGTGGACTTTGGGTTGCTCAGGTGGGCTTGATGCAGACGCGTTTCTCATCCAGAAGCTGCTTGATTTCATCACAGTTTTCATCAAACCAGTCTTTGTGCTTTCTGGTCATGGGTCCCAGGGTCTCTGAAGCTGTACTATAGATCAGCTCATGCAGGGTCCTCCAGTCAGACTCCACATTCTGGTTGTCCAGAGAGGCGGATTCCAGACGATCTTCCAGCAGCTCCACAAAGGACTGTTTGATGGTGATGCTTTTCAGCTTAGGGATGTTGAGCCGTTTTGGAGCCTTCTGGCCTTGGGGGCGTCTCTTGGGTTGGATTCGAATATTCAGCTTTGAGACTACAAGGCGATGGTCTGTCCAACACTCGGCGCCGCACATGGTTTTTGTTACACGTACATCTTGCCTATCCCTTTTCCTGACGATGACATAATCGATGAGATGCCAATGCTTTGAGCGAGGGTGCATCCATGACGTCCTGTTATGGGTAGGGAGGCAGAAAACTGTGTTGGTTATCAGCAGTTCATGCTCTGCACAGGTCTGAAGCAAAAGCAATCCATTTGGGTTGCAGTGGCCCACACCGTGCTTTCCAATCACTCCATCCCAGGAGATGTAGTCAGAGCCAACTCTAGCATTGAAGTCCCCAAGAATGATGAGCTTGTCTGCTTTAGGGATGGCAGCAATGACAGAGTGAAGGTCCTCGTAGAACTTCGCCTTCACTTCATCCGGGTTGGTCATGGTTGGGGCGTAGGCACTGACAATGGTGAGGTACTTCTGGCCAGATGCCAGTGGGAGTTTCATGGTCATAAGCCTATCGTTGACTCCCTTTGGAATTCCAGCTAGCTTGCTGACAAGTGCTGTTTTTACTGCAAAATCAACACCAGCCTCACGTCGCTCTTCGCTTCCTCGTCCACTCCAGAAGAAGGTGTAACCAGATCCCCGTTCACAGAGCTCGCCTTCGCCTGCAAGCCGAGTCTCACTCAAGGCTGCGATGTCGATGTTGTATCTGGCGAGTTCGGATGCAACTAGTGCTGTTCTCCTTTGGGGTCTGTCCGCGTTATCTCTGTCCAGGACAGTCCTTATGTTCCAAGCACCAATGGTGAGAGGAACGATCCTTGTTTTTTTTTCTTTCTCTTTGTTTCGACCACTGATGTAGGGTCCCCGCCAGCCGTGGTATGCTGGCCAGGGTGATATGGAGCAGGCAATTTTTAGGGCACCTTTTCTAGCCCCTTCCTCATGCCAGGGAGGTGAGCAGTGCATTCCTAAAGAGGGCTGCTCAGACGCTCAGACGGCTGCCGAGCTCCATCGCTGCTCCTGTCGACGAAGAACGACCCTATGGCCTGAGCCGCCTGCGTGCAGGTCTGCGGCTGCGACTGCCAGTGTACCCACACCTGTCGTTTCGTCGCTCGCCTGTCGCCACAGGACTTGGGGGTGATGAAATGATGAAGGATGAAAGGTCATTTTGGATGACTGATGACTTGCGCGATGAGTTTGTTTAAAGTGAAGAGGAGTTGCGCAACGTCAACCTCACTCTCTTGTCCGGGTCCACCAATTTCCAGTGGCAAGACTAAGTCGAGACGACTGGAGGATGAGCACGGATGCAGTGGATGACCAAGATATCCTTTCGGTGTCTCATATTGCTCTCTGCACTCCACAGTGTGTTACTGTAACCGCCTTCCTCTCCATTGAACCGATAGGTTTCTTCCGCAGATTCTGCCGGATCCAGACTTTGCATACATGGGTAGACACACCCCGGGGGCCAAATGCGTGTGGCATGCACACAGCACAGTGGAGCCAGATGGCCGTCGGTGGCTCTCCTGAGCCGACGCCCTTTTATGGATCTCCATAAGGGTGTCTAGCCACCCGCCTCACCAGTCCCAGAAGGGAGCGGTGGAAGTGCCGGTTTAGTCGTTGGCAACCCGACCCTGAACAGGTTGTACTGGATTACAGGTTACCAGTAGCAGATCTAATGACCTGACCTGACATGGCCTAAGACACTACACACTGACAAGCCCTAAGACACTACACACTGACAGAGCCCTAAGACACTACACACTGACAGAGCCCTAAGACACTACACACTGACAAGCCCTAAGACACTACACACTGACAGAGCCCTAAGACACTACACACTGACAGGGCCTAAGACACTACACACTGACAGGGCCTAAGACACTACACACTGACAAGCCACACTGACAGAGCCCTAAGACACTACACACTGACAGAGCCCTAAGACACTACACACTGACAAGCCCTAAGACACTACACACTGACAAGCCCTAAGACACTACACACTGACAAGCCCGAAGACACTACACACTGACAAGCCCTAAGACACACTACACACTGACAAACCCAAGGACACTACACACTGACAAGCCTGAGGACACTACACACTGACAAACCCAAAGACACACTACACACTGACAAACCCAAAGACACACTACACACTGACAAACCCAAAGACACACTACACACTGACAAACCCAAAGACACACTACACACTGACAAACCCAAAGACACACTACACACTGACAAACCCAAAGACACAACACACTACACACTGACAAGCCCAAGGACACTACACACTGACAAGCCTGAGGACACTACACACTGACAAGCCCAAGGACACTACACACTGACAAGCCCAAAGACACTACACACTACACACTGACAGAGCCAAGGACACTACACACTGACAAGCCCTAAGACACTACACACTGACAAGCCCAAGGACACTACACACTGACAGGCCCTAAGACACTACACACTGATTTGGCCTAGGACACTACACACTGACAAGCCCTAAAACACTACACACTGGCAAGCCCTAAGACACTACACACTGACAAACCCTACGACACTACACACTGACAAGTCCTACGCCATACACACTGACAAACCCTAAGACACTGCACACTGACAAGGCCTACGACATACACACTGACAAACCTAAGACACTACACACTGACAAGGCCTAAAGTACTAAACACTGACAGTGGCGGTCATCATGAGGCACAACAGATCTGGCTGCCTTGTCGTTGGCCAGTGTCTGTTGGATGAGGTTGGTCATCTCCATCACCCTGACTAGGCCTAAGACACTACACACTGACAAGCCCAAAGACACTAAACACTGACAAGCCGAAAGACACTACACACTGACAAGCCCAAGGACACTACACACTACACATTGACAGGGCCTAGGACACTACACACTGACAAGACCTACAACACTACACACTGACAAGACCTAAAACACTACACACTGATACCCTAAGACACTACACACTGACAGGGCCTAGGACACTACACACTACACATTGACAGGGCCTAGGACACTACACACTACACATTGACAGGGCCTAGGACACTACACACTGACAAGACCTACAACACTACACACTGACAAGACCTACAACACTACAGACTGACAGGGTATAAGACACTACTCACTGACAGGGCCTAGGACACTACACACTGACAAGCCCTAAGACACTACACACTTACAGGTCCTAGGACACTACACACAGACAAGCCCTAAGACACTACACACTTACAGGGCCTAGGACACTACACACTGACAAGGTATAAGACACTACACACTGACAAACCCTAAGACACTACACACTGACAGAGGCTGTCATCGTGAGGCAGAACAGACCTGGCTGCCTTGTCGTTGGCCAGTGCCTGTTGGATGAGGTTGGTCATCTCCATCACCTTCATCAGGGACATCTTGGTACACTTCTTCACCTGCACACCACCATAAACATTATACATAAACCACCACCACCCCATGGTCATTATACATAAACCACCACCACCCCATGGTCATTATACATAAACCACCACCACCCCATGGTCATTATACGTAAACCTCCACACCATGGTCATTATACATAAACCACACCACACCATAGTCATTATATACATAGACCACCACCACACCACCACACCATGGTCATTATACATAGACCACCACCACACCATGGTCATTATACATAGACCACCACCACACCATGGTCATTATTCATAGACCACCACCACACCATGGTCATTATACACAGACCACCACACCATGGTCATTATACACAGACCACCACCACATCATGGTCATTATTCACAGACCACCACCACATCATGGTCATTATACATAGACCACCACCACACCACCACACCATGGTCATTATACACAGACCACCACCACACCATGGTCATTATACACAGACCACCACCACATCATGGTCATTATTCACAGACCACCACCACACCATGGTCATTATACATAGACCACCACACCATGGTCATTATACATAGACCACCACCACACCATGGTCATTATACATAGACCACCACCACACCATGGTCATTATACATAGACCACCACCACACCACCATACCATGGTCATTATACATAGACCACCACACCATCGTCATTATACATAGACCACCACCACACCACCATACCATGGTCATTATACATAGACCACCACACCATCGTCATTATACATAGACCACCACCACACCACCATACCATAGTCATTATACATAGACCACCACACCATGGTCATTATACATAGACCACCACACCATGGTCATTATACACAGACCACCACACCATGGTCATTATACATAGACCACCACACCATGGTCATTATACACAGACCACCACACCACCACACCATGGTCATTATACACAGACCACCACCACACCATGGTCATTATACACAGACCACCACCACACCATGGTCATTATACATAGACCACCACCACACCATGGTCATTATACACAGACCACCACCACACCATGGTCATTATACACAGACCACCACACCATGGTCATTATACATAGACCACCACACCATGGTCATTATACATAGACCACCACGCCATGGTCATTATACATAGACCACCACACCATGGTCATTATACATAGACCACCACGCCATGGTCATTATACATAGACCACCACCACACCATGGTCATCGTACATAGACCACCACACCATGGTCATTATACATAAACCACCACACCACGGAACAGATACAGCCTGTTGGTGATTAGGGTGTCACCTGGTCCTGACGAAGAAGCATCTGTCCTGTCACCTGCAGCATGCAGATCTCCCGGTGCTTGTTCTGACCAATCATCATCCGCCCCTCCATCACCCGCTCCTCCCGTTCCGTCGGGTCTACCAGCATGGAAGTCCTGGAGCAGGATCAAGATACTAACAATAAGAAAGTCTTCATATTGTGTTCAATATTTGTGTCTAGAGAAATCAAAGTGCTTACAACCACTCATTGACACACATGCAAAGCTCTGCTTCAGAGGGATTAACAATAATATTCATAAATACTACTTCTTCTCCATTCATGGGCTACAACTCTCATGTTCACTCGTATATTTTATGTGTATAAGTGTTTTTATCCCACCATGTAGGCAGCCATACTTTGTTTTCAGGGGTGTGCATGCTGGATATGTTCTTGTTTCCAAACTCCACCAAACACTGACATGGATTACAGGATCTTTAACGTGCATATTTGATCTTCTGCTTGTTTATACACACAAAGGGGGTTCAGGCACAAGCAGGTCTGCACATATGTTGATCCAGGAGATCGGAAAAATCTCCACCCTTTACCCACCAGAAGCCGTTACCAAGATTTGAACCTAGGACCCTCAGATTGAAAGTCCAACGCTTTAACCACTTGGCTATAGCGCCCATCTTATAAATACATGTAAGCAGATAATAGATGTCACAGTGTCCTGCTCACAGAGGTATAGGTCAGCATCAGCATGGCATTAGTCAAATGTACTGTACTGTACTTAACGCTTTCTGGTGAGCTACATTCTGTGCTTGTGTAACCTCCCTCACACGCTCTCACTTTGCGACTGTGAAGTGTGAATAACAAATTATCAAAAATCAAAATCTAATCATGTTCCTGCCCCCCTACAGTGGTAAACTTTATATCAGTGTGATCAATATATTTTATTCTATTTATCATAAAAAGAACAGTTTTTTTGCACATGTTTGGACCATTATGTTTTTTTGTATCTGCCCTGGACTATGAGGACAGGCACTATATAGGTATCCATATCCATCCATCCAACTTCACTTGTGAAGGAGAAACACATACTTTGGTTTTTCAGACTTTGCCCTCCCCACTGCCGCTTCTCCTCTGCAGTGTTGATATAATGAATTGCATCACTTGTATATAAAAAATAAAAATGTACCAACCATGAAGTTTGATCTTCCTGTATGTATCAATATCTACATACATATAAAATCTATAATCAATCAATAACTGGACATAGTCAATTAATAAATAACGGGACACCACATCTGGCATTTTTACATGTACACAGGTGTGGTGTCCACGGGTCGCAGGACTTTTTTTTTGTTTTTTGTATATAATATCTCATTATGTATACCATCATTCAAAACTGGACAAAGTGAGGTCACAGCCTCATTTCAGTTTCCAGTAACAAGAAATCACACAATATCTACACTGTATGTTGTTGAAAAAAAGTCACAAAATATTTAATTAGTTGCCCCACTTCACACAGTTTGATGCTCAAACCACAGATTACTGTGCAGCAATCTGCAGCAAATAGAATGTTTACCACTCTGCATGTGTGTGTTCATCTTTATTCCCCCCCCCCACACACACACACACACACATAACCCCACAAAGGCCCCCACCCTATTCAACCTGAACTCATCTCCTCCATCCCTTCCTTCTCCACCCCTCCCCTTCCTGACCACCTGTCACTCTGTCCTCTATCCATTCTTTCATCTAACACGGTTCCCAAAGAAGGGACCAAACAAAATTCCATGCTGTCCAGACTTCCATGTAGCCTGTCTCTATTGACAGTGAACCTCACTTCAAACGCTGCCAGCTACAGCCTCAAGCCCCAGACACACAACTCATGCGAACATCTCAAACTGTTTCCCTTTAAAGGATCCTGTATTCCTCAATTTGCAAAGAGAGTCTTTCTTCATGTCTACTTCCCTTGATATCATGTCAGTATCTCCAGAGATCACAGAATATCTCCATTTCTGATCCCCTTGAAAATCCCAAGAGCATACTGTGAGTGCCAGCCAAAGCCTGTGGAAACAATACCACCAACTGAACACAGTACAGCCTTGGGGTATCTTCGACTAGCACACTGAATGATCATTATTTACATCATTCAGACACCACTACCATGACTGTTACTCTTCCTGCTATCATCATTTTCTTCATCACTGGACAAAAGATGGACACAGCAAAAAAGTGCTGACTTTCAATCTGACAGTTTTGAGTTCAATCCCAGTAATCATGTTGCTTGGTGAAGGAGATATTTTTTTCCAGTCTCCCAGTCAACATATGTGCAGACCTTCTACTGTTTCAGTAGTTCTAGAGCCTTAATCCTGTTCATGTGTATACACATGCAAAAGATTGAATCCACACATTAAAGATCCCACAACCCACGTAAGAGTTTGGTGAGTTATGGAAACACAAACATACTCAACATGCACATCCTTGAAGTATGACCGCCCTAACGGTGGAGTAAAAATGATCATGCACCTAAAATCCTACTCATCAATACAAGAGACAACACAGAAAGAAGGCAGACTGCACAGAATGTAGCTCACCCCTGATGGAAGAAGGCAAAGGTGACACACAGAGGCATGTGGTGCACACTGAGAGGAAGGAGGTCTCGCTGCTCAGCTGTGTGCTGTGACAATCCACACATATGGCAGTCAGTCACTGAGTACAGCATACAGTGACACATACATCAACACTTCTGGTCATTGCACATGTATACAACTTCATCAGTCAGGCTGCTGTGTTTCATCACTTTCATGTTTGTATTTCTGCTAAATGTTCCTTTCTGTTTTTTCATTTCCTTTTAGTTCAACCTTTGTCATGATCATGTGTGTGTTGGACTGTATGCTGAGACTGTGGGGTGAGTGATGAGCCTTTGGATGCACAAGTAATTTCCAAATCATAATCATGATAATAATGAACATGTATTGTTACATTGTACTCTATTGTCCCTTCCGGGTCTGGTGAGGTGGGTGGCTAGACACCCTTATGGAGATCCATAAAAGGGCGTCGGCTCAGGAGAGCCACCGACGGCCATCTAGCTCCACTGTGCTGTGTGCATGCCACACGCAGTTGGCCCCTGGGGTGTGTCTACCCATGCATGCGAAGTCTGGATCCGGCAGAATCTGCGGAAGAAACCTATCGGTTCAACGGAGAGGAAGGTGGTTACAGCAACGCACTGTGGAGTGCAGAGAGCAAGATGAGACACCGAAAGGATATCTTGGTCATCCACTGCATCCGTGCTCATCCTCCAGTCATCTCGACTTAGTCTTGCCACTGGAAATTGGTGGACCCGGATGAGAGAGTGAGGTCGACGTTGCGCAACTCCTCTTCACTTTAAACAAACTCATCGCGCAAGTCGTCAGTCATCCAAAATGACCTTTCATCCTTCATCATTTCATCACCCCCAAGTCCTGTGGCGACAGGCGAGCGACAAAACGACAGGTGTGGGTACACTGGCAGTCGCAGCCGCAGACCTGCACGCAGGCGGCTCAGGCCATAGGGTCGTTCTTCGTCGACAGGAGCAGCGATGGAGCTCGGCAGCCGTCTGAGTGTCTGAGCAGCCCTCTTTAGGAATGCACTGCTCACCTCCCTGGCATGAGGAAGGGGCTAGAAAAGGTGCCCTAAAAATTGCCTGCTCCATATCACCCTGGCCAGCATACCACGGCTGGCGGGGACCCTACATCAGCGGTCGAAACAAAAAGAAAGAAAAGAAAAAAACAAGGATCGTTCCTCTCACCATTGGTGCTTGGAACATAAGGACTCTCCTGGACAGAGATAACGCGGACAGACCCCAAAGGAGAACAGCACTAGTTGCATCCAAACTCGCCAGATACAACATTGACATCGCAGCCTTGAGTGAGACTCGGCTTGCAGGCGAAGGCGAGCTCTGTGAACGGGGATCTGGTTACACCTTCTTCTGGAGTGGACGAGGAAGCGAAGAGCGACGTGAGGCTGGCGTTGGTTTTGCAGTAAAAACAGCACTTGTCAGCAAGCTAGCTGGAATCCCAAAGGGAGTCAACGATAGGCTTATGACCACGAAACTCCCACTGGCATCTGGCCAGAAGCACCTCACCATTGTCAGTGCCTACGCCCCAACCATGACCAACCCGGATGAAGTGAAGGCGAAGTTCTACGAGGACCTTCACTCTGTCATTGCTGCTATCTCTAAAGCAGACAAGCTCATCATTCTTGGGGACTTCAATGCTAGAGTTGGCTCTGACTACATCTCCTGGGATGGAGTGATTGGAAAGCATGGTGTGGGCCACTGCAACCCAAATGGATTGCTTTTGCTTCAGACTTGTGCCTCCGCAGGACTGTTCAGCAAAAGTTACGCCAGACGCAGGATAAGTGGCTGAGTGACAAAGCTGATGAGATCCAGGGATATGCTGACAGGCACGATATGAAGAGGTTCTATGATGCCTTAAAAGAAGTCTACGGCCCCACATCCTCAGGATCATCCCCCCCCCTCAGTGCAGATGGGAATACCTTGATCACCGAGAAGGAGAAAATTCTCGAACGCTGGGCTGAGCACTTCAACAGCGTCTTAAATCGCCCTTCCTCCATAAATGATGAAGCCATAGACCGTCTCCCACAAGTCCCCATCAACGAAGCACTGGACGATCCACCAACACTTCTTGAGACCCAGAAAGCAATCCGTCTGCTAGCCAGTGGCAAAGCACCTGGCTCAGACTCAATACCAGCAGAGGTCTACAAGGATGGAGGCACTGTGCTGACTGAGAAGCTTCATCAGCTGTACTCACTCATGTGGAAAGAAGAGACGATCCCCCAGGATTTCAAAGATGCATCTATCATTCACTTGTACAAGTGAAAGGGGAACCGGCAAGCCTGTGATAACCATCGGGGCATTTCCTTGCTCTCCATCGCAGGCAAGATACTTGCCAGGATCCTACTAAACCGCCTCACAGCACACCTTGACCAAGGTCATTTGCCTGAGAGCCAGTGTGGATTCCGGAAAGAGCGCAGAACCACCGACATGGTGTTTGCTGCAAGGCAGCTGCAAGAGAAATGTCAGGAGCAAAATGCTGATCTGTTCTCCATCTATGTCGACCTCACTAAGGCCTTCGACACCGTGAGTAGAGAGGGACTGTGGAAGATCATGGCCAAGTACGGATGCCCTCGGAAATTTATTTCCTTGGTCAGCCAATTCCATGAAGGCATGCAGGCTCGAGTCCAGGACAATGGCGAAACATCTGCTCCTTTTGCTGTCACAAATGGTGTCAAGCAAGGCTGCGTCCTGGCTCCAACGCTGTTCAGCCTCATGTTCTCTGCAATGCTTACTGATGCCTTCAGAGATGGCGATGTTGGAATCGGCCTAAAGTACCGAACAGATGGCAAGTTGTTTAACCTCAGAAGGCTTCAAGCAAAAACGAAGGTCATGACAGACATCATCAGAGACTTTTTGTTTGCTGATGATTGTGCCCTCAACGCTGGATCTGAAGCTGACATGCAACTCAGTGTCGACAAGTTTGCCACTGCCAGCAGGAACTTCGGCCTTACCATCAGCATGAGGAAAACTGAAGTTCTCCATCAGCCAGCCCCAGGGAAACCCTATGTTGAGCCCAACATCACAGTCAACGGTCAGAGACTCAGTGCGGTGGAGCGGTTCACATACCTTGGCAGCACACTGTCACGAAATGCGACCATCAACGATGAAGTGAACGTCAGGATTGCAAGAGCAAGCGCAACTTTTGGCAGACTCAGTGCAAATGTCTGGAACAGAAGAGGCATTAGTCTTGAGACCAAGCTAAAGGTCTACAGAGCAGTAGTTTTCCCCACACTACTGTACGCCTGCGAAACTTGGACAGTGTACCAACGACATGCCAAGAAGCTGAACCACTTCCACACAACATGCCTCAGGAAGCTACTG
Organism: Babylonia areolata; assembly: GCF_041734735.1. Classification (NCBI taxonomy): domain Eukaryota; kingdom Metazoa; phylum Mollusca; class Gastropoda; order Neogastropoda; family Buccinidae; genus Babylonia; species Babylonia areolata. The sequence goes on along the minus strand of NC_134882.1, from coordinate 25,828,108 downwards.
AACATCAAGTGGCAAGACAGGACCCCAGATACAGAGGTGCTCGCAAAAGCCACCCTTCCCAGCATCTTCACCATCCTGATGCAGTCCCAGCTTCGCTGGGCTGGACACGTGGCACGCATGCCAGACCATCGGCTGCCCAAAAGGCTCTTCTATGGCGAGCTGCAACAAGGGAAGAGATCACACAGAGGTCAGAAGAAGTGCTTCAGAGATACTCTGAAAGTCTCTCTCAAAGCGTTTGATATCAACCCTGACTCCTGGGAGGAATCTGCAGTGGACCGTGACAAATGGCGCGCTGCTGTGCACAAAGGCGCCAAGTTATGCGAGGCCAAAAGGACTGCTGCAGCTGTTCAGAAGAGGCAGGCCAGAAAGTCACGGGCAAACAAGCTCCCTGACAATGATATGCCTGTCTTTGTCTGCCCCAACTGTCAGCGAACATTTCATGCGCAGATTGGACTATTCAGCCATCTGCGCATTCACAGATAGATTCATGAGCATCCTCCCCCCCACCCCACCACCACCCTCCCCCCATCTGGATGACAACGATGGTCATCATCGATCTCGATGGACACACCACCACCATTGTTTTATATGTCACCTCAGGAACAAAATCTAGAAAATTTCCTCCACAACTGTAGAAGCTAATGGACACTGCCTGTGTGAGGCAAATGACAAGGAATTAAGAGTGAAGTGATGCCACATCTATCTTGAACATTTCTCACTAATATGATTAAAAAAAAGACAGTTATACAAAACCAAAAACCAACCAAGAAACAACAACAAACAGTAAATGGTATAAAAAGATAGTCAGCAGCAAAGACAATGAAAAAGACACATAACAACATGGGCTATAAAAAGACAGACCACTTACGAGTACCCCCCCCCCCCCCCCCACACACACACACACACACCCATCCCCATCTCCCAAAAAAACAACACAACAATACAACAACAAACAAACAAAAAACAACAACAAAAAAACAAAACACTTCTGTTTTTTTTAATCCAAACCAGTCGCCACACTCTTTCTCCCAGAACTTCAACAAAAGACCAGAGATCAGCTGGAGAAAGACAGTGATAGCTGGAGAATTCATAAACAAGCCAACCAAGGTCAGTCAAGAATTAAAAATAAAATGGATGTGTAAACAAAACATTCTGGCAACATAAACACATGTATCGCTTCTGAAGGGTTTAGGTTTGGGGTTGGTCATTGGTCAGTGACCCATATAAATTTGAAATGAGCCAACAATGTGGCAGCAGGCTGGTCACTTGAACTACTGATGTTTTGAATACTTGGTCAGGCCAAAAAGCCTTTGTAGGTGTCTCACATTCTTCTGCAAAACAATCGTGAATACAGTTTAAAACTGACAACTTTAATCATTTCTGCTGTTCCTCTAAAATTGGTATTGAACAGACAAACATTGTAAAATAAAAATCTTGTGCTAAGGCAAGAAATAAAAGAAGATACGTTCGCACAAAGCCATCATCGCATGTGTGTTGTGAACTGCGGCAGAACACAGCACCTTCACTTTCAGACAGTCTAGCACCCTTCACTTTCAGGCAGTCTAGCACCCTTCACTTTTCAGGCAGTCTAGCATCCTTCACTTTTCACTTTTCAGGCAGTCTAGCACCCTTCACTTTTCAGGCAGTCTAGCATCCTTCACTTTCAGGCAGTCTAGCACCCTTCACTTTTTAGGCAGTCTAGCACCCTTCACTTTTCAGGCAGTCTAGCACCCTTAATTTTTTAGGCAGTCTAGCACCCTTCACTTTTCAGGCAGTCTAGCATCCTTCACTTTTCACTTTTCAGGCAGTCTAGCACCCTTCACTTTCAGGCAGTCTAGCACCCTTCACTTTCAATCTAGCACCCTTCACTTTTCAGGCAGTCTAGCACCCTTCACTTTTGAGCAGTCTTGCACCCTTCACTTTTCAGGCAGTCTAGCATCCTTCACTTTTCAGGCAGTCTAGCATCCTTCACTTTCAGGCAGTCTAGCACCCTTCACTTTTCACTTTTCAGGCAGTCTAGCATCCTTCACTTTTCAGACAGTCTAGCACCCTTCACTTTTCACTTTTCAGGCAGTCTAGCACCCTTCACTTTTCACTTTTCAGGCAGTCTAGCATCCTTCACTTTTCACATTTCAGGCAGTCTAGCATCCTTCACTTTCAGGCAGTCTAGCATCCTTCACTTTTCAGACAGTCTAGCACCCTTCACTTTTCACTTTTCAGGCAGTCTAGCATCTTTCACTTTTCACATTTCAGGCAGTCTAGCATCCTTCACTTTCAGGCAGTCTAGCATCCTTCACTTTTCAGGCAGTCTAGCATCCTTCACTTTCCACTTTTCAGGCAGTCTAGCATCCTTCACTTTTCACTTTTCAGGCAGTCTAGCATCCTTCACAGGCAGTCTAGCATCCTTCACTTTCAGGCAGTCTAGCACCCTTCACTTTCAGTCTAGCATCCTTCACTTTTCAGGCAGTCTAGCATCCTTCACTTTTCAGGCAGTCTAGCACCCTTCACTTTTCAGGCAGTCTAGCATCCTTCACTTTTCAGGCAGTCTAGCACCCTTCACTTTCAGGCAGTCTAGCATCCTTCACTTTCAGTCTAGCATCTTTCACTTTTCAGGCAGTCTAGCATCCTTCACTTTCAGGCAGTCTAGCATCCTTCACTTTCAGGCAGTCTAGCACCCTTCACTTTCAGTCTAGCACCCTTCACTTTCAGGCAGTCTAGCACCCTTCACTTTCAGGCAGTCTAGCACCACCATTCACTTTCAGGCAGTCTAGCACCCTTCATTTTCAGTCTAGCACCCTTCACTTTCAGGCAGTCTAGCTCCCTTCACTTTCAGTCTAGCGCCCTTCCCTTTCAGGCAGTCTAGCACCCTTCACTTTCAGGCAGTCTAGCACCCTTCACTTTCAGGCAGTCTGGCACCCTTTTCTTTTCAGGCAGTCTAGCACCCTTCACTTTCAGGCAGTCTAGCACCCTTCACTTTCAGTCTAGCATCCTTCACTTTTCAGGTAGTCTAGCATCCTTCACTTTTCAGGCAGTCTAGCACCCTTCACTTTCAGGCAGTCTAGCACCCTTCACTTTCAGTCTAGCATCCTTCACTTTTCAGGCAGTCTAGCACCCTTCATTTTCAGTCTAGCACCCTTCACTTTCAGGCAGTCTAGCACCCTTCACTTTCAGTCTAGCACCCTTCACTTTCAGTCTAGCACCCTTCACTTTCAGGCAGTCTAGCACCCTTCATTTTCAGGCAGTCTAGCACCCTTCACTTTCAGTCTAGCATCCTTCACTTTTCAGGCAGTCTAGCACCCTTCACTTTCAGGCAGTCTAGCATCCTTCACTTTTCAGGCAGTCTAGCACCCTTCACTTTCAGGCAGTCTAGCACCCTTCACTTTCAGGCTGTCTAGCACCCTTCACTTTCAGGCTGTCTAGCAACCTTTACTTTTCAGGCAGTCTAGCACCCTTCACTTTCAGGCTGTCTAGCAACCTTTACTTTTCAGGCAGTGTAGCACCCTTCATGTTTCAGGCAGTCTTGCATCTTTCACTTTTCAGGCAGTCTAGCATCCTTCCCTTTTCACTTTTCAGGCAGTCTAGCACCCTTCACTTTTCAGGCTGTCTAGCATCCTTCACTTTTCAGGCTGTCTAGCATCCTTCACTTTTCACTTTTCAGGCTGTCTAGCATCCTTCACTTTTCAGGCAGTCTAGCATCCTTCACTTTTCAAGCAGTCTAGCATCCTTCACTTTTCAGGCAGTCTAGCACCCTTCACATTTCAGGCTGTCTAGCATCCTTCACTTTTCAGGCAGTCTAGCTTTCAGGCAGCTGCCTGTGCTGAGGATGGCTTCCACACAGCAGATAATTATTTTGACTAAAAAAAAATATTGTCCAAACTTTGAACCATGCTGCTAAATAAGATGTCTAATGTCAAGAAATATCTTCTTTTTTTTTTTCTTTGTATGACTGTTCGGGATAGCTGCAGTTTTCTCCATTGTACAAACAGATCATCTTGTGGACAGAATGAATCTGAGAGATTTCTTCAGCATTTGTGAGCAGCTCCGTCTCAAATTTACAACAATGCTATGCCATAGTGTGGACCTTTCAACTAAAACTGAGATCTGATCATGTGAATTTTTGAGTGTGCTTTTATGTGAATAACTGTTCTTACTCTGTCATTTAGGCAGCCATACTTTGTTTTAGGGGCTTACTTGTGTTTCCATTACCCACCTTACACTGACAGATAGTGGGATTTTAATGTGCTTTCAAATTTTAATCTTCTACCTTGTGAGCACACAAAGGTGGTTAACAAAGGCGCTAGCAGGTCTTCACATTGTGCTGACATGGGACTTCAGTAGGATATATCTGAGAGACATACTGCAACCAGGTCTTCACATTGTGCTGACATGGGACTTCAGTAGGATATATCTGAGAGACATACTGCAACCAGGTCTTCACATTGTGCTGACATGGGACTTCAGTAGGATATATCTGAGAGACATACTGCAACCAGGTCTTCACATTGTGCTAACATGGGACTTCAGTAGGATATATCTGAGAGACATACTGCAACCAGGTCTTCACATTGTGCTGACATGGGACTTCAGTAGGATATATCTGAGAGACATACTGCAACCAGGTCTCCACTTAATGACGACTTGGGACCAGTAGGATGGATATATATATATATATATATATATATATATATATATATATATATATATATATATATATATACTTTTTTATATATATCAAAGGGCATGTTGGACAAAGTAGACAAGAAATGACAATTTTTGGAGGGGGTAGGATGGGGAAGAGAGGGGTCAGGGGACTGGGTAGGGGTGGCTGATGGGGAAGGAAGCATGAACCAACTGTGGGGGGTGGCTGATGGGGAAGGAAGCATGAACCAACTGTGGGGGGTGGCTGATGGGGAAGTAAGCATGAACCAACTGGTACAAGTCACTACAGATGAGATGCACCACCAAACTTGCCTAGCCCAGAATATGATCATCAGTACTAGCCTGTAAAAATCCAGAAAAAAAATCTCAAATTATCAGTAACACCATGTCACATTTGCTCCCAGTCATAAAACAGCACATATACAGTCTAAAAATCATTGCAATTGTCTGACGAAATCAACAATGCACAACCACCCCCCTAAACCCTTCCAGAATGACAACATTTTTTTCTGTTTTCATAATGCAGTGACATTTTTGTTGCTTTCTAGAGCAAATACAGACAAATAGGGACAGTGTGCATGTCTGCATCATCACCATCTGTATACACAACCACTACAGGCAGTTACAGAGCACACACAGAGGAACAGACAACACCAGAGAGACAAAATGATGTAGAACTGCCGTAACATGTAAGGCAGGAACACTTACAATGGTCACCTCCTCTCCACTGACACTGACGTCTGGCCTCCTGCCCACATCATCATCATTCAGTGTCATCACACAGGTCTACATCATCATCATTCAGTGTCATCACACAGGTCTACATCATCATCATTCACTGTGTCATCACACAGGTCTACATCATCATCATTCATTGTCATCACACAGGTCTATATCATCATCATTCACTGTGTCATCACACAGGTCTACATCATCATCATTCACTGTGTCATCACACAGGTCTACATCATCATCATTCAGTGTCATCACACAGGTCTACATCATCATTATCATCATTCACTGTGTCATCACACAGGTCTACATCATCATCATTCACTGTGTCATCACACAGGTCTACATCATCATCATTCAGTGTCATCACACAGGTCTATATCATCCTCATTCACTGTGTCATCACACAGGTCTACATCATCATCATTCACTGTGTCATCACACAGGTCTACATCATCAGCATTCACTGTGTCATCACACAGGTCTACATCATCAGCATTCACTGTGTCATCACACAGGTCTACATCATCATCATTCAGTGTCATCACACAGGTCTATATCATCATCATTCACTGTGTCATCACACAGGTCTACATCATCATCATTCATTGTCATCACACAGGTCTATATCATCATCATTCACTGAGTCATCACACAGGTCTACATCATCATCATTCATTGTCATCACACAGGTCTATATCATCATCATTCACTGTGTCATCACACAGGTCTACATCATCATCATTCAGTGTCATCACACAGGTCTACATCATCATCATTCAGTGTCATCACACAGGTCTACATCATCATTATCATCATTCACTGTGTCATCACACAGGTCTACATCATCCTCATTCAGTGTCATCACACAGGTCTATATCATCATCATTCACTGTGTCATCACACAGGTCTACATCATCATCATTCATTGTCATCACACAGGTCTATATCATCATCATTCACTGTGTCATCACACAGGTCTACATCATCATCATTCAGTGTCATCACACAGGTCTATATCATCATCATTCACTGTGTCATCACACAGGTCTACATCATCATCATTCAGTGTCATCACACAGGTCTACATCATCATCATCATTCACTGTGTCATCACACAGGTCTACATCATCATCATTCAGTGTCATCACACAGGTCTACACCATCATCATCATTCACTGTGTCATCACACAGGTCTACATCATCATCATTCAGTGTCATCACACAGGTCTATATCATCATCATTCACTGTGTCATCACACAGGTCTACATCATCATCATTCAGTGTCATCACACAGGTCTACATCATCATCATTCAGTGTCATCACACAGGTCTACATCATCATTATCATCATTCACTGTGTCATCACACAGGTCTACATCATCATCATTCAGTGTCATCACACAGGTCTACATCATCATCATTCAGTGTCATCACACAGGTCTACATCATCAGCATTCACTGTGTCATCACACAGGTCTACATCATCAGCATTCACTGTGTCATCACACAGGTCTACATCATCATCATTCACTGTGTCATCACACAGGTCTATATCATCATCATTCACTGTGTCATCACACAGGTCTACATCATCATCATCATTCACTGTGTCATCACACAGGTCTACATCATCATCATCATTCACTGTGTCATCACACAGGTCTACATCATCATCATCATTCACTGTGTCATCACACAGGTCTACATCATCATCATTCACTGTGTCATCACACAGGTCTACATCATCATCATCATTCACTGTGTCATCACACAGGTCTGCATCATCATCATTCACTGTGTCATCACACAGGTCTGCATCATCATCATTCACTGTGTCATCACACAGATCTACATCATCATCATTCACTGTGTCATCACACAGATCTACATCATCATCATCATTCACTGTGTCATCACACAGGTCTACATCATCATTCACTGTGTCATCTCAGAGGTCTATTTCATCATCATTCACTGTGTCATCACATAGGTCTACATCATCATCATTCACTGTGTCATCTCACAGGTCTATTTCATCATCATTCACTGTGTCATCACATAGGTCTACATCATCATCATTCACTGTGTCATCTCACAGGTCTATTTCATCATCATTCACTGTGTCATCACACAGGTCTACATCATCATCATTCACTGTGTCATCACACAGGTCTACATCATCATCATTCACTGTGTCATCACACAGGTCTACAACATCATTCACTGTGTCATCACACAGGTCTACATCATCATCATCATCATTCACTGTGTCATCACACAGGTCTACATCATCATCATCATCATTCACTGTGTCATCACACAGGTCTACATCATCATCATCATCATTCACTGTGTCATCACACAGGTCTACATCATCATCATCATCATTCACTGTGTCATCACACAGGTCTACATCATCATCATCATCATCATTCACTGTGTCATCACACAGGTCTACATCATCATCATCATCATTCACTGTGTCATCACACAGGTCTACATCATCATCATTCACTGTGTCATCACACAGGTCTACATCATCATCATCATCATTCACTGTGTCATCACACAGGTCTACATCATCATCATTCACTGTGTCATCACACAGGTCTACATCATCATCATCATCATTCACTTTGTCATCACACAGATCTGCATCATCATCATTCAGTGTCATCACACAGATCTGCATCATCATCATTCACTGTGTATCATCATCATTCACTGTGTCATCACACAGGTCTACATCATCATCATCATTCACTGTGTCATCACACAGGTCTTTATCACCATCATCATTCACTGTGTCATCACATAGGTTTGCTGTCACGGGTCCGCTATCATACACAGCTCATGAAAAAAATCTATTAATAATAATAGTTATAATCATAATAATAATAAGAAGAAGAAGAAGAAGAAAAAGAAGAAGAAGAATTTAAGTTATACACCTCTTTCCAAGGTCAACTATCATGATACACACAGGTCCACTATCATGCATAGGTCAGGTATCAGTGACTGTCAGAAAGATTAAGAACAATTAATGAATCAGTTATGAGATATGTCAGCTATCATATGACAGTCATAGGTTAGGTATCAGGTACAGGTCAGGTATCACACATTGCAATCGCACACAGGTCAGGTATCACACACTGCAATCACACATAGGTCAGGTATAACACACTGCTATCACACACAGGTCAGGTATAACACACTGCTATCACACACAGGTCAGGTATAACACACTGCTATCACACACAAGTCAGGTATAACACACTGCTATCAAACACAGGTCAGGTATAACACACTGCTATCACACACAGGTCAGGTATCACACACTGCTATCACACACAAGTCAGGTATAACACACTGCTATCAAACACAGGTCAGGTATCACACACTGCTATCACACACAAGTCAGGTATAACACACTGCAATCACACACAGGTCAGGTATCACACACTATCACACACATGTCAGGTATAACACACTGCTATCACACACAAGTCAGGTATCACACACTGCAATCATACATAGGTCAGGTATAACACACTGCTATCAAACACAGGTCAGGTATAACACACTGCTATCACACACAGGTCAGATATAACACACTGCAATTACACACAAGTCAGGTATAACACACTGCTATCACACACAGGTCAGGTATAAAACACTGCAATCACACACAAGTCAGGTATAACACACTGCTATCAAACACAGGTCTGGTATAACACACCACTATCAAACACAGGTCAGGTGTAACACACTGCAATCACACACAAGTCAGGTATAACACACTGCCATCACACACAGGTCAGGTGTAACACACTGCTATCACACACAGGTCAGGTGTAACACACTGCCATCACACACAGGTCAGGTGTAACACACTGCTATCACACACAAGTCAGGTATAACACACTGCAATCACACACAGGTCAGGTATCACACACTATCACACACATGTCAGGTATAACACACTGCTATCAAACACAGGTCAGGTATCACACACTATCACACACAGGTAAGGTATCACATACTATCACAGACAGGTCAGGTATCACACACCATCACACAGGTCAGGTATCACACACCATCACACACCGGTCAGGTATCACACACTATCAAACACAGGTCAGGTATCACACACCATCACACACAGGTCAGGTATCACACACCATCACGCACAGGTCAGGTATCACACACCATCACACAGGTCAGGTATCACACACCATCACACACCGGTCAGGTATCACACACTATCAAACACAGGTCAGGTATCACACACCATCACACACAGGTCAGGTATCACACACTGCCATCACACAGGTCAGGTATCACACACAGGTCAGGTATCACACTCCATCACACACAGGTCAGGTATCACACACTGCCATCACACAGGTCAGGTATCACACACCATCACACACAGGTCAGGTATCACACACTGCCATCACACAGGTCAGGTATCACACACTGCCATCACACAGGTCAGGTATCACACACTGCCATCACACAGGTCAGGTATCACACACTATCACACACATGTCAGGTATCACACACCATCACACACAAGTCAGGTATCACACACAGGTCAGGTATCACACACCATCACACACGTCAGGTATCACACACTGCCATCATACAGGTCAGGTATCACACACTGCCATCATACAGGTCAGGTATCACACAAACACAGCTTGATTCAGCCCCATTCTCTCTTATTTGGGCAAATGATTAAGCTGACTGGTCCACTCAATGCTGTTTCAATGTAAACATGCATGCCATTAGCTGAGCATCATCACGTGAGAACAAGGTTAATAGCGACTGCCCTGGCCTTGTGATTGACAGGTCTCAAGCATCTGGGTAATGTTATGACAGGAAAGCATGTGACCATGCTATATAGTCGAAAATGAATTTGTCCAAACTAATTTCATGTTGGCGTAACGTCGGAACAAACTGCAAAATTGTACCATACACACGTCAGGTATCACACAGGTCAGGTATCACACACATGTCAGGTATCACAAACACGTCAGGTATCACACACACATCAGGTATCGCACACACATCAGGTATCACACAAGTCAGCTATCACACATACATCACGCACACGTCAGGTATCACACAGGTCAGGTATCACACACACATCAGGTATCACACACACATCAGGTATCACACAGGTCAGGCATCACACACACGTCAGGTATCACACACACATCAGGTATCACACACACATCAGGTATCACACAGGTCAGGCATCACACACACGTCAGGTATCACACACGTCGGGTATCACACACACATCAGGTATCACACACACATCAGGTATCACACACGTCAGGTATCACACACACGTCAGGTATCACACAGGTCAGGCATCACACACACATCAGGTATCACACAGGTCAGGCATCACACACACATCAGGTATCACACACACGTCAGGTATCACACAGGTCAGGCATCACACACACATCAGGTATCACACAGGTCAGGCATCACACACACATCAGGTATCACACACACATCAGGTATCACACATACGTCAGGTATCACACATACGTCAGGTATCACACATATGTCAGGTATCGCACACACGTCAGGCATCACACACACATCAGGTATCACACACACATCAGGTATCACACATACGTCAGGTATCACACATACGTCAGGTATCACACATATGTCAGGTATCGCACACACGTCAGGTATCACACAGACGTCAGGTATCACACAGGTCAGGTATCACACAGACATCAGGTATCACACACACATCAGGTATCACACAGGTCAGGTATCACACAGGTGTCAGGTATCACAAAGGTCAAGTATCACATAGACATCAGGTATCACACAGGCGTCAGGTATCACACAGGTCAGGCATCACACACACGTCAGGTATCACACAGGTCAGGCATCACACAGACATCAGGTATCACACACACGTCAGGTATCACACACACGTCAGGTATCACACAGGTCAGGTATCACACACACACATCAGGTATCACACAGGTCAGGTATCACACACACACATCAGGTATCACACAGACGACAAGTATTATTTTGGCAACAAATCTGCTGTCAAACACATTAACCCTTTCGCTGCCAGGAAAATAAGATTTAAGTGAAATCTATTTGCCAGGGTTTTTTCACAAAAAACGGGTATAAATTTTCAAAAAATTCTGTGCTCTTTGTTATTGGAGAAAGACCCATAAAAGTATATATTTTCTGAAAGGTAAATGAATAAAGAATACAAAACACATGCTGTTTTCCCATTTTATATATTTTTAGTGACATGCTGTTGTTTTGAAATCAGTGTTTTGTTTTTTGTCACATTTTCAACTTGTTCATTACAAACATTAGTCAGGTAATTTGCACAAAAACATCATATTTTCTGGACAAATGGATATCTGCAAACACAAAATCATACTAGAACAACCACAATATATATATTTTTTTTTAAGAGATAGATACACAATACATTGTGACTTCTCCAAGTGATAAGATGGATGTGAGGCCACGCCCCCTCAGTCTCCACCACCCTCCTCCTCACCCCTCTCACACGGTCACTTGATTCAGTTCTCATCAGACCGCGTTGGCTGCGTGCCAAGAATATCGCTCTGCTGCTAATTCGGTCATCTGTCGTCTGCTAAGATCTGTACAGCCGGCATCACTCACTGACAGTTGCATCGTGGCCACTCTCTTCATTATTCATTTATTTTCTATCAGATCGTCCTATAAATGTTCATCTCTATCTTCTCCTTCGAATTTACGCTTCAATTCTTTCTGAGCATCAGCTAAAGAAAGAAATCATGGTTGATTTAGTTCGTCACGATCGCATGTCTTGAGCACGGCGTCAGTCCGACATTTTGTTGAGCGAGCGAGGAGAGAAGTCAGGCAAACACTTGGACAGTGACCCAACCAAAACGTTCAAATAAAGGACTGCTTCATGACGTAGATGGGGTTTCTAGCTATGAATAGAATCTAGAGAGATTCCCCAGGCTAAAGCTACCACTATTTTTGCCAAGGAAGTGAATGCAAACCAGGGAAAAGTCAGAATATTTCGATGACGAGTTATCTCGTCATGCAGGCAGCGAACCCTAGGGGTTAATAAAACATTGCCAAATCCAGCACTTACAAACTTTTAAACTTGCTTTACACACATGCACATGTCATGTGTATTTATGAGAATGCAGGCAAACAGGTAAAACATTGCCAAATCCAGCACTTACAAACTTTTAAACTTGCTTTACACACATGCACATGTCATGTGTATTTATGAGAATGCAGGCAAACAGGTGCACCTCCGCACCTCTGTGTATGTGCATAAATATCAAGATAACATGCAGCACAAACCTGAAATGTTTGAGAGCAGCAATGGCAGCCATACAGCAGCAGTCCAAGATGTTGCCCTCGTGGTTCAGCACTGTGATGTCCACCCGCAGCGTCCACACCTACACATACACAAGTCAGAACTATTATGATAACAATAATAATGTAAACTTACATTGCAACATTTCTCTCCAAGAGCTCAGGGCGCTTTACATGAAAGAAAAGTTACAAATTACATAAATCATTGTTAATGAACACTCTTTCCCAAAACCACTCCCTCTCCCATCCCCCTACTCTCCCTCTCTCATTCGTCATGCATCCAAAGTGAGCTGACAAGGATGATATTGGAGAAGAAGAAAGGTGACAGTGCTCATAGATAGGTTTCAAAAAGATGAGTTTTTAGTGAAGAGCAAAAGCAGAGAGAATCAGATGCATGGATATGATGAGGAAGGTTATTCCAGATACAAGGAGCAGCAAAGAGGAAAGAATGTTCACTATATAATAACAATAAAATGATAATCACATTTATACCTGCACATTTCCTGAAATTTCACAGCATAACTGCCAGAGTAAAACAGCACAGACAGTGCATCACAGACTGTGGAAAAGAGAAATAAGTGTCAAGGCTTCCTCAAAAAATAAGAAAAGAAAGAGGAATGAACTGGGAAGGCAGAAGAAAGAAAAAAAGGCAGAAACAAAGAGAGCAATTGAAAAGAGAAATTTTCCAGCAAAGAACTTCCAGATGGTAGGGAGGGATGCTGTCTACACTGAAGGACCACTGGCATCCCATGGAGGGATGGGGGGGGGGGGGGGGGGGGGGCGGGGGCGGAGGAGAGAAGAAGACAAACATAGTGATAAGCCTCAATGACTCTGCAGGGTGCTCAGGCCTCAATCAATGACTTTCATAGTTACTCTCCAGTTTCGTTTTCCATTTTGAAGAGGTGTAGACCCAATGCACTGGTCAGGCCTTGACAGTCTACTAAAAGACAAAACAAAAACTCTAAAGAAAATAAAACTCAAGTAACTCACCAGACAAAAAAAGACAACACAAACAGCAAAAAGCAACACCAGCTTGGTGAAGAGCAAAGATGGATTACTGACCTTTTCCCCTGACACGATGCAGAGGGCCTCCAGGTCCACACACCTGGAGTCCTTCAGACAGCGCTCCAACAGCCGGTTCAGAACCACTGTTTCATCTGTTTGTCTGTTCATGTACACAGCAGAACCAGCAGCCATGGATCAGCTGTCATTCGCCCCTTTCACTACTGGTGGTTACATATATATGTCTCTCTCTCTCCTTCTCTCTCTTTCTCTGTATATGTATATATATTTGTATATATATTCTTCTTCTTCTTTGTTCGTGGGCTGCAACTCCCACGTTCACTTGTATGTACATGAGTGGGCTTTTTCATGTACGACCGTTTTTACCCCGCCATGTAGGCAACCATAAGGAAATTTTCTATCTAAAATTACGTTTAAATAACATACTTAACCGTGACCCAACTAGTGCAGACTCCAGCAGGGGTCTGACATTCCTGTCCTGTGCAAACTATCCGCCCATTTTTGGGGGTGTGCATGCTGGTATGTTGTTTCCATAACCCACCAAACACTGACATGGATTACAGGATCTTTAATATGCATATTTGATCTTCTGAGTGCGTATACACATGAAGGGGGTTCAGGCACTAGCAGGTTTGCACATATGTTGACCTGGGAGATTGGAAAAATCTCCACCCTTTACCCACCAGGCGCCATTACCGAGATTCGAAGCCAGGACCCTCAGACTGAAAGTCAAATGCTTTAACCACTTGGCTATTGTGCCCATCACACACACACACACACACACACACACACACATATATATATATATATATATATATATATATATATATATATAAATCTATATCTATATGCATCTCTCTCTTTTCTTTTTTTCTTCTTTCTTTTTGTAGTGAGGTTCACAATCCATCTTCTTTAATCCATTCACTTGTGACAGCTGGCCACCATTTCAGATGAGCATGCTTTCTCTTCCACAGCCAGTTATGGACTTATGCACATGCTCACTCTAGTTACAACTTCCCATACGTTGTCAGGTTTGTTCCCCCATATAAAAAGGTGCCCCATCCTTTTTTCCCAGTAAAATATGTAGTTGTAACATGGTCAGATATTTTTCAATCACAGAAACAACTAGGAAGGCATGTATGGTAATACATTTCTGATGTCTTGCAGCATGTTTCAGGTCCTAAATCAACTCGGAAAATTTTCCTTAATTACTTTATCTTCTCCAGTCACACTATGTCTATCTTTCACATAGTCATAGAGGAAACACACGGTCTCCCACTCACTCTCAACCATACATAGTCATAGAGGAAACACACTGTCTCCCACTCACTCTCAACCATACATAGTCTACTGTTTTGCTAGAGATAATTAGATTTCTCTCATTCTTAATCTTCACTCTATCAACAGCTAAAACAGATGGAAAAACACTGATTAACCTGTCAACATCTGCACAAATTTACAGCTGTATTGACTAAGCTTCAATCTACTATGGGCTGTTTACATGCATATGCTTATTTATTCATTCATTCATTTATCATTAATTTATTTCATTAATATTTTCATATAATACATATATATATAAGAAACTGAAAATACCAACACTTAACTAATACACACATATAAAAGCAACACAATGACCACATTTTACTGGTTATATAATATGAAGTGCTTTAGATTACAAGCTGCAGCCTTAAAAAAGCGCTTAGATTTGTCTCTGCACAAGATTCAGCGCTCTATAAATACCATTATTATTATTATTATTATTATTATTAAAATCTATTTTAAGATAAATTTCAAAAGTGGGGCCCAACGAGTTACCAGGTGCATACAAAACTGATAAAATGAAAAAGATAACTGAAAAAACAACAACCAACATTGATTGGTTGATTGCTATCACAGCCAAGTTTACATCTCCAGTTGAGTTTGATGTGGAGGTCATGGTGTCATCATTCTAAATCTCTTCACAGGATGCAATGTCTGCTTGTTTGTCTGCTCTGTTGATCCCCGCCCACTTCAATCCATTGATCTCCACCTGCTACAATCCACTGATCTCCACCTACTACAATCCATTGATCTCCACCTACTACAATCCAATCATGATCATTGTTCTGGAGACTTGCTGCCAAGCTGACACGATTCACTGACCACAAATTCTGCCAGTTTGTGTGAAAGAATGCTATCCTTCAGACACCCACTGTTCCCTTCAACATACAAGGTGTAAAATGAAGCAGCGGGTTGATGAAAATGTCTATTTGTTTTCATCACCTTGAACCTCATAGTTCCAGTTCCTGAACTCAATATAATTTTGATTCACAACAGTATTTTGACAGATTTTCACCAAAATTAAATGCACCATGGCAAATTTTAACCAGACATTAAGAGAACTATATTTACAGAAATTACACAATACATGGTGCATGGGGATAAAAAGATTGCAGTATGGTCTGTAAAATATAGCAAACATGTGCACTTAACTCCTATCCAGAGTTCATTAAGGCAGAGAGGGTGTTACTCACCTGCCCGCTTCAAATGTGGGATGTCCCATTGGGCTCATGTCCACATTGACATGGAGAACACCCTCATTTGGCCGCCGGGCCTTGGGACAGCTGATCTCCCCTGACACATGGGCCAGCACCCTGCAGTTAGCATGTCACATGATCACAAATTGCTGACAATCAGCACATGTCACATGATCACAAATATGCTGACAATCAGTACACGTCACATGATCACAAATTGCTGACAATCAGTACACGTCACATGATCACAAATTGCTGATAATCAGTACACGTCACATGACCACAAATACGCTGACAATCAGTACACGTCACATGATCACAAATTGCTGATAATCAGTACACGTCACATGACCACAAATACGCTGACAATCAGTACACGTCACATGACCACAAATACGCTGACAATCAGTACACGTCACATGGCCACAAATTGCTGACAATCAGTACACGTCACATGATCACAAATTGCTGATAATCAGTACACGTCACATGACCACAAATACGCTGACAATCAGCATACGTCACATGGCCACAAATATGATGACAATCAGTACACGTCACATGACCACAAACTGCTGACAATCAGTACATGTCACATGATCATAAATTGCTGACAATCAGTACACGTCACATGACCACAAATTGCTGACAATCAGCACACGTTACATGACCACAAATATGCTGACAATCAGTACATGTCACATGACCACAAACTGCTGACAATCAGTACATGTCACATGATCACAAATTGCTGACAATCAGTACAAGTCACATGACCACAAATTGCTGAAAATCAGTACATGTCACATGATCACAAATTGCTGAAAATCAGCACACGTCACATGACCACAAATTGCTGACAATCAGTACACGTCACATGACCACAAATTGCTGAAAATCAGCACACGTCACATGACCACAAATTGCTGACAATCAGTACACGTCACATGACCACAAATTGCTGACAATCAGTACACGTCACATGGCCACAGCTTGAGGAAGGTGTACTCCAGCACAGATTTGGAAAATTATAGCCCCAAGTTTTAAAGACATGAAAGACTGTTGCTGCTTATATACCCATGCACCAACACTGACTGACAACACGTTTGTCAGGGACATTTTACCACTCTCTGCCCATTATCCGTAATGTGTGTGTGTGTGTGTGTGTGTGTGAGAGAGCCAAAAGGTGGACATAATAAGTGGACAAAAGCTGTCAAGAACAGTGTTGAGGATTAGAATGGTGAATGTATTTTATGAATAAATACATATTCTGCCATTATCATGTATAGTATGAAGATAATTTTTTCCTTGGTTTCAGATAAAATAGGAAATACATATTCTTTCAATGTCAATGTTCTTAATTTCATCAAAGCATCACATTTCTGTTAGAATATTACCAAAGCAATCTTCCCATGTTAAATTTCTCAATTTGACACTTTTAAAGGTCCATAAACTTTTTTTTAAATTGTTAACTGATTACTTTAATCACTGATGTTCAACACCAGGATAAATGTAAAATTTCCTTACAAACTCAAAAGACAATAAAAACTTCATTATCATTATTTGTGTCCTGACCTTGTTTTCCCAATGGTAACCTCGCAGGTTCCAAAGGTTTTTCCAAAGGCTATTTTAATCTGCCTGAATTCCGCTGGCTGACGCCCATCCACTCTCTGCCCACAACAGAATAAAACAAATTTCAATAAGAGAATCTGTTTTAAATTCAGTCATCCATTACCATTCTACACTATTCCAAACACTGCCTTCATAATTAAAACAACAACAATGAAAAGCAGAAAAAAAGAGCAAAGTAGAAGCTGGGAAACTGTCACAGTGGTTAAATGTAAATCATACTATAAAACTCTTCTTATACAATCCAACAAAACACTGACCTACCACAATCAACAAACCACCCAGGAAACAAAACAATTGATGATTATTCATGATTATTTACATAAAATGATAAACTGCTTCATTACTCTGAACACATTACTTAAATTACGATAATGAGTTCCATTTCCATTTCAGTTTCAAGGTGTCAAAGCAAACAGACTGATTTAAATGCAAGTTTTGCAACACCACATCTGCTTGAAAAAATACAAAAAGAACATGTAGACTCAATGTGCTGGCCAGGCCAACTAGTTGCTGGTAAAAAAATAAAAATAAAAAAAAAATAAAAAAAAGGGGTGGAAGGAAAAAAAGAAAGAAAAACGTTAAATCAAAGTAAAATAAAATGAATAAAGTAAAGAAATAGGTAAACAAATTAAAACAATAAAAATGACAGCACACCAACACACACATATGGTATACATCATTACAAGGATGTGTTTGTGACTGTGAGTACCATGTGCATGTGGTGAGTGGGGCCTAGATATCAATGTGTGCTGGTGAAGGGTGGGGCCTGGGCAACTGTGATACAATAAGTTATTTAATAACTAAATAAGTGCATGTGCTTTATCATGCAACAATAGAGAGATTGTGTAGATTAAGTTTATACAATACATTTGTTTACATTTTAACCGGTTCAGTGCCAGGGAACTTTGTTTTAAAAAAAAAGTGTTCTTCCCATTGCCAGTGCTCTCCCCACTGGATTTTGGGGATTCAGGGGTAATCTTTTAAAAAATTTAATACAAAAACTATAAAAGATACAGAACCAATGTTTTTGTGAAGGAAAATGAATACGGTTTCTGAATCTGAACTTTTTTTCCAATTTATTTTGATGGTAGATAACTATCCAGGCATATCAAAGTGATTCATGATTTTTGAGAACCCAAAATGCATATTTCCACCTCCACAGAATGACACCTAAAAATAAAACAAACAAAACACAACTGGAAATAACATGCTTATATTCCAATTATACCAGTAAAAGAAAAAACAAAACAAAACAAAACACAACCGGTTATATATGTTTATGATAACAATCACAAAGCTTGTAAACATGTACGTGAAAAACTGTACCAAAAATGACAAACAAGAGTTCTGTCAAGATAAAAAGTCAATCATGTTCTCAGGAACTGAAAAGTCAAGCTTTTTTTTTTCTTTTCTTTTTTTTTTCACACCAAAGAGTATTCTCCCTTTAGAGGGGGGAACCTGTCTGATGATATTTTCTCTCTCCTTGTTGCATTTGAGTGGGTAAAGTGTCTGCTGTGCATCTGGTTTGTCTGCTCAACAAAGGAGTTGGTCAAATCAGTGACAAAATGCGTGAAAATATAAAATCATGAGATTCCCGTCCACTGTCGGTCAGCCCTGTGTTACCTGAAAATTGTGGATGATTAGATGGTGTCCAGTTCCTGCCAGATAAACACTGTGAAAGACAGTTGACTGGTCATGAACGCACCCCTTTCCCATGGCCTCTGTCTGGTCTTCGACCTTTCATCTTACACCACTCCACTCTCACTCCTGCCCCTCTTCTCAAATTTCGTGAAAGTATTGCACCCTTACTGTCAGACATTGTCACCTGCTCAAAACTGATGTCAGATCGGATGAATGGACTGGGCAAAGCACCAAACATTGTTGTCAGTTTCATCACTGTCGTTGTCATCAACTATGAGTTAAAACCAATCATCAGACAGGATAGATGCATTTCTCATCGTTATTACCATGCATAATCATCTGCAAAGCCTTCAAAGTTGTGTAATCTGTTGACTGGGACCAATGTCTATACTTCTTTATGCAAATGATGCAAACCCAGTGATACCTCCTTGAGAAACTGAAACTGCTATTCTCAGTATCTAAATTAACTGCCTCTCCACATAAATTCCCTGTGTGAACTTTTTGCAGATGATACAACAATCCATCAAATTACAACGCATACTGACATTAGCATTCTTGGAAAAGCCTACAGGAAAGTACTGATGACCTCATTAAAAGTACCAAACTTACCCACATGTCACATCACCCCCATACAAAAAAGCAAGTAAGCACAACCAGTCAAAAGAGGCAAAACAGTTTAAATTACATTTCTGTCCATCCAACTTATGACAGAACTTAATGAAGAGGTGAGTGATCATAAATGTCTGGGAGTTACAATTAACAATGATCTCTCTTGGAATTGTCACATAAATTCCCTATGCAAAAACACAGCCCAGAAAACATATCATCATATTCACTGTCCAAAATTGAGCATTTCCTTCACTTCCACTCACAGAATTTTTTTAAATCACAATCCAGTCCACAACAGATTATGCATCAAAACTTCTCAAGGCTACCCTTTTGGACTCAGATTATGAACAAGTAAATATTCACCAACTGATCCATTCTGACTGTAGATTAGAGTATAACAAAGAATCACAATGCACAAGATCATGACAGGGAATGCACCACCAAAATTAATAAAAAGATTTCCAATAAATCCATCAGGAAAAACTCTGAAAGTCCACATCCCAATCCCAAGGACTGCACTATCTAACTCTTTCACTGCAATGTTTCAGTGTGAAAAACGCTCCCCAGCGCCAAATATTTCAGATATAAATGCTCTCAGTCACAGGCTTCAGTTCATTTTAAAAGAACACAATGGACTTGTTCACTTCAAAATTGGTCAGGAGGCAAAGGTCAGTCATTGTTCTATTGGGAGGAAACTAGCTGCAGCTGTCAAGCTTTGTTACAATGTGAAAAAAAGGTCTTATCAGCATGACAGCTTGATGTTGATGACAGTCACTTATGGCAGTGCACTGTCCAGTCAACTAAAGTCACCTATGATGGTGAAAGAGTTAAATCTAGTTTGGTTTACTCAGGTGCCTCCCAGTGGAACTCCTCCCAGAGACAATTAAACAACAGTGTTGCCCAACAACCTTAAAAAAACATAACTTATAACATGGAAATTAACAAATAATGAGGCCAGGAGACGATATGATTAACAAATAGTAAACAGTGGTAACTCTCTCCATTACACAAGGTACTCAACTTCAAGTCAGTGATGCTTATGCTACCGATTCAGCTAGCACACAGGTAAATAAAATGGTACATTGGAACAAACTCAGACACTTCCTAAAACAAAGAAAGTGCCGGGCCTGTCCTTATACCAATCATTTGACATGTGCACACAGCAGCAAAGACAGAAGAAATGTGCAAACACAAATTAGCTTTTATTCAAGACTGGCATAGCCCTTTAATCCTGAATAAGCCATGCAGAACACATGGACAATACAGAACAAATACATGGTTGCCTCTGTGGCTTATCAACTGGAAATTACAAATAATGAGGCCAGGAGACGATATGATTAACAAATAGTAAAGAGTGGTAACTCTCTCCATTACACAAGGTACACAACTTCAAGTCAGTGATGCCTATGCTACTGATTCAGCTAGCACACAGGTAAATAAAAGATACATTGGAACACTTTTTTTTTCCATCCATTCTTGAATTCATTTATTTTTGTATGTGTGTGGGTTAGTGTATGTAGGTGTAGTAATAATAATAATAATATTCTTTTTCTTATCATCAGTATCATTATTATCATTATGTATGTTTATACATTATATGTGCGGTTCATCCCCTTTCCCACCTCCAGGAAAAAAATTCTTCATTCATTTCACTTTCCCCCTCTGCCTCAGCCTGTCTCTGCTCTCTAGCCTATACACTTCCAGTGCTATAGTAATGTTCTCCTGTTATTGCTATAATGTATATTTTTATCCCTCCATTAGTCCATAGCATCTTTCTCATCAATATGTGAAAAAAGTCCTATGTTCTGTGGCCTTATGCCCTGCTCCAATAGTGCCCTCAGTTTTGTTGTTCCTCCTTTTCTGTGCTTAGGGTGAGACCTGTCAAGGACTTTGGAGTCTGCAATTTCATGAGGGACTCTTGTTGGAGAGACATGGTGGCAGTCTTCACTCTGGGGGAGATGCTCACTCAGTCTGGCTCTGCAACTAAGCTATTATTGTTGTCAGTTGGGGGCTTAGGAGCTGGTGTCATAAGGACATCAGATCAGGCACTAATGACCACTACCAAAGTGACTCAGCAGCATTGCAGGGTCCTCTCTGATGTGCTGCATCTTGGTGACCTAACATTGAAATTGATGGTTTCTTTTCAACTGCTGATGCTGGGACTGAGACAGATAACTCAGAATAAGTGGCATGGGAATAAAGCCACTGAAACAATGCAGTGCAGCAAATAAATGAAAAAATCAAGTACATCTCCATCAGTATACCTGTGCATCATTACTTTCAATGTCAGTTTCAGTACAGCAAAACTATAACATCTTGATGTGTGTTTCTTTTCTTTATATATATCAGTATTCATTATATATTATAATCATGATGGCTTTATTTATCTACATATATATATGCCTTATAATTCAAAGTTATATCATTTAGTATTGTGTACTATAAACCCTTATCAGGGTGGGGACTAACGAAAAAAGCGAATCAGTGCATATCAGTTATCTATTATCCTCAGGATTGACATGTCCAGTGGTCAAATGGTCAAAGCCATGGATTCTCATTAAGGGTTCCAGGAGTTCGATCCCCGTCGCACCTGGTGAGTTAAGGGTGGAGATTTTTTCCAATCTCCCAGGTCAACATACACTATGCGCAACCTGCAAGTGCCTGAACCCGTTCGTGTGTATACACATGCTGAAAATTAAATATGTATGTTAAAGATCCTGTAATCGATGTCAGTATTTGGTGAGTTATAGAAACAAGAACATACCCAGCATGCAAACACCCAAAAACAGAGAATGGCTGCCTATGTTGGAGGGTAATTAAACAGAAAAAGAAAAAAAAAAAAAAGGTCATAAATTTGTAAAATGTTACATGTATGTGTGTGTGTGTGTGTGACAGAAACCTGACTGAAAACACAGGAAATGAATGATAAGTGCCCAATGGCAGCTGTAAGTTGGCTCTACCCAGGTAGGCAGCCTGTTGTGCAAATGTTTTTGTAAAGTGCTTCGAGCTTAGTCTCTGATTGAGGATGGGCGCTATATAGATATATATATCATCATGATGATCATCATTTGTACCTATTTTGTATCATGTCTTGACAGGAATCTGAAAAAAATGCCCATCTATACTATTAACAAAAATGAGAAGTTTAGGCAGATTTTCAATATTCAATGAAACATTCTGGTAACTGATTTTGTGCAATATTACATTCAGATACACCTGACAATAAAATGTCTCTCAGCTGGCAAAGGTTGGATTAAACATGGGGAAAATAGGGACCCTCACAAACCAAAACATATTTTTCCAGCAGTAATTTTCAAACTTAAACTTAATAGAAGTTTGAGGCCTTGTTAGTTGTTACTATGTTAGGCATGTTCGTCATTCTGTTGGTAAAAAAACCAACCAAACAAAAAACAACAACAAAAAACCCCAACCTTTTAGTGGCATGCAAGGGCTACTTATGTGTAACAAACTGGATGTACAGTGAGGGTAGGGTGGCCCAGTGTGCGTTATATCTGGCAAACTTTTCTAGGTGTTTACAACTCATTCTTTAAAGGAGCTTCTTCTGTTAAGTTGAATGAGATTTTAGTGACAGAATAATCACAATGATTGTGGTCGCTGAAGAGGAAGAAGAATATTTACTCAATCTTAGACTATTCCCCCTGACTTTCCAACTTTTGGAGTGTACAATCTGAGGTTCTTGAGTCTTATAAATACCATGGATTTATCAACTTGTAGCCCACAAGTGCTACATCCTGAGCATCAAGAGCCAGTCTTCATATCACTACACCCTAAATGACACCCTCCTTAAGCATGTGCCCAAAACCCCTACCTAGGCATCCTCATCTCCCATGACCTCAGGTGGGGTGACCACATTGCTAAGGCCACTAAGAAAGCCAACTTCCTGAGACGTAACCTCCACCACTTTCCCACAGGCTGCAAGCGCAGCATGTACCTCTCCCTCGTTCATTCTGTCCTGGAGTACAGTGCCATTATCTGGGACCCCTATGCCAAGAAAGACAGTGACATGCTGGAACGAGTCCAGAGGGGTGCAGTGCGCTTCATCAGTGGGGATTACCGCTCTCACACACCTGGCAGCATCCAGAGGCTACTGAAGATGCTGGATCTTCTGACTCTACAAGACTGCAGAAAACAGCTCTGCCTGTGTTTCTTCTATAAGGTGGTTGAGGGGCTGGTGCCGGCCATATCTGCTCAAAATTTTCTGACTCCACAAAAATCAGGTAGGCTGATCCACTCCACCAGAGACCCAGGATTTGTGTCTGGTAACGTCATCGACACATACATTAGAAACAACGACAGGTGCTTCACTATCAAGCCCTGTAAAACGGATCAGTACAAAAACTATTTTATGGAACACCCTGGACACAGTGTCGTTCACGCTGAATTGGCCGCCAGCTTCAAGACGCTGTTAACTAAAAGGCTGACCACCAACCACCAGTAGGCCAGCTGAGTTCCCCTCCACCCTCCCACCCCTCCTCCCCATGTCGCTACTAACGCCAGTCATCTGGATTCTGCGACATTAACCCGGAGAGCGCGATGAGCCACGATCGTGGCTTTCCTGGTAAAGTGCGATGGGCCACGATCGTGGCTCTGTTTACATAAGGTCCGACATCGTACAGCTATGCTCGGCAGCCTTCGTAAAACTGCCTCGTTCTGGTGTTACTGCCTCCCTGCTTGTGTTTGCACAAACTTTGATCAAGTTTATAAGTCCAGATCTTCGTATTTTTTGTAAACAATGAGTGACACTGAAGTTGACAAAGCTCAGGAAATGAGTGACCTTGTCACTAGTGATGATTCATTTGCTGACAGGGATTCTGGTGAAAACGGCTTTGTTATTTTGACACTTGGGCATGCTGGCTTGCTTGTTGTTCATTCAGTTTTGTGTCTCCAGCCACAAAAACTGGGGGGTGGGTGATGGGGGTGGGGAGGGGTGGTAAAGTGGGTTAGGCATGGGTCTATTGCGATTTCTTGACCAAATCAAGCTAGAAAACTGGAAATTATTTTGATTTAAAGCATTCTTGCTGCTTTTGAAAGCAACAGGAGCTAAAAGAAAACATTTATTTATGTTTTTGCCTGTGATTGCATAAAGTATTGTAGATGTGCGCGTGCGTGGCGTCGGTGGGTGTGTCTCAAACAAATAATACAGTGCTTATAATTTCATTGTTTCAGTTATATTCATTTCATGATTCTGCAGCCAGAACATTTTCTGCACAGTTTAATGCCAATTTTGAGATTTTGACTCTGTAAAAGATGTGAAAATACCTATAAACATTGTGGTTGACGTTTTTGGAAAACAAGTTTGCAAAATTTGTTGTTTATATCCTGTGGAATATCTCCAACTACTTACAAGGTACAGCCTTTTTCTTACTTTTATCTGATTCTTCATTCACTCTACTTTCCAAAAATGTATAGGTTTACCTATTTATTCTTACTGATAAGCATACAAATGCCCCAAATCAGAGCACAGGTAGCGGAGGCAAACTATCCCTTTGTTTTAAGCATGATTTCTGTAAGTATGTTTTATTATATCCAGCACTTTGAGGGTTAATCTACAGACAGACAAGTCGATCATTTCGCTGCGTTTCCGTCGATGCTCAAGGTTGGGCAGTTTCATGATTTCTTTATAAAAAGTGGGTACGATGACATCATGTTCTGACAGATACTATAATTACCTTATTTTCGGCAATAACGCCGAGAAGAAATTCCTTCTCGACATTACAAAGTGGAAAATCTCTCATCATGAAATGTAACGAGAACCGAATAATGCCTTCACGTGTGTTGCAGCGCAGCCAAAAGCAATGGAAGGGAACTCACTCCCGATGACTTCCGCGTCTTAGGAAATCGTGAGGTTTCGGCATTTAGTTGGTTGACCAGCAGACAGGCAGAAAATCACTATGTGGTAAATGATCAACAACTTCTAGATTTGGGTTTTTGCTGCTGAAGGCAGATATGAAATATGGCAGAAGCACAAGATATGACAGACTTCAGTCGCATTGGCGCTAGGGGGCCGGGCTGTAGTACTGGTGAGTGCAGTGTCGCTTGTGTGTCTTGTCCGTTGTCGGCATCATTGACAACATTAACATTTCTTCCCTGTCTTCTTGCAGAATGAAAACTGATTATTTCGCCTTCCATATTTCTCCCTAATGTATATGCGTGAACTAGTTCTGGTGGAAAGCCAGGCATATTATATTACAGACAAGTTGTTTTCACTCATTTTTGTCTACATTTTAAGAGAAGACAAAGTCTTCCGGATGCGTGCCCGCCGTATCAAGGACTGGAATGAGTTTGCCAGACACTGTCCAGTCTGTTATGGCATTTGTCACCCTTGATTCATTCAAGTTAAAAGTGCCACGCAACGTAGTCTGCGGTGACTGTAGACAGACAGAGTATGTAGACAGGCACCCCGTTTCCCCTGTCTTCATAGAAATGTTTTATTTTCATGATTTCACTCATTATTTTAGGGCTCGGTTATGCACCAAGACGTGCGGCAAATTGGGCAATCAAATCCTTTGGGGTGAAAAAAAAAGAAAAGTAACAGCTGCTAATTAAGCCAACAAATAGCAGCAATGAGCCTCACACAACCCCATGAAATGGCAGAGTAATTATCCACTTAATAGTAGTTGTAAAATGGATGAAGATGAAGGTATGTTTAGCAGAGTGGACCATAGCAGCTTACTCTTTTGTGTGTGTGTGTGTGTGTGTGTTAATATTACAGAATGCTGAATCAGTAATGATGTGGGTCTCTTGCTCTCTCATTCACGTACATTAAGAAACATTTATTTCAAAATGATAAGAAACCTAATTTCAAAATATTAGAAATTCTTAATATTTAAAATTGCAGACCATGTACAGGTTCCCTTTACACAACCCAAATCCATCAATCTTCTTGCCACCTACTCTAACCTGCTGTCAGTTCTTTCTCACATGCACGCCTTGCATTCCAACTTATATTAAACACGTGCGTGCGCGCTCGCGCACGCACACACACACACACACACACACACACACACACACACACACACACACACACACACACACTCACACTCTTAAACACATAATTTCCAGTTTCCAGGTTGGGGGAAAATTATGGATTTGATTTTGCTTTTCAAATGTGAAATTATTGTTGTCAGGGTTAGTTCACAGGTTTGGTTCAATTCTCAATCAAGCACACATCTATGCACTCAAAAATCACTGCGCATTTATTTTTCTTTTACATAACGGAGGACACAGTATACATTTATACACTTTATATACTGATAAAAATGATTATTGATTCACACACATCTAACCAGATCCTTTACACAACATGAAATTACAACTTCAGAACTTGACAATGTAAATCCATACTCTTATCCCAATCCTGAGACACTCAATCCAAGTTTTCGCTCACACATTGACACTACAGCTCTAACCCAACAGTCACTCTTGCCATCTGAAGCTGGCTTCAAGAATCTGGATGTCTGGCAGTGTCCTTTTCTCACAGGTGCAGAACCTCATGCCCGGTCAGTCTTCTGGATTTTTTGTCTTCTGGTGCCGATAGGCTGAAGAGTGCCCTTGATGTTCTTTGGGGATATGTCTCTGCTCCTCTGTCTTCTTCTCTTCTTAACTTCTTTTCACTTCAGTCTCTCTCATTCCTCCTGTCACCTCATGCCACAACCTCTCTCCATCTTCGCTCTCACCAGACTGTCCCACAAGCCTCTCGCTCTGGGAGTCTTAACCAGAAGTCCCCTCACACATCTGGATGGCTACTTTTATCCTCCCGCAGTGTGTATGATTGCATATCATGCGACCACTCACATCACACAGTATTTTCTTCTTTTTTTCCAACATAAAAAACTGCAAAACTCTTGTACATCAACTCACTGTAAACTTTATATGAATTCATATCTGCTTCCGCCTGACAACAGCATCAAATCTTTATATTAAAAATATGATAATACGAAAGGGACTGTTTATCTCCAATTTTATTGATATAAACTTTATTTATCAACCTGAGGTGGGCAAAATGCAACATTCCACCTCATTGTGCATCTGTTACTGTTCATGTGTGTGTTTGTGTGTGGAGGGTAGCTGTTAAAGTGTTATGTACATTTTTATATCTTAAAATGTATTTTGTGTGTGTGTGTGTGTGTGTGTGTGTGTGGTTGGTTGTTTGTGTGTGTAGTTTGTTCGTCACATTTTGGTGTATTTATGTAACATTGATGTAATGTGTAAAAAAAAAGAAAAGTGTTTTGAAAAGCACTTAGAGCAGATTTCTGGATAGTGTGCTATATAAGTATCCATCATTATTATTATTCCACTGTAGTACACATGTAATACGGTGTGATGACTGTCTCTTACTAAAAAGTAAAATCATTCTTCCGCTCACCTGATGAGAGCAGCTTTTTTTTTTTTTTTTTTTTTTTTTTCAAACATTCATTCAAATGCTAATGAAAATGTTATAAGACTTCTGGCCAAATTCATAGCTCAGGTGTTTGAGATGAATATTTATAAATCTGGGCTATATATCCACATTTCTTCCCCTGCACTCTTGTGTGACTGGCAGAGTGAACAACCAGGCCTTGTAAATACTGCTCATTCTGACCTGAGGGGAATTTTTTTTATATTACTTAAATATAGTAATTAATGATAATATATATACACAAATGAAAGTTTGCATAGTATTGGATGTGTGTGTGTGTGTGTGTGTGTGTGTGTGTGTGTGTGTGTGTGTGCCTTACTGATGGAACTTTGTTCAAATAGTTTCTTTTGACCCCAAAGGAACTAATCTCCCTGACCTATAGATAACTTCTTTTTTTAAAGGCTGAAAACCTATCATTAAAACTAGTAAAAGAAAATAAAAATAATGCGGAAAGGTAAGTTAGGAAGATATAAAGAAGACTAATTCAACTGTGTCATGTTCAGTACAAGTAAAATTCAAATGAAGTTGTAAATTTCCTTTCTTGGGGAACTGAAAAATAGTATTCACTGACCAGAGATACTTCACTGAATAGGGTCTTCATGGAGCTAGTAGTAATTCTGTGTTTTTGCCTGACACTCATCATTGGAAGTAGTGCTAGCACACACTGCATTTACTGATTTGGTGGGTGTATTGTTCATCAGTAGATAAAACAGGACCACCACATTACAGGACAATTTTGGTTAACAGCTGAATCAGATAATTGCGTTGCTGATGTATTTCTAATCAGTTAGTCAAACACCCACAGGACATGTTAGTGGACATGTTTGCACACCAGCAGTACAAAGCTGATGGCTGCAGGATCATGTGTTTGAGATCACATAAATAACAGTCAGGCTTTGGGGAACATATGGCAGTTTGCAACAGCTGGTGCTACCACCAACCATCAAAGGTTTCATTGGTGGATATGGAATGTTTTCATGCAGGCACACTGTTGAGGCTCACTTCAGGTCAGAAGTGTGTGCTATGTGAATTTTTTTTTTACTATTGATATGATTATATTCTTTTATTCAAAATAAATCTATTTTTATTATTATGATGACGATGATGATGATGATTAGGAGGAGGAGGAGGATGGTGATGATGATTTCTGTTATTTTATTGAGACCAGAGCACTGTGATGTAATGTTCTTGTTGGCACAGGCAGTCACTGCATGCCTCCTGACCAACACTAGTGTCACCATGATTCATTGATTGTGCCAGTGACTAAGACCATGACCATTAAAATTACATGCCACTAACACTGTTTATGTTAGCACACCACACACACACACTCACAGTCACACACACACTCACAGTCACAGTCACACACACACACACACACACACACACACACACACACACACACACACACACACACACACACACTTAATGTTAGCACACCACACACACACACTCACAGTCACACACACACTCACAGTCACAGTCACACACACACACACACACACACACACACACACACACACCTTCGGCATATTCTATTCCTTGCTGGGGTTTATACAGAGAAATTATAATTATGGGGTGGATGCATGGGGTATCTATCCATTGACTGAGTAATTTTTGCATGACATGATGGTGCAGGTGACAACCACCAGAGCCTACCATGTCATTCTGTTACTGTTGACACACCATTCAATGATTCATACACCACTGGTATACATATATATTGAGGAGGGTTCTAAAATATGTGTCATGTGTACATGTGGTGATTGATTAATTCTATATTCATTAATTGAGTATTTCAGTACTTGCAGTCTGACATACAGCTGTGGTAAGGGATGAGATGATGGAGGAGTGTGTGTGTGTGTGTTGGGGAAGGGAGTGGTGGGTCAGAGGTGGGTGGGTGTTCACTTTCTCTGGGACTGACCATCGCATGTATTCATGTTCATCAGGCAGGGCTCACACACCACAATGTGCAGACAGCCAGGAATTACACAACAAAAGCAGGCCCAGAGCCTCTTGCACTACCATGCCTGCTAGGAGGAAGGGGAGAGATGGAGTGCAGGTGGGGGAGGGGTTGGGAGAAGAGGAAAGAGTCCAGTCAGGTTGAGCTGGCAGTCTCTGTGGTGGTGGAGCAACTATTGATCTCTCCCCCTTCCCAACCCTTCCATCATCCTCTCTCTGGCTGCCAGTCTGCCTGCCCCCTGATGCTCTCAACCTTTCACTGAGCCTGGCCATATCTGCATAACCATGACTGGTGTTTGGCTTTTCCACAGAATGGCGCAGGCTTGGGTTGATCACATGATCTGAGCACACAAGTGTATTTGTAAAAACAAAAAAACACACCAAAAACAAGCAAAAAAACCCAACATATATATATATATATATATATATATATATATATATATATATATATATATATATATATATATATATACCTCCCTCCCTGTCTCTCCCTCCCTCCTATATCTATCACTAGCTCTTCTCTAGATCTACATATGTGCATCTCTCTCTCTCTCTCTCTCTCTCTCTCTCTCTCTCTTATGTGTGTGTGTGTGTGTGTGTGTGTGTGTTTAATAGCACCATGATCAGGGGAAGAGAAGAGAAGGGGGAGGAGGAGATGATGTACCAGGTATTGATTTTATACATTAGTCCTGGCAGTGTTTAATCACTAATGGTTAGTCAACAAGAGGACTATCTAGGAAGCCAACCGCATGCAGGTACAATTGCCATTTATAGCTCTCACTGTCTTTCCTTGGGGTCTAAGGCAATAGATTAATGCCTCTTCCCCCTCCTCCTCCCAGACCCCATGGTTCTGGGCCATGTGGTGTCCTGTGCTAACAAAGCACTGCTTCTTTTTCTCCTTTCGTGTCTGTGGGCTGCAACTCCTACATTCACTCATAATCATGTTATATATAGATTATATGAGTGGGCCTTTATGTGCATGAGCATTTTCACTCACCCCTGTAGGCAGTCATACTCCATTATACTCCACTGTAATATACATGTGAGTGCATGATTGAAAGCCTGACTGAATGATACAGGAAACAATGATGAGCATATATAGGCAGCTGTCAGTTGGCTCTACTCAGCTAGGCAGTTGGCAGACTGTAAAGCACTTAAGTTAGAATCTGGACCAGGTGCTAAGTCTAGGTGTAGGTGCTATAGTATCAGTTATAGTAATAATAATGAAAAAATAATCTCTCTCTCTCTCTCTCTCTCTCTCTCTCTCTCTCTCTGTGTGTGTGTGTGTGTGTGTGTGTGTGTGCGTGTGTGTGTGCGTGTGTGTGTGTGTGATTTCACATAATTGTCTGCTGTGGTGTGACCCATGTATTTTGGCTGAATCATGGTTGTGCCAAGCAAAAATGACTGGGTTAAGTTTGTATAATGTTAGATTGTGTGGGGGATGGGGGGTTAGAGAGAGAGAAGTTTCAATACATTTATAAGTTAATGTCATTGGCCCAAGTTCCATACTAGCATAACAAGTAAAAATTGTACATGTATGCATACATGAAAAAAGAGCACATGCATACACACAAGCATATCTGCAGAGCATTCAGTTGCTGTTTTTCTGAGAAATTAAGACTATTTTCATTGAGAGAAAAGGAGTAAGATCATAGTGGCTTGTTCCAATCCTGTCTTCACAAATGGGAAGGAAAATTAACCCAGCAAATGCATGAAAGAAAAAAAACCCATTACATACATTTGTGGAAAGATTGGAAAACAAAATGAAAACAATTGTAAAATACGGCTTTATATATTCAGGATAAAAAATATAGACTGCAAAGAAATAGTTTCCACAGAACTGTAAGAATAAGCTTTAAGTACACTTGACTGCACACATGTTTAAATAAGAGAAGGAAAAGAAGAAAAGGGGGAAGGAAGGATGAGACAGTGATAAATATTTAGAGTGAGAGAGAGAGAGACAAAGAGAGAGATGGCAAGGTATACATATTGATCACTCATTAGATGTAGACCATGCTGTCTTTTCGAAGACAACAGCAGATGTTTACATTAACTACAGATGAAACAGTACTCCATAGCCCATAATGTTTCATGCTGGTGATATATACAGCCAGTGAGGCCAATAAATGTAGACAGGTTGGTGATCGAACACACACAGCAGGTGGTGACTGCAGTCTGTCAGTCACCAGCTGCTGACTTTTTTTTTTTTTTTTAATTTTTTTTTTTTTACTGCATACTTCAAGTCAAGAGGTTAAACACAACCACTCTTGGTTTGCAAATGATTTTTTCCCCCTGAAATTACTGCAATCCATCCACCAGCCCTTTCATCTACCCACCACCAATGTGAACCACCTACTGATAGCCAATGGTCAGTTTGTCCATTTGCCTGTCAGTCTGTCCATCAGTCTCTCCATCAGTCTGCCCATCCATCCTCCAAACCGCCTATCCAACCATCTTCCCATCATTCTACCACCCACTGAAAAACAAGTATGTATAATTATGTAAGTCTGTCCTTCCATTCACAAGCTCACCAACTAAACTTTTAACCACACCCAGCTCATAGGGGTAAATGCGATGGGCTAATTGTCTTTTCATGTTGTAGTCAGCTTGTAGACCCAGCACTAGAAATGCTTTACAGTAAATGCTGTGTTGCAACAGCAACAATAACAACAACAGCAATACCAACACAGCAACAACCACATTGATGTGGTTATGTTTTACCCCATCCCTGTGAATGTGATTTGGGGGTATTATTCATATCCAATGGACAGGAAGGGTAGTGTGAGAAGACGATAACAACAGTTTCAGTTTTGAGGTGTTAAATTGTGGTTGATGTCACATCTCATGACAAATAGAGTTGTGTATGCTGAACCCCCTCCTTGTTCACCCACCCATCCAGCTAGAGAGCAGTATAGGCTGTGCTGATTGCATGTGGGTCTCAGGTCGATCTCCGTTCAGGTTGCCACTGAACTGAGATCAACCTTTCTTTGCTAGTCAGCGGCAGGATTCTGGGCTTTTCGCCCGCGACTGTCACATGAAGCAGTCATGCCTGTTGTGTCTCTTCAGGGCTTTTTGCCTGGGTTCTGCTCTCAGTAGTGGGGATCTTTTTCCTCCGAGTGGCTTCTGGTGTTCAGTGTTCTGTGTTCTTCCAGCCTTCTGGTAGTTGTACCTCATCTGGAAGTGTTTGCAGTATTCCCACTTCCCTGTCCATCCACTGACTTCCCTACCCTTCCACTGGGCATCCATTGTCTCCCCTTGGCTCCCACTGCCTGCCTTTGACCTTTGTGGGTTTGGTGTTGGTTGGTTGTCTCCGCCTTCCACTCCCTTCCACCTCTGGCCTGGCCTAGTCTCTACAAGGGATTCTATGTTTGTCTTCGTTGTCATCAGGTGCCGTTCTTCATAGTCATCACTGACTGTTCTTCTTCTTTGTTGTCATCACCACTTCTTCAACATCATTGTCTCCGTCTCCTACTCGTCTTCATCGTCATCATACTCCAGTTCTGTTCCAGTCTCGTCGTCTCCGTCTCATACTCACCTTCATCGTCATTGTCGTCCTTGTGTAGTGCTTCAGTACTTCTATCATCATCAACGTAGTGTCTGTGTCTGTGTTTCTTGCAGCTTTTCCTTCAAATAGATTGGTTTATATATTTTATTTGGGACTCCATCTGCCTCCGCTTGGAGGAAAGTAATCAGTTGTGATTGATTTAACAGGCACCTTTTGTGTCATGTCATGCATCACTGATTGATTGATTGATTTATACTTCACTGTGGTGCTTTGTTTTGTTTGATCTGCATGATTATATCTGTATACTGTCTTATAAATCATGTGTTGAATAAATGTATATATAATAGATATAAACCTTCATTCTGTTATGGTCTGTGTTTTTGGTGTAGGGGTGTTAGTGCTGGGTTGGGCAGGGGTTTCTAGTCCAATCTCCTATAGAGCGTGACAGTTGATATATACACTACACAACATCAGCTTCAAAACAACAACAAAATACAGAATGCAATGCTTGACCTACACATAGACCCAAGCTGCTTAGTGAATACTGAATACGCCAAGCAAAAACTACAGTGATTTGGCCATGTTTTACCCCTTCCCTGTGATGTGTGGGTATCATAGGGTGGTGTGTTCATGACATTTGATGTCCTTGCTGCTTCACCACCGGTTGCAGCCAGTTGCTGACATGATTAGCCTAAATGATGACTTTAAAAAAGAAAAAAAAAAGGGAAGTATTGTTCTTTCTTGATGAATATCATTGGAAAAGAAAAGGCCAATGCAGTTTTCTTCTGATTTTCAAGATATATGCATTCACCGAGTCAGGTTTTGTTAGTCCACATCAGTTTGAATCTTTTAATGTGGGCCGTTTTT
Source organism: Babylonia areolata (assembly GCF_041734735.1). Lineage (NCBI taxonomy): Eukaryota > Metazoa > Mollusca > Gastropoda > Neogastropoda > Buccinidae > Babylonia > Babylonia areolata. Next base: position 25,793,156 of record NC_134882.1, on the reverse strand, counting down.
CAGATGCAGCAAGTCAACCTCAGTATTTTTGAAAATTTGTTAAAACATTTAATTTATGATGTTTTATTACCTCATCTACCAACTCTTTAACAATTTTTAACTGTTGCAAATATTTTCATTCATTTAGTTTGTTTGCTTTTTTATTTATTTTTTTATTTTTATTTTTTTACAGTAATGGGGAACACAGTGCCAAATGATGCAATAAATCACATAAGAATGATGCATGCAGAAAAAAAGAAAAAAGAAGAGAGATGTTGTATGTAGGCTACTTGCTGTTCACTTTGTACACTCAGCCTTTGTCTGACATCTTCAGAAGGCACTCATTTGGCTACCATAAATATGCAGATGACACAGAATAACAAAAAGCCGCTCCACCATCTGATTTTAGAACAGTCATTACTGAATTGGAAGCTTGTGAAGCTGATGTAAAAACATGGATGGACAAAAACAAGCTAAAACTCAATGAAGACAAAACTGAACTCTTAGCCGTTGGAGACCTAACTCATCTAAAGGCAGCAGAAAAGGACCAAGTTACGTTTGGCACTGCTTCAGTAGCATTTCAAACATCAGCCAAATACCTTGGTGTATATCTGGATCAAACCTTGACTATGAATGACCAAATTTCATTCTTGTGTTGCTCATGTAATTTTCATCTCCGAAAGCTAGCCTCAGTCAGACGCTACATAACAGAGAAAAATATGGCTCAGTTGGTTTCCTCTTTTGTCCTGTCCAGACTGGATTACAGCAATTCCACTCTTGCAGGTTTACCATCTTCCTCCATCAACAGATTACAGAAAATTCAGAACAGTGCCGCACGACTGGTTCTCGCCAAAAAAAAAAAAAATCTGATCATGTTACACCTCTGCTGAATCGGTTACACTGGCTTCCGATTGAGTCCTGCATTCACTATAAGTTAGCAACACTCGCCTTCAAACATTTTGACAAGTCTCTTCCATTGTGTCTCTCCTCTGTATTGGAAACATATGAACCGCACAGAACATTAAGATCCAGTTCTGAAAAGCTGCTTAAAGTTCCAAGGACTAAAATCTCAGATGCGCTGGAAATAGGTCTTTCAGAGCTCAGGTTCTCCAAGTGTGGAACTCTCTACCTTCATCTCTTAGAAATGCCTCTGATCTACATTCCTTTAAGTCAGGTCTGAAAACTTACCTTTTCCGTAAGCATTTTTGTTCTGGGCGGAATGGTTAAACCAAGGTATGCCTGTTAACAAGTATCTTTGTACTAGTATTTTTGTAGTCCTGTTTTAATGCATTGTGTATTTCATGTAGTTTTGGTCTTAGATGTAATGCATTTTTTCTATCTGGTTATTTTTTAATGGGCGCGCGCGCACGCGCGTGCGCGCGCGTGTGTGTGTGTGTGTGTGCATGCATGTGTGTGTGTGTGCGTGTGTGCATGTTTGTGAGGGTACAGTGCTCTGGTACGTGTGTGTAAGTGTGTAGGCATGTTAGTATGTCTGAACAGAATTTTATGTTAGAAAATAAGAAATATCTTAATGCTTATGCAATTTTGTTTTTAGTGCAGTTGATATTTAATCTCAGCGTGTGTGTGTCTGTGTGTGAGTGTGTGTGTGTCTGTAAGGGAAGGACATCTATATATATATGTGTGTGTGTGTGTGTGAGTGTGCGCACGCGCGTGTGTATGTGTGTGTGTGCTTGTGAGTGTGTGTATGTGTGTGTGTGTGTGTGTGTGTGTGTGTGTTATATGAAATGCATTTTGTTTTAATCTAAGCCTTATTTACTTCATAGCTTTCATAATCTGATTCATCTGTTAAGTGTGCTTTTTATTCATATGAACACACTGGATGTTTTCCATTGTCAGATGGCAGTTGATGTGTTTTTTAAGGCATGTTGATAGTCAACTGGATGATGTAAAGTGCTTTGAGCAGCATTGGTGCTGGATATCACACCATAGAAAAAAAACTATGTATTTTAAATATTATTATTATTATAATATATATATATATATATATATATATATATATATATATATATATATATATATATATAAAGAGAAAAAAGAAAAGAAAACAAGCACATCAATCTGTCAAATATTCAAAAGAAGATGAAGAATAATGATAATAATAATAGAATTTTTAAAAATAAATAAATAATAAAAAAAACAAGAAAAAAAGAATAAATAAATGAAATAAGAAATAAAAAATGAATAAATGAATAAACAAATAGATAAATAAATTAAAAATTAAAAAGGGGGGGGGGAAGGGGGGGGGGATTTATAAACAATCAAATCGTTGAAAACAACGGGCTGTATTACAAAAAGAGAGGCATCTAAGAAAAGTACTGATGAGGGGAAAGAAAGGAAATGGTTGAATTTTACATCTATGATTAATTGATGAAAAAATGTAAAAATAAATAAATAAGATAAAAGAAAAGAAAATAAACAACTGAATGAACTAGAATAGTAAGACATCTAAATAAATCTATCACCATAATCAGCACCAGCGTCACCTCCACACCCACAATTTGTAGCTGTCATCGTTGTCGTCATCATCGTCGTTGTCGTCGTCATTGTCGTCATCGTAGTAGTGGTTGTTGTTGCTGTAATAGTCATGGAAGTGGTTGTAGTTGTGGTGGTGGTAGTAGTAGTCGTAGTCATTGTCGTCGTCATTGTAGTAGTAGTAGTTATTGTTTTCACACAAGTTAGCATTCACACCATTCTGTCTCTGGATCTGATCCATCATCATTGTCAAACACAGTTTTCAGGTTGAAATAAATTCAGATATCCAGTTGTCGAGTGTTGAGACCAAAAGGGTGGACTGTCCTCAGTTTAGCCATCCAGAACTGTTCCCTCTTGAGCCTTGCTTGAATATATATATTTCTTTGTTTTTCTGCACCAGTATGACAGGGAAATCTGCCAAGACTGTCAGACTTCCTAGGATTGAATTGGTAAAGCAAAATCTTAATAATGAAAAAGCAACAAATAAACTCTGATTTATGTGGTGAAGAGACAATATCAGAATATGTTTATTGTTGTTGTTGTGCAGAAAAATGTTATTTGTGCTGATGTAACCAAATTACCCACAACAATGGGGGTATGGAGAAGGAGGGGTGGGGACAGTAACACAGATGTTCAGGCTGTAGCAGGTGGAGATAGGGGAAGAGAGGAGATGTGGGTGGGTATTGTTGGATGCACAGGATGACAGCTTGGAAACACCCCCTCCTCTATCCCATGACCTGTCTCCAACCACTCTCCCCCATCCTGCTCCCTAACCCCCACCCAGCCCAGAAACAGTTATGTATCTGCCAGAATGCTGTGGATCAGTTTCAGAATAACTTTATTATCTCAATATAGAAATGAGGTGTGATGAAGTCTGTGATACATACATATTACAAGCAAAACAGTGAAATTATTGTGTGGAAATTGTACTTGGTGTTGGAAACAATAATAGAGATGAAGTTAATCAATGCAGAGTCAGGGACAAGAGTGGTGGAGGAACGTGAGGGAGACTAGACAGTGTAGCCTAATGTGTTGTGCCACATAACAGTGTCATGGTATGTGTTCTTCACTAAAGTGGGGAACTCACAACTGTCTGGCTGTGTGCGCATTTTGTGCTTGAGAAATTGAATTGTTTGGCAGGTAAAAGTTTTTAATCAAAATGGGTCATTAGATTATTGATGTATTGGCAACCAAGCTGGCAAGTATCAAGTAGTAGGGGTCATGGTCGAGATTGTTTCTGCTTTTCGAAAGGTAGGAATGACTCAAGCAGCTTAAAATAATTATTTCAAGGTTGTTTATCAAAGTCTGAGTCTCTGACAGAGATGGAAGAATGTCAGGGCTTCAGATAATGCAGTTTGTATCCCTGATGCTTTGGGTAGATGTTCTGCATGTTCATTGAGTGTGTCCCTGGAACATTCTAAAAAAATCCAAAAATGTATGCATAAAAAGAATGAAAATCCTCCTCTCCTACTCATGGGACAATTGTGCTGTGCTGTGCTGTGGGTGTGTGTGTGTGTATGAATGTTAATGTTGGTTTGTGTCTGTGTTTGAGTGTGCTTGTTTGTATGTATGGAATTTTGTACTTGAATACATGTATTGCATAATATATGTAGATCTGTATGTACTTATTTTATTGTAAACCCCACAAGCTTCCAGCCTGGGAAGTGTGGGCATCAGTGTGCATTATGATTATTATTATTATTTTCATTATTATTATTAGTGGGCGCATGAGTGGTTAAAGCATTGACTTTCAGTCTGAGGGTCCTGGTGTATAAAGGCTGGAGATCTTTCTGATGTACCAGATCAGCAGATATGCAGAGCTGATTGTGTCTGATCTCCTTTGTGAACCCCTTATGAACACAGAAAAAGAATAGCGTTGGTACAATTTGAATGAACGGCAGTGTTAGTGAGATGTGGGCCAAATCACCAGGAAGCAATGGACAGAAAGAGGAAGGACACACAAGATATCATCAAGCAGGGAACTACACAGTTCTGTCCATACATAAATGTCTTGCTTCAAACAAATGAACATGACAAAATGACATGACAGTCGAGTGGTTGCCTTGTTTTAATGCACCCATTTAGGCAGTGATTGTCCTGATGTTGGAGTCACTTGTATACAGACCAGGATTTTACTCCCTCTCCACTAGATCTTTCGTGGTGTTCTGAGTGTTAGTCCTTTGGAGCATGCACCTAGCACATGGTAAAAGAACCCATGGCTACAAAATGGGTTGTTCCTTCTTTTGAAAAATCCACTTAGATAGTAAATAGATTACTATTGCAGACAAAAAGAAATGGGTGGTGCTATACTGTAGTGACACACTCTCCCTGTGGTGAGCAGCTGGAATTTCACACAAAGAAATCTGTGGTTACAAAAAGTAATACAATACAATACAAGACAAGACAAGACAAAGCAATACCATGCAATACCATTCAATACAGTACAACTGGGGAGATCAGCTGGAATTTCACACTGAGAAATCTGTGGTGACAATACAATACAATACAATACAATACAACACAATACAATAATACAATGCAATGCAATGTAATGCAATACACTGCATGAGTGTGTGTGTGTGTATGTGCTCAGTGTGTGTGTGTGCATGAGCATGATTGCGCATGTGTAGAGGACATACCACTTAATCCATTGTGCACCTTTGGGACAATCTGATTACAGCACAGTGTATCTGGTGCCAGTATACAAACAATAATGAAAAACTGAAAAACCAGTTGTAAAAACTGTAAAACAATGGTCTGTCCCTGCCCTGGATATATTGCAGAATTGTTTGATTCGAGAGACTGGAGTGTTTTTAAGGACTCTGCCAGTGAATGAAATGGATATACTGACAGTGTGTAGATACACTGCTTTCTGTGACAGTGTGTGCATACCAACAAGAAATATAAAAAATATTTGCGAATGACAAAATTTGGTGTACTGTAACAGCGCTGTTAGACCACACACACACAAAAAAAAGGAAAAGGATGGAGCTTTCCGTGAAACATATGATTAAAAAAAAAAAAGCCCACAATCAAGCAAAAAGGGGTGTTGAAAATGCATTAAGAAAGCAAAGTTTTTATATAAGATAAAACTAGAAGAAGATTTGTCTGGAAACAACTCTAGGAAGGTGTTGACTAGACTGCAGAACATCACTGATCACTGATTACAAAATAATCCACCAGACAGTTGACAGCACTGACAGCACTGTACCAAACTAAATACATTTTACTCCAGATTTGACAAACCATTGTCTGCTTCTGATGTGGTTGCATCCAGTATTACCTCCACTCCCTCTTTCATTGTTCTAGAGAATGTAGTCAAATGCCACTTCAGTTGTCCGAAAATCATAAATGAGAGAAGCCGCTGGCCTTGACAACATTGCCCAGACAACATCTCACCGGGCCTTTTGAGGAAGTGTGCAGTCCAACTATCAAGTTTAGTGTCTTCACTGATAACTTTAACATGTCCCTTCAGTCATATTTGGTGCCACATTGCTTTAAGAAATCAACAATCCTTCCTGTTACAAAGAAAGCAAAGCCTAGTTGTCTTAATGATTATCGTCCTGTAGCCTTAACATCAGTCATCATGAAAACATTTGAAGGCTTGATTCTGCAGTTCCTAAAACATGCATTCCCCCATCTTTTGACCCCTTTTAGTTCACCTACAGAGTTAACAGATCAGTTGAAGATGCCATTTGCATAGGTCTCTACCACATCCTCAGATATCTCAAAAATCCTAACAGCTGTGCTAGGATCTTTTCATTGACTACAGCTCTGCATTCATCACAATAATACCATCATAACTCTATTTCAAATTGAAAAACCTCTCGCTGCCTGAATCAGCTTGTGCATGGATCCTAGATTTTCTAAGATGCAGATCGCAAATTGTTAAAGTTGATTACCTCACCTTCTTCACCTGTATTCTCAGCATAGGCACCCCACAAGGATATGTTCTATCCCCACTGTTCAGCTCACTATTTACACAAGAATGTGCAACTCATGATGAATGTAACATCATGGTTAAGTTTGCCAGTGATACAACCCTTGAAAGGCTGATTACAAACAGTGACAAGTCAAAATATAGGAAGAAGTACAAGAACATGTCAGCCGGTGTGTCCAAAACAACTAAGAATTCAAGGTATCAAAAACAAAAGAAATGATTTTAGATTTAAGGAAGACCAAGTGAAATCTGACCCCTCACCACTTGTCATTAAAGACAAGCAAGTAGAGATCATCAGTGAATTTATGTTTCTCGGACTGATCATTTCTAATGATTTGAGACTGGAGAAAAATATGGGGGAAAAATTGTTAAGAAAGCACAACAGTGCCTGTACTTTCTATGGTGCCTTAAACAGTTTGGAATTAAAAAAAGAAATCATGGTTAATTTCAAAAGAGTTGTAATTGAAAATGAATTAACCCTTGCTATTTCTGTTTGGTACAGAAACATTTCTTAGGCAGAAATCACAGCTCTGAACAGAAGCATAAAAATTGCCACCAAGATGACCAGGGCTGATCTACCATATCTGGATGACATACATCATAAGCGGCTACCCAGAAAAGCAAAATTAATCAGCCAGGACAAATCACATCCAGCTTTTTGGGTTTTTGAAATGCTCCCATCGGGTCATCAGTACAGAAGTATAAGGACCAAAAGCTTTTTCCCCAAAGCAGTCAGTGCCCTGTCTTTCGAACAAACCCAGTATGTTTCACGAGAACTGAGCAATCCACAACCATTTACATGAAGGTCTAGTCATCAGCCGGGTCTGTATGTAATGTGCAATGTGTGGCCTATGTTAAAACGTGTGTATGTGTGTGTGTGTTTGAGTGTGCATGCACAATTACACATATTGATAGCACATCAACAATTTTACTGTATCTGTTGGTGTATGATTTCTATTTATGTTTGTTCCTTTTTATGTACATTCACACCATTATTCCTCATGACTCTGGTACACTTGGTAAATAAAGAACTGTTCTATCACGCACGCACGCGTGCGCGCGCGCGCATGTGTGTGTGTGTGTGTGATTGTTCATATCTGCAGTTTGTAGTATTGTCTTGGTGTATAAACGTTTGTGTTTTCTCATGTGCAGGGGTATGTTATTAAGCACTATTGAATACTACATGTCTTGTTTCATAATTCATGTGAGGCACTTAGAGATTATACAGGGAGTTTGCACCATATAAGTTCTATTATTATTATCATTATTATTGATTATTGTTTATACTGTACAATTCGAAATTGCAGTAATTTTGATGATCACTTCCAAAGTGTCTGTTTGACATATATGTTATTATTAAGAAACAATGTGTGATTCACATAGTGAACAAGTGAAAGTGTATGGTCTGAGTGCATCATGCGTCCCAACTCCATCCCCCCGCCCCCCATACACCCTCCCACCTCAGGTTCAGTCCTCATCAATCAGCTGAATTGTTAGTTTGGGTCATAGGTTGTGGCGGCAAACCAAACGTCTTTGTGTGTGTGTGTGTGTGTGTGTGTGTGAAAAGGCCTGGTGAAACCAGATTTGAGTTAAGACAGTGAGATACACTTACAATGCATGTGTGTGTGTTTGTGTGTGTGTGTATTTTTTCAGTTTAATATCTATCCACAAATTGTGATTTTAGACAGGGAAAAAAATCATGTACAAAGGAGCTAGAGCCAAGAACATAGCTAACTGTTAACTTAATTAAATCATATGTCCAGCTGGACTGTGAAGCAAACTTTCAAAAATTTCTAACAGCTGTACAAAATTATCCACAACATCTTTAAACAATTTTTCCAAAAATCCAGGTAAAAAGGGATTTAAGGCCTGACATTCAAAGAGTACATCACTACTACATGTGTATTTGAGAATAGTCCTCAACAGTAATATTTGACATTTTGCTATATTTAGTTTTAAAAGCATTTAGTTTTATCCTATGATAAAGTAGTGAGATGATCTGTCTTAATTTTGATATACTGTAGTGAGGGTAAAACTGAAAAACATTATGAACTTCACATGCACTTTTTGGGCACTTTCTTGAAGTGTAACGAACTGCTTTTCTAAACCTCTGTTCTTATCTCATCATTCATCCCTGAAAACAGAGTATGGCTGCCTACATGGCGGGGTAAAAATGGTCATGAATACACATAAAAGCATGTATATGAGTTGCAGCCCATGAACGAAGAAGAAGAATCTCATGAATCTTTTTTCTAATAGAATATAAATATCTGACAGAAAGCAGAGAATCCAAATGTATGCTTCCTGTATTTCCTTATTTGCACATTTTTGGGCAGCTTTTTCAGCCCATTCATTTGGTAAGATGCGTAGGTGCAAAGGCACCCAACAAAATGGTGTGTGGGTGGGGGTGGGGGGTGGGGTGGGCAGGGGGTGATTCAGTACACCTCTGACAAAGACAGCTGACAATGCCTGCAGTTGCATGTGGAGTGGTGGCGCTGCACTGTGGTGACACTCACCCCAGGGACAGCAGCCCGAGTTTAACACGGAGAAATATGTTGTGACATCGAGTAGTACAATACAGTACAGTACAGTACAGACAGAGGTGATCCATGGAGAGAGCTGACGCGACCTGTTACAGGCATTGACATAAGTACATCAATTGATGGGATCAACTACGGTGCACCCATGGAACCCACCGAGCAAGGTCCATCACTGGTATCAGCATGTGCTCCATCCTCTGACCCCTTGCCCCCTCATTTCCTTCCCCACAGCCCCACTCCACCCCTTAAACAGACAGGGAGGAGCAACCTTTCCCATCTGCATGTGGCATGTTGGTGGTGTTTTTATGGAAAATCTATGAGATTTTACATTCAGGTTTAATGTTGACACTCACCTCAAGTGATATTGCCAACAGGGGATAACCATCCCTGGAAAGTGGGAGGAGGGGAAGAAACCTGATACTGTTCACACAAAGAAATCTGTTGTGCCAGAAAAGAAAGAGTATTTAAATTAATACAACACTGCATTGACACCACCAAGAACGACAACACATTAAGATGGTGCAGCCAGAACATAAAGTCTGATTCAAACTCAAACAATGTTTTGGACTGGGAGCTTGGTGCTCAGGTCCCTGAAATCTGTGGGAATTGAATACAAACCAGTACAGAGTTGTCCTCCCTGTGATAGCAGTGGAGACCGAGAGAGGGGATGGGCTTGGGGTGGGATGAGGCAATGACAAAAGCTGGACAGTCATCCTTTGACAGCCCATTTTCTTTGTGTCCTAGTGCATCTTGTCAGCAGTGTTCAGGTTCAGTAATGCAGTTCTTTTTTGACAGCTTTTGTCGTCTTTCTTTGATTGCATTCTGGTTGTGTTTATTGTTCTGGTTCTTCATTTTATTCTCATTGATTTGCATGGGGTTTAGAGATATATGTCATGCTCAGTAGTGGAATTACCGGTAATGGGCAAGGCAGCCTATGTACATTACTGTTAATGGGCAGGGAATGGGTAATGTTCTTCACTAGCACTCTTTTTTTCTCTCTTGCTCTCTCAGTCTCTGTGTATGTGTGTGTATTTATGTGGGATGACCGTGAGTGTGTGGATGTGTGTGTGTGTGTGTGTGTGTGTGAACAAGTAAAATGAGGATTCAAACTCATTGTTGCATAAAACTGTAAGCAATAAAATTAATTTAATTAAGACTCTCTCTCTCTCTCTCTCTCTCTCTCTGTGCCTGCTGTCTGTCACTGTGTGTGTGAGTGTTGATGTGTATGTGTGTGTGTGTGTGTGTGCAAGTTAACATGCGATCGTGATAAGAGCGATTGATAAAGACGTGAAAGACAGAAAGAAAAGGAGGAGGTAGACTTTGCACATTGATTTGGTTCACCTGTCCGCGTGAGTGAAAACTCAATTTTGAACTTAGTTTCACGAGAACACTTTTGTTCTGTTTGGATTTTTTCAGTTGACAGCTCCCACACCTGGACATAATCATCTGGATCTGCTCCCTTGTCACATTTTCTTAAGATTTGTTTACTTCACCTATCATCACACGGGCACAATAGCCGAGTGGTTAAAGCGTTGGACTTCCAGTCTGAGGGTCCAGGTTCGAATCTTGGTAACAGCACCTGGTGGGTGAAGGGTGGAGATTTTTCCAATCTCCCAGGTCAACATATGTGCGACCTGTTTGTGCCTGAACCCCCTTCCTGTGTATACGCACGCAGAATATCAAATACGCATGTTAAAGATCCTGTAATCCATGTCAGCGTTCGGTGGGTTATGGAAACAAGAACATACCCATCATGCACACTCCTGAAAACGGAGTATGGCTGCCTACATGGCGGGGTAAATAAATTGGTCATACACGTAAAATGTTACATGTCTGTCTGAGTGTGTATGTGTGTGTGCCTGAAATCTAATTGAATGAAACAAGAAATGAATGATGAGCGCCCAGTTGCAGCCGTCAGTCGGCTCTACCCTGTTGTGTAAATGACCTAGTGTTTGTAAAGTGCTTAGAGCTTGGTCTCTGACTGAGGATATGCATTATATAAGTATCCAAATAATAATGATAGTTTATTTATATTGCGCCTTTCAGTAAATTACAGTAATACTCAAGGCACATTACATGAGTAAAATATAACAAAAATAAAAACTCTACACAAAAATCATCATCATCTGACTCTGTAACTAACAGAATCTCTCTTTCATATAAAATCAAATTATGTTGCTTAAAGCCCAGCTGACAACACAAGGCCATTTCAGGGTTTAACCATGGAAACTGATTTGCACTGGAATGAGGGGTTGTTTTGAGGGCACTGACTTTATAACTCCTCATTTTAGCCATTTTGAAAGAGAGATTCTGTTAGTTACAGAATCGGATGATAGGTTTTCAGAATCAGCTATTTTGCCAACATGATACAAAAACAGTGGGTGGTTTTGATTATATGCCGTTGTCTGTTGTCAAAAAGTGCCAACTGGTGACTACTGTATACAGAGAAGAGGACTAAACTGAATGATATATTTCACAGCAAAGCATATCACTTATTATCAGTGAGTGCACTCACACTCATATTCTCAGGATCACTTACTGCACACGCATGCACACACACACATACACACAGTGCATTAATATGCATGTACTTCTGAAATACGTTACATGTTACACATTACACCTTGGACCAATGACTGGGTCTCCAACATATTGTTTGCTGGTTGTAGAAATCTCTTCTATTCATATAGTGTTGGTTCAAGAGAGAGAGCATTGATTGTTTAAGTTTTGGAAGTCAAGCTGTAGGTGAAACAGTTGGTTTTAGTTCTTATACTTCTGTATTAACAGCCCTAGGCAAGCATCTAAGAAATTGGTTTTAGTTCAAATACGTAGGTACTAATGACTCACTGGGAGCACCTGTGAAATTCTCAAAGCTAGATGGGATTCATCCTGACTGATTGACTTTGCCATTCTGGGTAGCTGGTGGTAGTGCATACAGGTACGCTAGATCAGACCCAGTAATCTTGGTGACAGGGTTCCCCCCTCCCCCCTTTTTGTTTTTGACTCACTTGTGTAAACAAAGTGAGTCTGTGTTTTAACCCGGTGTTTGGTTGTCTGTGTGTGTGTGTCTGTGTGTCCGTGGTAAACTTAAACATTGACATTTTCTCTGCAAAGACTTTGTCAGTTGACACCAAATTAGGCATAAAAATAGGAAAAATTCAGTTCTTTCCAGTCATCTTGTTTAAAACAATATTGCACCTCTGGGATGGGCACAAAAAAAAAAAAAAAAAAAAAAAAAAAGAAGCCTAATTATATGCAAACTGCATTTACTGTTATTTTTATATTTTTTGTATTCTCTAAACTTGGCACTTTGATCTGATACTCTGACCCAACAACAAGAGCAGTCATTATTATCATTTTTTGTTCAAACAGGAACTTCTTTTGCTAAGCATGGAAGTTTTTTATTTTATTTTGCAAACGTTTTTGGTGCAGATAGTAAAAAAGGGAAATTACTCTGTAATTAATACCAGGGGACTTAATTTGCGTTAAACTGATCTTTCTCATCTTAAACACTACATTTTGAAATTATACTCAATACATAAAAAGCTTGGATTTTTTTTAAAAGTGTATCACAAGTGAGTCTTGAAGGCCTTGCCTCTCGTTGTTTTTGTTTTTGTTTTTCTTCTTTACAGTTTTTTTCTTTTTTTGCAGTCTTGTTGAGAGACCTATGGTTTCTGTTTTCAGAAATTTTCTTTGGAACAGGAATTACTAATTTTTTTTGTTAATTAGTAGTACGTAATTAAATGTTCAAACACATTGAAATAAAAGTCAGGGGTGTGGTTGGTAATGAATCAACAAACTGCCAGGTGAGATGTATTACTTTTTGTTATAAGTAGAACAGATTATTTCTCTATCCAGGTGAGACACACTACTTTTTTTCAAAACAGATTACTTATCTGTATCAGTTTTTAGCTGTTTCCCTGGGGAGAGTGTGTCGCCAAAGTGCAGTGCCATATATCTATATCTATCTGTCTATCTATCTATCTATCCATCTATCTACTTATACAGATGTATGTGTGTGGATATATATATATATATATATATATATATATATATATATATATATATATATATATATATATATATATATATATATATACACACACACATTTATATCTATCTGTCAATATACATATATAATATATATGTATATTGACAGATAGATATAAATGTGTGTGTGTGTATATATATATATATATATATATATATATATATATATACTTTTTTTGGCCCGCCAGTGTATTTGTTGTAATACCAAAGTGTATTTTTCCACGTGGCAGCCCTCTTGTTGCCATGTTTTTTATTTTATGTGTTCTTTATGCATGCTGCAAACTTTAAAGTGCAGACTTTATTGCAGTGCATGTGTGTGCGTGTGTGTATGTGCCTGTGCCTCTGTGTGTGTGTGTGTGTGTGTGTGTGTGTGTGTGTGTGTGTGTGTATGCAGATTACCGCCACATGGATGATGGACAGAACTCAGAGGCCCCGGCCCAACAGCCTCTCCGGGCTATCTACATCAATGCCCCACACCGCAACACTCGCTTCTGCAACAATAAAGTCAGGTTGGTATTGCATGTGCCTCAAGAGCAATGTGCCAAAATCATAGAAAAAACAAGGTGAATAATCAGTTGGAATACAGTGCAGAAGGAATGTAATACAGTAACAAAAAGAATCAGAATGCTGTACAGTAAGGAGAAGAATCAGTTTGAATGTCATACTTCTAGTAAGGAGAAGAATCAGCAGGAACATCATGGAGTATGAGGGATGTTCCTTTGACTTCCTTCAGGTTATTGTAGGAGGCTGAAACTGCACCTGTACAATGATACATATCTGTAGTTCACACGATAATTTACATCTCAGAACTCACAGCAGTTTCTCTTTTACATGTGCAATAGTGGAGTAAGGTGTGATAATGGAGCCAGTTGAATGCAGAATTGTCATCAAATTTCTGTACTTGAGAGGCCGCACACCAATGGAGACTTTTGATGAGATGAAAGAGACTTAGGGGAGGATGTCCCATCGTGATGATGGAGTCTCCCATTGGACCGATGGATCAGTAGGCAGGCAGGCTTATCTGTCAGTGTGTGTCCTCATATGGGAGAAGAGGCCGATTCTGGATGCGTAGCACTTCCCACATGTGTTGCAAGGGAAAACGTCCTCAGAAGTTGAGCCCTGCTTCCTTCGCTCACGCTTCTCCTTAATGGCCAACGTTCTCTTGTTTTCAAACGTCTTTATGCCACTAGAATAAAGCATCCTCCATCGAGAGTGGTCAAGGGCATCAGTTTCCCAGGAAGTACTAGCGATGTCTATGTCACAGGCTTTGAGCTGGCCGTACAAAAGCATCTTCGGGATCCTGCTGTCTGTCATACGGACAACATGTCTTGTCCAACGTAGCTGGCACTGGATCAGCAGGCTTTCGATGCTGGGCAGGCCACTCCTCTCTAGGACCTGGAGGTTGGAGACCCTGTCTTGCCACTTTATGCCGAGGATCTTTTGTAGGCATCTCTGGTGAAACTGCTCAAGTTGTTGAATGTGACGGTGATACGTCGTCCATGTTTCACAGCAGTATGTGTGGTTCGTCCGTCGGGATCGACGAGGACCATCTAGTCATCCTGGGGGTGGGTAGGTTGGGCTCTATGGGTGCGCAGATGACTGGTCAGGCCAATCCGCGCCCGGAAGGTTCTGACGCAGTGTGGACAGGGGATGGTGGCGGCTGTCGGGGACTTGCTGGCACTGCTTTTCCTGGCCTGTCTGCGTTGCTCTGCTACAGCGATTCTATTGGCCTCACAGGATTTGGCGCCTTTGTGGACAGCTGAACGCCACTTTGGTCTGTCCATTGCATTCAGCTCCCATGTGTCATGGCTGATGTTGAAGGCCTTCAGGGAAGCTTTCAGAGTGTCTTTGAAGCGCTTCTTTTGGCCTCCATGGGAGCGCTTGCCGTGTTGGAGTTCGCCATACAGCAGTTTCTTGGGGAGCCGGTGGTCTGGCATGCGAACCACATGGCCTGCCCAGCACAGCTGGGCCTGCATCAAGATGGTGTAGATGCTGGGCAAGTTTGCACGAGTGAGCACCTCTGTGTCAGGGATCTTCTCTTGCCACTTTATGCCAAGAAGCTTTCTGAGGCTGGTGGTGTGGAAGTGGTTCAGCTTTTTGGCGTGGCGTTTTGTAGACCGTCCATGATTCCCATCCATAGAGCAGTGTGGTGAGAACTATGGCCTTGTATACTTTGAGCTTCGTCTCCAGGGTGATGCCTCTCCTGTTCCAAACGTTCTTATGGAGTCTGCCGAAGGCAGCGCTGGCTTTGGCGAGTCTGGCATTCACCTCGTCGTCGATGACAACTGTGCGAGAGAGTGTACTGCCCAGGTATGTGAACTTGTCCACCGCGTTCAGTCGTTGCCTGTTGATGAAGATGTTTGGTTCAACGTAAGGCTTTCCTGGAGCTGGCTGGTGCATCACCTCAGTCTTCTTTGTGCTGATTGTGAGGCCAAAGTTGTCACAGGCAGCAGAGAACTTGTTGACATTGTGTTGCATGTCAGCTTCGGAGGCAGCGTTGAGAGCGCAGTCATCAGCAAACAGGAAGTCATTGACGGTGTCTGTCCTCACCTTGGTTTTTGCTTGAAGCCTCCTGAGGTTGAAGAGTGAGCCATCTGTGCAGTACCTGATGCCAATGCCTACATCAGTGTCTCTGAAGGCATCTGTCAGCATGGCTGAAAACATGAGACTGAACAGGGTGGGGGCAAGAACACACCCTTGCTTGACTCCGTTGGAGACAGGGAATGGTTCTGAAGTCTCTCTGTTGTCTTGGACTCAGGCCAGCATCCCATCGTGTAGTTGCCGTATGATGGTGATGAACTTTCTGGGACATCCGTACTTCGCCATGATTCTCCAAAGGCCATCTCTGCTAACAGTATCGAAGGCCTTCGTCAGATCGACATAGGTGGAGTAAAGGTCGGCGTTCTGTTCCTGACATTTCTCCTGAAGCTGCCTGGCAGCAAACACCATGTCGATAGTCCCGCTTTCTTTCCGGAAGCCACACTGGCTCTCTGGTAGGAGACTTTGCTCAAGGTGCACTATGAGACGGTTGAGTAGCACTCTGGCCAGTCTTGCTTGCGACGGACAGCAGTGATATTCCACAATGGTTGTCACAGGCCTGACAATTTCCTTTGCGCTTGTACAGGTGTATGATGGAAGCGTCTTTGAAGTCCTGTGGAACTGCCTCATGCTGCCAGATGAGCTGGAACAGCTGATGAAGCTTCTCAGTCAGCGCCATTCCACCTTCTTTGTAGACCTCAGCTGGGATGGAGTCTGAGCCAGGGGCTTTGCCATTGGATATCAGACGGATAGCTTTCTGGGTCTCCTCCAAAGTTGGAATGGCATCCAACGACTCACTTACTGGCACCTGGGGGAGTCGGTCGATGGCTTCATTATTGATGGTGGAAGGGCGGTTCAGTACACTGTCAGAGTGTTCAGCCCATCTCTCAAGGATGCCATCCTTGTCAGTGATCAGGG